>NW_026652283.1:24401807-24724348 GCF_009828535.3 Hylobates moloch | reverse complement strand
AGAAGTAAATATGCAGTACTCTAAGTATAGTGAGGGTGTCCCTGCCCGTAAAAGCCACACCAATATAGGAAAGTCCTAGTGGGGGATGGGAGGGTGGGAACCAACATTATATTCCCTACCCTCAACAGGTACGAGGACACTTCAAATGTTATGTGGCTTGGTTATGACTTGTCATTCAAGTGTTTTCCTGGAACAAAGCCAACTTCGGTGTATAGATGATTTGGTGGAGCACATTTAGGAATCATTCAGAAAAGAGTTGTGTGTCTGTTCTGTGCTCAACACTGTCCTAGACATTGGGGATACAGCAGTAAACAATTCGTGTGTCTTCTTCATGGAGCTTACAAACTAGTGGGGAAGACAGACGCTGAAAAGTCGTATGAGTCTTTCAGGCAGCAGAAGTTATGAAAGACAGGCACAAAGGGAGCTGATAGAAGGAGACAAATCTGGTCTAGGAACTCAGAGAAGGCTTCTTGGAGACAGTGATGTTTCAGATGACACCTGAAGGTTGAGTAGGAGGAAGAGAAGGGAAAGACACTGGGGAAGTGGGAACAAAACAGTATGAGTGAAGGACCTGAGACAGCAAGAGCAGGGTACATTAAAAAATATTTTTTGAAAGAAAGCTGGTATGCTGGATTCTAGAAAGGGAGGCAGAGAAATGAGCGATGAGACTAAGATGTAGGCAAGAACTAAATCATATTCAGGCCACTGAAGAGTTTCAAGTTTGATTTTAACTTAATGGAAATAGGAAGCTATTAAAGGATTTTGATCAAGAGAATGACATGAACAGAAAAATTGCTCTGGCTATAACTTAGTGATTGAATTCAGTGTAGTGGAGGGGAATAGAAGGCATACACAGTGGATACAGGTGTGAGATATCTGATGCCAACTCAGCACCAGCTCCACTGCCTTCTCCACTCTGTCCTCATTGCATAATAGAAACTTGGAACCACATTTTTCCAGAATCCTTTCCCCACCTCTTTCTAACTTAGATTCTGCCTTTGAGAGGCCCTTGTGCAAGATGTGGAAAGTGGCAGAGACACACCGTATAGAAATACGGTGGATAGGAGATCCTTTCAGGGGCTGAGGGCAGCTGTGTGCAGATGTGAGGTTTACAGTAGCTTCTGGGCAAGCTCCTGCAAGTCAGCCTCTTCCACATGGCAGGCAGCTGAGCTCAATGGGATTCAGGTTTCCCTGAACCAATTGATAGTCAAGATTTCCTGGAAGTCAATAACAGTTTTTCCCAAAACTGATAATCCCAGCCTTTCCAAAGTTTATGATTATGCCTTTAATCTCTGTCAAATTCCTCCTATTTGAAATACCTAGGGTGGTTTTTATCTTCCTTACTAGACTCCAACTGTTAAAAGCAGGGAAGAAGCTCTTGCAACATTTGGGGTGAGAGATTATGGGGGCCTGGTCTGGAGTGTGGGCAGTTAGGATGAAAGGGGGATGGATTTATAGATATTTAAGAGGTGGAAGTCTCAGATATTGTTATTAATTGGATGGGGGGAGTGAGGGAGATGAAGGGGTTAAGAATGATTACCGCATTCTTCGTTTAAAGGTCAGGCAGTCTTGCTAAATTTGCCATCCAGTCCCTGCACCTGAAAGTGATGTAGACATTAAGCTGACCAAATTCCCCAGCCCCGTCAGGTTCCTTTCCAGGTTGAACTGCTGAGGTCAAAGAACTGAGGGAGTCAAGTATATGATGATGAGGAAGTCATCCTTTGCAGGATGTGAAAATCTGTGTGTTGGAGGTTATGGGTCATTGTAATGAGTTATCTTCTTGTACGAAACCATTCCAGCCTTTTCTGGAACAAAGGAAATTAGCTCAGTCTAACCCTGTCCAAATCTCCCCCTAAAAGAAACCTGCTAGGGCAATGACCAAGCAACTGGGGTCAGGTTGAGGGCTGAGGGGCTGGGGATGAGAAGGAGCTTCCTAACAGACACTACAGAGGATGTGGAACACCAAGGAGTAGACCAAGTTACAATCCAGAGCAAAGTTAGCTTCAGACGCCAAAGAGAGAAAGTTTAAACACTAAGCCATGAGAAGATCATACTTGTCAAGGGAGGTGGCAGAATCCCAGGGGAGGGTGGAGAGCAGAACAGGAGCCATACAGTGAAATTGTATATGCTTGGAAGGGGTGGGTGTTGAACAGGCATCCCCACCATCAGGGAGCTAGGGCAAATTGGGGAGGTAGATATAATGAAGGTCTAGATGGCTCAGGAAAGCAAGCAATAAAGCATTTTCTTTGCTAGTGGTTTTTACAGGACAAACCTTACCCACAGACCAAGGCCACTGACTACATTTTCTGGAACGATTTCTAAAGTGCAATACTAGAGAAGTAGAGCTGTTTAAGTGTATCTCAAATGTACCAAAAAGCAGGCTTTTTTGGAACATAAAATGGCTTTAGGATAATTATTCCACTTTCTTAGTGATCTTTTCTCTTAAGAGAAATTTAATCCATTAAATTGTAAACTTATTGAAGACAACGTTCACTATTGATTCCCTAAAACCCATCACAGTGTACAGCTCATATAAACACAGTAAATACTCATTCAGTGGATGAGGATTGGATAGGAGATCCCAAGATGCTAGACACAGGGCAGCTTTATTCAGTGAGCTAAGCACACCCTTAACCTTGTGTCTGTCTGTAGGGCAATACATGCAGAATTCCCATTCAAACATCAGAAATTCCAAGTCAACTAGAATGGGGTTAAGAATTTCCCCTCCTACCATCTTCCTCATCTCTCAACAACTCCTCTAAACACCAACCCTCTGGCAGGGGCTCCCATGACCTGAAGCAGAGCTTCACCAAGGGAGGTGAAATGCTTGGATAGGAGATCCTTTCAGAGGCTGAGGGGAGAAGGTAACTAACTGTTAAAACTCAAGACTCTTGCCAGTGACAACACCCCGGAGCACACCTAGGTCCCTATTGCCTGGCTTTGCCATTACTACATGACAACAGACAAGTTACCTAAGGTCTCTGAGCCTGAGTTTGTTCATCTGTAAGGTAGAGTTGATGGTGCCTAGTTCTAAGAATTGAGAGCACTGGACATTGTTTATAAGACACCTGCCTTAATACCTGTCCATAGTTAAAATGCTCCAAAGATAGATTCTCTTCCAGCATTCACCTCCCAATCCCAGCCTTAGAAATTAGTCCCTCTTCTCTCATTGCACTGCACCCACTTACCTCCTCTTTCCTCCCTCATTTATTCCGGAACCCAACTGGATAGTATAGCCCTCCCACAATCTTCTGACCCTAAAGCAATTGTATGCTACATAAATGTGGCTAGAAGTGAATGAAGTGCAAAATCCTAGCTGCATTCAAGGAACTATCAGAGAGTGCCTTTCTCCTGGAAGTTGCTCTCTTCAAGCCAACTGCCAGAGGCAGAAGGCACAGCTGCAGGGACAGGACAACCAGAGGACAGGTCTGCTATGTAAAAAGACAGACAATCATTTCCAAGAAAACATGTAGCTGAAATTTGCATTCTACAGGAAGAAGAGCAAACTTATTAAATTTCCTCCCTAAGCAGATTTCTACAATTACTAGAACTTAAAAATACAGACGTTAAGGACCATGTGCTTAAGGAGTTAGTTAAGTTTTTGCAATTGCAGACAGGAAGATTGACATTTTTCTGAAATTGGAATTAAATACCCTGATGCAATAAAATGATGCTGCCAACTCATATGGCATAATAGAAGGGAACAGACTCACTGATGAAAAAAGAAGAGGACATGGACAAACCATTTCCTTTTAGTCACATCACTGCCGAGATGGCTAGTGCCAACCCAGTATCTAGTCTCCACTTCCCCTTTACTAAAAGAACCCCTATATTGCTGTGGAGCCTCAGCTTTGAAAACTACATTTGTAACCTCTTGTAATGGGATTGGACAATGAGATGGGTGGAGCTTGCAAAAAAAAAAAAGCTCCTTAAAGGGACCTTGCTCAGTTGGCAGGCACCCTTTCATCCTTCCCTGCAGGAGTTTCTGCAGCCATCTTCTGACCGTGGGGTGATCTTGCAGATAGATGCTGGTGGAGAGTGGAAAAGCAGAAGTCTGGGACACTGATGGCACTTTTACCACTTCACGTTACCCCTGGACTGCTTACCTTCAGACTTCTTTTATGTGACCAAAAAAGAACTTCCTAATTTAAGTTGCTGTTATTTTGGCTGAAATGCAGATTTTAACTAATATACACAGCCTAGATTTCAGTCAGTTTCCTTACTGATGGTGATTATAAGTTAATGCCAGAACCATAGTACTTTTTGGGTAATTGTTATATATGATTTATCGCTTTAGCTATTAAATAAAAAGTTTTATACCAATAGTTTTGATTGTAAGTCTGGATTTAACCCTCCTTCGCTAGTTTTCTGTTGTTGTTTTTTTTTAAAGTAGGAGTACCTTTCAAGTCAGAAGTAGTATCTGTTACTGACAGCTCTCTGCGCCAGGAGGACACCAGCTGACAATTGATGTAAGGACCGTATGAATCCCATAGTGGGTGGGTGAGAGAAGTGGACATTTAGTGCATCTTATTTATATTTGAATGTGCTTCACATTGCATAAACATGTTTTTCTTGGAAGATTTTTCCAAGAATTTTCATCAGCAGTAACAAAGGAAACACAGACATTAAAAGGCCCCTCTTCCTGCAGACTTCCACCATCCAACTAGCCCAGGAGAATCCAGAGAAATGGTCGAGAACACTTTGTGAAAGTCCTTAATGGGGTTGTCATCTTCTCCTCATGCTACTTTTCCGGTCTCATTATGGATCCACCTCAATCAGTATGAGAAGCACATGGGCACCATGAGGGACCAGGCAGATACTTAGGGGCAGAAGGACCAGGGAATCCTCCTGTTGTGGTCTTTGGGCTTGGCTCTCTCTAGTTGTCTTTTGTATGTTAAGAACTCCAGGAATGTTGAGCACATGTGAAATTCAGAACAGCCTGCATGAATGGTTTTGATCGTCACATAAATATGAAAATACAAATAATTTCAGCAGAAATAAAATTTATTTCTAATACTCAATATTATCTGCTCCTTGAAGCTATGCAAAGACTAATAAGTGCATAAACTTCTTGAGCAGTGTTACATAAATATAAAACATGATTCATAGGTATGTGTATGGCCACAGACACATTGATAGCCTACAGAAAGACTTAAGTTCCTTTACAAATTAAAAGGGGACACATGTGCTGTTTCTGCTCATTTGCTGAGTATGCAACTGGAAAACCCAATCTTCTATTCTGGCATTTAAAATCTGGTACTTTCAGCAAATAACATCATCAATATTTTAAAGTCATACTGGCTTCTGGTGAGTAGCAGTGGAATTGCCATCCCTCCTTAAATCCTTCTCTGAGGCACCCTTCTTTCTGTGGTGTGCCTGACAACATTAACTCTTCTCCCTTGAGAGCAGGTGTGCATGCCAAGAGCCTAAATTCCTAGGGAAGCTTTTGTAAGTCCAGATCCCACCCTGCTATCCCTTCCAGGCCTTGATTTTAGCATCAACCCAAAACTTTTTTAGATTTTTGTGGATGCTGCTTAACTTTGATGTAGAATGTCTGTAGATTCTTGTCCGCTGTCTAAAACAGGTGATCAAGAATGGCTTCTGCCCTTCAGATGGGCCATTTTCACAGTATCACAGGCAGGAGACTCTATGCCCCTAAGCAGATCTTGGGGCCATCAGAGATGTACAGTTAGTTTGGATCACACCTGGGTTCCTAAAACACCCTGGAGTTAATTCTCCAGAAGGGCAGTAGGGCTTGCAGAACCCTAAAGAGGCAGAAAACCTCTATTCCCCATGGAAACTTTAATCCTTTCAGGCAAGTTCTGTTTCTGTTGGAAATCCAAGACTTTGCAAACAGGATAAGGCCTTCTAAAGTCACAGGGTGAATATAATGAGTGCAGGACTTAGGATACTTAGGCAGGGGGGAGAATTGGCCTAAGTATTTCCTTTCATTAGTGTCTCTACAGGTAATGATTTCCTTACTTAACCAAAGAAAAGCAATGGAAGCAGCTACCCCTCACCTATTAAAAGGAGAAAGATGGATATCTTTAATTGAAAGCAAAGCATCACAAAATTCTTTAATTATAAGCTCAAAGGGGCTTTGAGCTCATCTTGCATCTTCTTGGCTTTCAGCAGGATAGCATTAAGCTTTCCTAAAAAGATAAGACTCAACCTATTTTAAAACATACCCAAAGACGGCATTCCAGTTTCTGTTCCTTTGTTAGGGTACTTTTTTTCCCTTTCTAACCTCACCACAGGTGAACTTTTCCTATTACTAACCTGAAGTCTTCACATTAGAGCTCGGCTCAGTTTGCTCAGCAGAGCTGGTGAACAGCTGGTCACCATCAGCCTTTTCTAAACTGTACTTCCATCTGTCCATCTGTACAAAATTATAACAATTAATTAGGATATTTGGATTTAAATCAATAAATTTGAAGCTAGATGCCAACTGAATGACTCACTGGCATGGCAAAAGACTGCCTCTCTTCTTTTTGCCATAGCTTTTCTTATCTCTGTCATCAGCTCCAGCGCTAACATCTCTCCCTTTTCCATCTCTCTTGCAAAACTCCCCACACAAGTTCATTCACACACACACACACGCACACACAAACATGCACACTTATACTGGTAAATAGAAAAACATCACTGAAGCAGCTAGTTAACACTTCCACCTTACCACTCACTATTCACATTGAGGGGTAAGAGTTCAGGGTCCAGACTCTGGAACCCACTGTCTGGGCTTAAATCCCGGCTCTGGGACCTTGGAAACGTTTTGTAATCTCACTTTGTAAGCATTTTCTCATCTGCAGAATGGAAACAATAATAGTATCTACCTTAGAGGGTTGTGGAAATGATTAATGACTTAATACATAAAAAGCTCTCTGAATGCAGTCTGGTACTCTAATCCTAAAGGCTATATAGTTGTTAGCTATTGTTACACCCTTCTTGCGCAAAGGGATACTCAGAGGCATCAAACTATGCCTAATATTCCAGAAGCCAAGAGTTTGAGAAAGAACAGGAGTGAGATTCAAGTTTAAGGGAAGTGGGTAAGCAAGAAGAGTCGCCAGGGTCAAAGATCAAAGAAAAAAAGGGCAAAAAGCAAACAGGAGATTGACAGAACTACAGAGAAAGGGCGAACGCTGGCATTTAACAGGGAAAAGGTAGAGAACATAAGGGAAAGGAAGACAAGAAATGAAAAAGGGAAACATGAGTTAAAAGGTGAGTATGTAAAGGAAAGACAGAAAAGAAGAGGAAAAGGGGACCAAGAACAACAAAGGAGATAAAAATTGGGAAAAGACCCATTTGCAGTTTGAGTAGGTATCACGGGAAAAGGGTATGGAAGTGGGGAAGCTTGGGGCAGAAAGGATGGGGGAGAGAGGAGGCTCAAAGAGATAACAGAGAAAAGCTTCATTTGTCATTTGCAGCTTTTTGTGCCTTTAAATTATGGGGTGTTGTAAGCTTACTTAACCCACTCTTGAGCCTCAAGGCTCCTGATCATGTTCCTCCTTTTCCAACTTGCATTTAATCTCTGTCCCAGACTTAGCTTCTAAGGTTTGCCCTGGTCAGATGTCTGCCTTGTGTTTTTAGCCCGACGAGGCCAAAATGCAGTGATCTTGTCTTTATTTCATTTTCCCTAACCAGTCATCCTTTTCAAGTGAAATTTAGCTCTGGAGCAAATATTTACATCCCTTTTCTACTCCAAACATTCAGAAATCTAGAAGGGGACCTGGTGTTTTAATTTTTAAATTATTCACCTAACGGCATTCCCATTTTTAGTCAATTAAAAAGAGGTAAAAATGATACAGTACTGCAGGAATAGATCGCTTTTAGGGCTCCAACGTGCCCTCCCCACTGAAGGGTCTTAATTACCTAACCTTTTGGAAATAGCAGAGAGGTCGGACCGAGGTTTAAAATAAAGTCAGCATTTTAAAAATACTTTTTAAATTAAGAACCATCATGATTAAATTGCCTGTTTGGTGCCAAATACGTTCCCCTATTTGAGGAAGTCGAGAGACCTTAAAAGGCCCTCTAAACAGATGAACTGAACGGACCGCGAGCGTCTCCTCACGCCGGGGTGATCCTGGGCCGCGGCCGCCGCCGCCGCCGCCCGAGTCACGAAGCCAGACGCAGTGCGCGTCTCCGCCCAGGACTCCAGAGACTGCAGCAGAGCGAGCGGCCGCCGCGGCCCGGGCTGCTCCTGGAGTCGGGGAAGAGACGCGACTCCCGCAGACACGTGACCTCCTCCCAGCCGCCGCTTCCCGCGACCCAGATCCGTCCCCGGAACCCGTGCCCGGCGGGGCGGGCCGGGGGACACGTAGTGGGCGCCCCAGTCCCTGCTGCGCCCTGCTGCGTGTATCTTCGGCGTTCTTCTCCCCTCGGTTCACTTATCACTGGCAATGATCAACGTTTTGGAGATCACCCCCGGGAGAATGTAAATATCCCTCTCTGTGCAGGAAAAACCTTGTTTTTTTTCTCTATGCCTTTATGTATATCTAGAGAAATATATATATAGCCTCCATCCCACCCCTGGGAGTCCCTCGGGACATGCTTTCCCCTGGGCTCGCAGGGCGGCGTGGGCAGTGCGCATCCCCGGGCACCTCCCGGTAACTCTCACTAGCAGTGAGTCATGCTCCCGGGGTGGCTCTGGGGAAAGGTAACCCGGCTCTTGCTGGCCTGTGCTTCACGGCGCCGAGCGCCGCGGCTGCAGGGCGAGCGCGCGCGCGCACGGGTTCCCCGAGCAGTGATGTGGCAGCAGCGGCAGGTCGGATCACGTTGCTGGCCCTGTGCTGGTACCCGTTTGAGACAGGATTAAGGAGGGAGGCTTTGGAGGTGCCAGCGGTAGTAAACGTGGGCTCTGCACACTCCGGGCGTCTCTTATCGCGGGGGGGGGGGGGGTGGGGAAAGCACGTAGCGTCACCGGAGGCTCGGAACGCGGCAGAGTTGAGCGGGCGGGTGATAAATGCTGCATAGCTCTTCTGTGGTAGCCCCTCTCGTGCCACCCCCTTCTCCCTTCCCAGCCCCCACTCAACCCCGGCTCGCTCCCCGCCGCGTTCCTCCAGGAGCACACGCGGCCCCAAACGTCGTCATCTGCTGCTGTGATTAGTGGCACCGCAATTCCGGCTGCTGCGGGGAAGTTTAGTTGGCCCAGGGACGCCGTGTCACCGAAAGACACTTGGATTGCGACATTCGGACCCAGTGACTACGTTTTCATGTATCTTAAATCCTTCAAGGAGCGGATTGCAAGTTGCTTCTTCTCGAGGCAACCTCTCCACCCAGCGCCAAGGAGTCCCTCCAGGCCACTGATCAGTGAGCAAACAAGTCTCCAAAATTTCCTTTGGGACTCAAGTTTACCCACCGCGAATTCTCTTTTCCCTTCCTTTCTATGGTTCAAACCAACAGCACAATCGGTGGAAAAGCAAAAAGTCACGTTCACATTCCCGCACCGTAATAACGGACGAACCCAGGGAGTCGCATTTTCGAGCCAAGGAAGCTCAGGCTGCCCCGCAGCCCTGCACCCCCACTCCCCCCTCCTCCTGCCGACTGCATAGCCTTTGGGAAGATGAATAGCTTGGCCGAAGTTGTTTTTCCTTTCCGGTGGCCCTGATCAGGTGTCCCCGCCCCCTCCTGCCGTTCGCCTTCTCTCGCCGCCGCCTCCCGACGCCCCCTCCCGGCCCGGCGCCTCCTCCCCCGCCCCCCTCTGGGCTGGACCGCGGATGGTACGTTCCGCACGTGAGCTGGGTGCTGGTCTGGCCGGCGACGCGCGTGCCCTGTGGCCAAACACTGCCTGGAGTGAGAGCAAACTACCAGCGCAGTGGGGCCGGCGCAAGTGTGCGTGTGTGTGCGTGTGTGTGCGCGAACGCGGTGGAGGGGGGAACCAACTGCTTCACACTTTCAACACTGCACTGAAGAGGGAGAGCGAGAGAGAGACTGGAGACGCACAGATCCCCCCAAGGTCTCCCAAGCCTACCGTCCCACAGATTATTGTACAGAGCCCCAAAAATCGAAACAGAGGAAACGAAAAGCAGTTGAACATGGACGAAGGAATTCCTCATTTGCAAGACAGACAGTTACTGGAACATAGAGATTTTATAGGGTAAGGTGCACGCACCCTTGCGAATATCTGTCTAGGCTTTGGTTTGATTTTTTTCTTCTCCAGAAAGTGGTATGGAGCTGGCGAGGGCAGAGCCCCTCCCCGAATGGGTGCCTGATGCTGATTTCTGTTTTGCAGACTGGACTATTCCTCTTTGTATATGTGTAAACCCAAAAGGAGCATGAAACGAGACGACACCAAGGTAAGTGTAAGTTCCCGATATTCCTCATAAGCTGCATGGGTAGTTAATTAGGGCCATTGATTTCACAGTGAAGCTCTGCCCGCAAATATATTCCAGCCCCTGAGCTTCCCCAACTGAATTTTAAGTGACTTGCTGGGTACTCTCAGGGGGATATTAAACATCATACCTGAATTTAAATTGCATTGCAGAACAGTCCAGAGGAAAGAGGTTTCTTGGGTGTAGTTTATCACATAGTATGTTTTATATGGGGGGGCAGGGGGGGCAGACGAGGGTAATATCCAATAAGTGAATGTTTTGCTTACTGTTTTCTCTTTTCCATGACTCTCATATATTAAGGATACCTACAAATTACCGCACAGATTAATAGAAAAGAAAAGAAGAGACCGAATTAATGAATGCATTGCTCAGCTGAAAGATTTACTGCCTGAACATCTGAAATTGACAGTAAGATGCACATTTTCATTCTTTGCTGCTGTCCAAGGGCGTGTTAATAGTCTGGTGCGACTCCCAGAAAATATAAGAATAAATGTAAATATAAGTTCCTGACTTAAAACTTGTGCTATACCGTACAGAGTTTCCCGCAAACTCGGAGTAGGTGCTCCCAGCTGAAGGCAAGAAATCATTTATAACCTGTCTTGTGGAAAGCTCAAGAAGTATAAGAACAGTACTTCTTTCAAAGTGTTTGCTTAAATTGCTGTGCTGAATAGACAGCCAATTAAGCCAAATGTGTGTTTTTAAGTAACCAAGTGCCCCTTTCTTTTTTGCACCACTGCAGACTCTGGGGCATCTGGAGAAAGCTGTAGTCTTGGAATTAACTTTGAAACACTTAAAAGCTTTAACCGCCTTAACCGAGCAACAGCATCAGAAGATAATTGCTTTACAGAATGGTAAGTCAGTTCAGGGAGGCCAGCCTACCCTGATGAAGCGGGGCAGCCCACAGGGGAGCAGTGTCAGGACTCCTTCACCCGCACCCCATCTCTTTCCGTGGGCTCATGGGTTCCCTCTCATTTGTTAAATTGCTTATACTTTCCCTTCATTGGAACGAGCCTATTTCCCGAAGCATCCTAGAGGCTTTCAGCAGAACTCGGAGGAATCAGGTTTTAAAGTGGTGGTTGCACCCGCTCCACTTTGGTTTTCTGCTGGGAGGAGAGCGCCCTCTCCCCGCTCCGCACCTCCGCCACCCCCCCCCCCCTTCTCTCGGCAACCGGTGGATTATATCACTTGAATACTGGGGAAAAACCGAGATCACTTTAGTCGATGCAGGGCCCACGTGATAAGCAGATGTTTTAACGTGGGTATGTTTCTTCTTGCCTCCACTCCTCCGTCCCCCACCCCCATCCCTTCCTCATCCTAGGGGAGCGATCTCTGAAATCACCCATTCAGTCCGACTTGGATGCGTTCCACTCGGGATTTCAAACATGCGCCAAAGAAGTCTTGCAATACCTCTCCCGGTTTGAGAGCTGGACACCCAGGGAGCCGCGGTGTGTCCAGCTGATCAACCACTTGCACGCCGTGGCCACCCAGTTCTTGCCCACCCCGCAGCTGTTGACTCAACAGGTTCCTCTGAGCAAAGGCACCGGCGCTCCCTCGGCCGCCGGGTCCGCGGCCGCCCCCTGCCTGGAGCGCGCGGGGCAGAAGCTGGAGCCCCTCGCCTACTGCGTGCCGGTCATCCAGCGGACTCAGCCCAGCGCCGAGCTCGCCGCCGAGAACGACACGGACACCGACAGCGGCTACGGCGGCGAAGCCGAGGCCCGGCCGGACCGCGAGAAAGGCAAAGGCGCGGGGGCGAGCCGCGTCACCATCAAGCAGGAGCCTCCCGGGGAGGACTCGCCGGCGCCCAAGAGGATGAAGCTGGATTCCCGCGGCGGCGGCAGCGGCGGCGGCCCGGGAGGCGGCGCGGCGGCGGCGGCAGCCGCGCTCCTGGGGCCCGACCCTGCCGCCGCGGCCGCGCTGCTGAGACCCGACGCCGCCCTGCTCAGCTCGCTGGTGGCGTTCGGCGGAGGCGGGGGCGCGCCCTTCCCGCAGCCCGCGGCCGCCGCGGCCCCCTTCTGCCTGCCCTTCTGCTTCCTCTCGCCTTCTGCAGCTGCCGCCTACGTGCAGCCCTTCCTGGACAAGAGCGGCCTGGAGAAGTATCTGTACCCGGCGGCGGCCGCCGCCCCGTTCCCACTGCTATACCCCGGCATCCCCGCCCCGGCGGCAGCCGCGGCCGCCGCCGCCGCCGCTGCCGCCGCCGCCGCAGCGTTCCCCTGCCTGTCCTCGGTGTTGTCGCCCCCTCCCGAGAAGGCGGGCGCCGCCGCCGCGACCCTCCTGCCGCACGAGGTCGCGCCCCTTGGGGCGCCGCACCCCCAGCACCCGCACGGCCGCACCCACCTGCCCTTCGCCGGCCCCCGCGAGCCGGGGAACCCGGAGAGCTCTGCTCAGGAAGATCCCTCGCAGCCGGGAAAGGAAGCTCCCTGAATCCTTGCGTCCCGAAGGACGGAGGTTCAAGCAGAGTGAGGAGTTAAAACACCCTTAACGTCTTTAAGGGAGGAAGTGTAATAGATGCACGACAGGCATAAACACGAACAACAAAACAGGTGTTCTGCGTACATTTGGAGTTCCTGTTTTGCTCATCCCTCACCACCCCACCCTCCACACACTAACATCCCTTTCTTCCCCCACCAGCTGTAAAAGATCATCTGCGAAAGACATTGGCTCTTTTTTTTTTAATCCCCCAAATAAGTTTTGCCCCGTTTTAGGCCATGTTCCATTATCTCTTAAAATTGGAACCTAATTCGAGAGGAAGTAAGAAGGGTCTGTTCTGTGGCTGAGCTAGGTGAACCCCGGGGTAGGGGAAAGACATTAACACCTTTGACGTCTTTGGAGTTCACATGGAACAGCAGGTAGTTGTTATGTAGAGCTAGTTCTCAAAGCTGCCCTGCCTGTTTTAGGAGGCTTTCCACAAACAGATTGAGGATCTTTTAGAATTGAATTTATTCTTCAGTATGTTCTAATGTTCAGCTTTCTAAAAGGCATATATTTTTCAAAGAAGTGAGGATGCAGTTGCTGACGTTGCAACCTATTCTGAAGTGGTTTAAATGGTATCTCTTAGTAATTTGCACTTGTTAAAGAAACACGGAGCTGGGCCATCGTCAGCACTAAGTCAGGGAAGGAGATGGATGAGAAGGCCAGAATCATTCCTAGTACATTTGCTAACACTTTATTGAGAAATTGACCATGAATTAATGGACTCATCTTAATTTCTTCTTAGTCCATATATAGATATCTATCTATACAGATTTTTGTTTATCCATAGATAGGTATCTGTACATACACATCTCAAGTGCGTCTATTCCCACTCTCAATCCATCATGTTCCTAAATTTTTGTAATCTTACTGTAAAAAAGTGCACTGAACTTCAAAACAAAACAAAAAACAACAACAACAACAACAAAAAACAAGTCCAAACTGATATATCCTATATTCTGTTAAAATTCCAAAGTGAACGAAAGCATTTAACTGGTCAGTTTTGATAGGAAATGCTATAAAGATATAGAATGAAGTCTTGCGAGGCCTTCCTATCTCCAAGTCTATGTATTTTCTGGAGACCAAACCAGATACCAGATAATCACAAAGAAAGCTTTTTTAATAAGGCTTAAACCAAGACCTTGTCTAGATATTTTTAGTTTGTTGCCAAGGTAGCACTGTGAGAAATCTCACTTGGATGTTATGTAAGGGGTGAGACACAACAGTCTATGAGTGAGGAAAATATCTGGGTCTTTTCGTCAGTTTGGTGCATTTGCTGCTGCTGTTGCTACTGTTTGCCTCAAACGCTGTGTTTAAACAACGTTAAACTCTTAGCCTACAAGGTGGCTCTTATGTACATAGTTGTTAATACATCCAATTAATGATGTCTGACATGCTATTTTTGTAGGGAGAAAATATGTGCTAATGATATTTTGAGTTAAAATATCTTTTGGGGAGGATTTGCTGAAAAGTTGCACTTTTGTTACAATGCTTCGCTTGGTACAAGCTTATGCTGTCTTAAATTATTTTAAAAAAATAAATACTGTCTGCAAGAAACCAGCTGGTTTAGAAAAGTTTAGTATGTGAAGATAAACTAGAAATTATCTTTATATTCTAGTATTTTCAGCACTCCATAAATTCTATTACCTAAATATTGCCACACTATTTTGTGATTTAAAAAATTCTTACTAAGGAATAAAAACTTTAATATACGATATGATATTGTCTAATAATTAAAAAAGACATAATGGATGCTCAATTAGTTTTAAGATATCTATGACTATAGGGATACAAATCACTAAAGTTCTCAGATTTACAGCTTTTTTTGTCATTGGCTCGATGTCACACATTTCCAATCTCTTGCAAGCCTCCAGGCTCTGGCTGTGTCTACCTGCTCGTTCCCAATGTATCTTAATGAAAAGTGCAAAAGAAAAACCTACCAATTAACTTGTGTGGTTTGTTTATGTTAGACCCAATTTTCTATTGTTTTAATGATTGACAAGTTTTTCACTTTTCGTCTGTGACATCACATAGCCCCTCTAGTATGGTCAGGTGTTCCTCTTTCACTGGGTCTTGTATAAATAGATGATCACAAAGGGGTGCTTAATATGAGAGTGTTTTGGCTTCTTAATTTTTATAAAATAATTCTGTCATGGGACTTTATCTTGGAATTCCAGGATCAGAAATAATTTCTAGACTTTTCTCAAATTTCCATTCAAATCTGTGATATGATACAAACTGAGTGAAGGATTGTCAGCTTTTAGTTTCAGGAATGTTCTTCACAAACCCCTTGATTTTTGAAAAATGTTTAAATGAGAGTCAGATTGTATAAGATGTAGAAAAAGTGCTCCCTCTGCTGACTTTATGGCAACTGAACTGCAAGTCGTAACAGTGTGAAGCCAGAAGGAGCCACAGCTCATCCAGTCCCCTGCATTTCGTGATAGGAAAAACAGAAAGGAAGCCCAGAGATATTAAGTATCTTCCCAAGGTCACAGAGCTACCTAGAGTCAGCACTAGCACTAGTGGCCGGCTCTATTATATCCTTCAGTCACTCAACTACTTCCCATTGCAGTATCTTGGACCAAGTAAGCTGAACTTGATTGAGCAGCCTCCATGAAGCTTCGTAACAAACCATAGAACAAAGGAAATTGAAATTAACACTAGAAAACTATGTAGGATTTTTGAGCATTGTTAATTTATTGAACTTTAGAAAAATTATCTGAATCAGAATAATGGGAAAAACAGCATTTCAAATATTTTGAGCTATATTTTGATGCCACTACTGTAGTAATATTAGTTTCATAACCAAAAAGGATTAAAAGTGAATCAGGATAATACAATGTTTTTAGCATGTGTATAATTTTGGTATAATGAGATTAAAAAAACCTTCAGAGTTGGGCCAGATTTTATAAGTCCAAGTGCCCATATGGTAACATGATAAGATAAAGTTAGAACAGAAATGCAAAAATAATATTGTCTATATTGTATCTGAAAATCTGAAAAAATGTTATTTTAGTCATTGATTTATTTTAATGAATTAAAAGGCTGAAGTCATAATTCACTAAAGAGGCTTCTATACTTGTAGTGGTGAAATTTCAGCTAAAATGATTTTCCAACGAGGCAAATATGAATCAAGTCAATGTTTTTATGAGTATAGTATTATACTCATAAAAATTTAATTTTACATATATTCCACATAATCTTTAAAAAGATTAATTTTATATACACATATTTCTTAGCAAACTTTATATTGAATTGAAAAAAAATGGCCCTTCCCTCCCTTCCAAAGAGCTAACCTTAAGCACGTTTTCAAGGCACTAGAAACAACACTTTAATAGCTATGTAAAATTTGGAGTTTTAGTTCCTATCATTGTGAAACTATTTTTCATTTAGTTCCCTGTTTCTGGCCATCCAGGCCATGACTTTGGTTATTGCCCATCGCCCGAGATTTGTTGAAAAGTTATGTAAAAGGAGGCTCAGGCTACTCCTTTCTATGTCACAGGTCAATTCTTAACCTTTCCATGGAAAGTGATTGCCAGTGGAGCCTCTGGAGAGACATGGCTGGGCAAACACACGAAAGACTTTTACATTAAGCTAGAAATGAACAGAGCTCTCATGAATGACTTAAGACCATTATATTGCCAAAAGCTGGCTGTACTATTGTGATCATGGTATTTTACTTCAGGTAGCAACCTGATATTTTTCATTAAACAAAAATTCTTAACCTATTGGACCCTCAGCTCAATATATTTAGACCCACCCATTGTTCTCACTGTTATTTTAAACAAGTTCAAGATGGATTTACAGTGCATGCTAAAGTCCCATGGAAGTTCCAGTTTTTCATAGAATTTAAGTAAGGGATTGACGTGGGAAATTATCACATATTTTGTGTGATTAAGATGGGATTTATACTAGAAAACATGCGCAGCATGCACTTTAAAAATATGCTATTCTAGCAGTTGTACGTTTGTCTTAAAATTGGGTTTCTTATGCTCGTTCAGAGATTCCATATTGAAAACTCCAAACAAATATAAAACCACCTTTTAAAAGTTGATATTTTAAAATTCTAAATTCAGTGATGCCTAGTTTGTCTGACACGAGAGACAGTCAGTGGTTTAGAAAACGAAAACTTCTGTGTTCAAATGCCAATGCTGTTTTTCATTTTTGAATTTTATTTTAGTGGAAAGCATACTAAAATGTATTACACGTGTCCTCTAAAATGTCTTAACCTGGACATACTTAACCTTTCTCAATAATTCAGGGTCATCCTTGTAAACATCATTTTTGCACTATGCATGATATCTGGGAGTAATTGCACCTGCACCAAATTCTTTTTGAGTTCTACCTGCTTTTTATAGGGTTTTTCAGTCTCTTTACGCACAGCTAGCCTGTCAGCTGTCACTTCTTGAAGCTTCAGCGTGCTTCCTCCATCTCTTATCTAATTTGCTACCTCTGACTTACTGTGGGCTGGGAAACCATTTAAACACTACCACACCCATTTGAAATGTGCTGAAATGTGCTAAAATTAGAGTAAATAGGCTCTGACAGAGGACCTGAGGGGTTGTTCTACAAGTAAGTTGTGTGAATTTGTAGAATCTGTGAACTTTTCTTCCCAAAGCTTTTTTATTTCCTTTAACTTCCAGATCCTCAGCGATGCTTCTTATCAGATTACTTATGCAAATGCCTTCAAATACGTTATTTATTTTGCCATCATTTTATTACATAAAAATAAAAGCAACTTGCTAATGGTTTTAGCCTACAACTAACCACAAAATAAACAAATTTGCATGTCAGGAATAAGTTATTTGATTGGATGAACACCTCTCTCCAATTGCTAAGAATAGGGGACGGAGGGCCACTAGTGAAATTGATTCAGCATTTTGATTTAAGGATGACTCTGGCTCCTGCTTCTAGTATGTAACCTTCTCTGCCTCTGGGTATTGGACTTCCTGGGCGGCCGGCAGAATGCAAAAGTATTCCGGGGGACTGGCAGGATGGGTGTGTAGGTCCAGATGCTGCCTCTGAATTTAGACACACCCATGGTGAGAGGTTTCAGGCTCCTCATTGATTACAGCATATTCCTTTTCTTCTTGAGTTTATGGATTCAATAAGTGGTGTGGGGATTCAGATATTTGTTTTGCTCACTGTATGTGAGGTGCCATGGTAAGTGCTAGAGAATCAAAGATTAACCTCTGAGGATCTCAGAGTCTAGTGTGGGTGATACACCTATACCAAAATAAATTACATTGCAACACAGTAAGTGTTATCCAGGGATGGATACACTGCTGTGGTGGGGGTGGGAGCTACTAATTGCATCTAAGTGAGGAGGCCTAGGTGAGAAGTAGCTGGGTTTTACAGAAGGAACAGCAGCACAATAAGGGCATGAGGCCATCTCCAAAGAGAAGGCTCTGGCCGACCCTGCTCCCGTGCTAAGCTGCGCTACAATTTACTATGTTTTTATAGTAAAATTCTCTTTATTTAGAGATGACATTATCAGGTACATAAATCATAGGGAATCAATCTACCAAAAAAAGAATCCTACTAGAACAAATACACAAATTTAGAAAAGTTACAGAAGAAAACGTCAATAAACAAATATACATTGTATTTTTATATACTAGCAATGAACAACTGGAAATTAAACTTTAAAAAGTACCATTTACAATAAGCTGCAGTACAGTTTAATTGGCTATATTTGACTTGAGGTCTGAGCAAGGATTTCCTAACTTGCCAGTCTCTTTAGAACGTGACTGCTATGCTGGCTCTCACCAAAATCACCTCCTGAGGATTTGAACCATGGGCTGGGACTAGGGAGTCATGATATTTCCTGCTGCAAAGTGAGATACAGTATTCAGAGCATGATCATATCTCGTGGTAGGGGAAAAAAAGCAGTACCTCATGAGCAGCTCTGTGTCTCACCTCCTCCATCTATCTGTTTTACAAAAGAAACTAATGGTGACTTCTTTTCCCTTCGAGTAAGGGAGTGAGAGCAGCTCTAGAGGGAAACATGGCATCCTAAGGCCTGATTTTCAAAACCTTTGGGAGGAAGCTGAGGCAAAGAACTAGTCCAAGGTCATAGAGCTCAGTAACAGAACCAGGATTTTTGGTTCTGAGTCTAGTGCTCTTTATACTTTTATACCATAGTTTTAGTAATGGGGAAGGACAGGCTAAGGTTTTCTCATGGAATGAGTTGAGCTAGCCCATGTGCGATCCTCAAAGGCAGAGTATACTTGCTGGTGGAGAAGGAAAGATTATCACCATAATGATCTTGTTAAATTATGGCATAGAGCATGCAATAATTTTGAGAGAGATGAAATTCTAGGGAAATAATTTTCAAAGTCTCCTACAAATAACCATACTATTCTATCATCCACTCACTTTGGAGACATCCAGAAATGTGCCTTTCCTAGTTTGGAAGTCTCCACATTATCTGGTGGGCTTTCTGCCCCTCTATACCTGTGTGGTCCCGGTTGTGCCCTAGAAGTTCTCTATAACAGAAGGGATCTAGGACCAAAATAACCTATGAAGCTGGTCAGAGAGAACCTCTAGAATCCAGCAGGCTGGAGAGAGGGCCATGTGCTACAGTTTTTATATAGAGTATTTTTAGGGCACGGTGAACTTTAGCTAAGGTTTCAATTTTGGAGCCTTTTCCATATGGGTGTGCACACAGAATATTATGTGCTGCACAACAGAGATACTGAGTATCTGCCAGATAGTTTAATACATGTTGCTTCCATATGAGGCCTTGTGGCTTCCTCACTGTGATTCGAAAATTAGCTGTAACAGGGGGACTTCAGTCTGGACCCAACTCCTGGAGACCTGTAACTCAGAGCAACCAGAAAAACCCTTATAACATAGCATTATAAAGACACAGGATTCTAAGACACCTTAAGCAAGACTTAGTTTTCAAATACATATTATCTTGAACAAGGCTTATCTATATGCATAGCCATATCGTGGTTGTGTAAACCGCGTATGACCAGAGAGGCACCTGACTGCAGGCACCCCCGAAGGCCTCTGCAGACCCAAGTGGGTGCGATAATGGATCGATTTCTGAACTGTGCCTGTTAAGATCCTCATTTTAAAACTAGTAAACCAACCCTTGCTCCTTGAATCACCGTTTGAGCGCTGCATGGGGGGTTGGAGGGAAAGGAGGGGGGAATAATGTCATCAGCCTTGAGCTCTTCAAGGGGCTGTAGGATTGGAGAGAGAGGAGAAGCATTCTTACGTTGCCTAGCGATAAAGCTGCAGATGATATCATTCTCCCCAAGGCCGGCCTCCCCGCCTGGTTTTCCTTCCTCCCTTCCCTGCTCCAGTCTCCCACGCCTGGGTTCAAAGTACAGCCGCGCAGGGTTAGGGAACCGGGGCCGGACGCGGCGCTGTCACGTGTGCCCGCACATGTCTGGGCGCACGCTGAGCAGCACGTGAGAGGGGGCCGGGAGGGGCGGGGCCTGCTCGCCATCCTACGCGCGTGCGCGCTGCCCCTCCGAGTCCGGGGTTCTCCAGACGCTGGCCCCGGGGCGCTGGCGGGCGGCGGGGTGGCGGACCGCGGGGACCGCGGGGGCCGAGGGCGGAGCCGGGGCGACCGGGCCCGGGCGCGCTCTCCCGACAGCTGCACCACACCCTTCCCGGCTGCGTCTCCGCGGGCCAGCCCTGGGTAGTCATCCCTCCCGAATTAAAGCTGGCTCTGACTCGGGACTCCTCAAACCATTCTGACACAGCAGTTTCCGAGCGGCCCTCCTGGGCGCGGGTTACGCGAAGGTCGACACCCGCCTCAGAAGGGCCTTGGGGCGGGAACTCCGGTCTAGGGCGGGCCGCGGCCGGGCGGGACCCCAGCAGGTCCAGGCCCTGGGCCAGGACTTGCGGGGAAAACCCCGGGCGGTGGGTGGGGGTGGGGAGAAAGCGCTAGAGCAGAGTTCTGGGCAAACGAGGTGTCGCAGTACCGGCTGTCGGAGGCATTGCATCTTTTCATCGGGCTCACATGGAGTTTTGCAAATTGATTTCCCACTAATTAAGCACTAGGCGATTTGTTTAATTGTGATGAAATACACTGGGACTTTCCGTTCAAGGTGTAAAGTAAGAGAAGTGATTTTATGGCACTAACGGATTTTGCATGGTGCAGTAAAATGAAGGAAACTAATGTAGCCAGGGGCCGGGGGATGGAATTTTTTTTTTAAGTTGCCATCTAGTTATTTACAAACCCCTTTTGGGCAAATTGATCATCTAACACTTTCACTCTTGGAAGTGAGCACGTTGATTTTGTAACACTTTCTGAAACATGCCTGTTTATAAACAGCCTAAAATGAACAATTACTTTGGAGCAATTTGGAGTTGATAGTGTCTTTTCGATAACTGAGTATACCCAAGGGTGTTGCAAAAGTGGGGAAGTACCACTACCCTCTGCAAATATGGCTTTGGTCATGTGATGGAAAAAGATCTCAGACGTTGCCAGAAATAGCTGGACAGGTCAGGTGCCAGTATTTGCTAAGACATTACAGAATGGTTGTAATCTCTCCAGTCTAAATGGCACAGTGAGTGCCACCCTGGAGACAGGCTGCTGGAAGCTAACAGACATTAACAAAGCACAAGGCATCCTTTGTTGTTTGTCTGTTAATGATATGTGTGCATAATGTCCTATAGGTTGAGTTTCAATTGCACTTCCTCGCCCCGGCCCCCCACCACCTTAGACTGTTTGCACGAGACAGTTTAGTCATTAATATTCTGAAAGGCTGAAAAAGCAAAGATAAACTTCAAACATTCACTCAAATATATATTGAGCTTCTAGTATGTGCCAGGCGTTGGAGATACAGCAGCGATCATACAGGCAAGTTCATCACCCCTCACGATGTTTACGACTCCTAGCAAAGTCTCAAAGCTGCCCAGGCATTTGCCAACACAATGATTATTTACGACATTTAGTCATCCTCTCCCTCAGTACGAAATTTTTTCGGTTGGCCCTTAGGAAGAATGTCAGGTGAAAGGGCTAGATCTCTAATCCTGTCAATTCCTACTCACTGTCTCGTCTTTCTTCTCTCCTTTCCTCACTCCTTTCATACTAGCCTCCCTGCTGGTCTTCCAGCAGGACAGGCTTGATTCTTTACCAGAATATTTGCATTTTTTCCTTCTTCTGCCTGCAAGACCGGGTCCCCAGATAATCTGGAAAGCCAATTCCATCACCTTCTGTCTCCCAGCTTTTGTAAGTCTCTTTTCAAATACCGTTCTTTAGAAACGCCTTCCCCGAGCAGCCCATAGGCAATGTATAAAATGTTTCCTCCCCACCATCATTCTTTATTTTTACTGTTTTGTTTTTCTTCATAGCAGGTATCACCTCTGTCATTACAACGATGTACTGTGTGTGTATACACACTCATAATGTGTTTATTGCTTGTCTACCTCACTAGGATAAGCAGGGACTTAGTTTGGTTCGTTGCTTTGTGCAATGCAAGAATGGTGTCTGGCAATAAATAAGTAAATAAATATGGTCTTTTGTAAATAAGTATGTATGACTCTCAGTAACTATCTTCTGGATGAATGAACATTTCTAGCAACTAGTTCAGTTTGATCGCCTCCAAAGAAAACAGCGCACAGTTTCTCAAAGCATCACATTGCGTTTTACGAATCCATGTCCTCCACGCTTACTGAACACCTGCTATGTCCCAGGCACTGTGTGATCCAAAGAATAAACTACATACAGAGGTCAGCAAGTGGTAAGGAGGAAAAGGCAGTGAACATCTTACACCTGCAAATGGGAAAAGATTCAGCCTGATTTGGAAGCTTATTGGAAACAGTCATGAAGCATTAATGGAGTTCCCTTAACAATAGAGTTAATTCAATTTCACCTTAGTCCAAATGATTGCAAGTTACCACGTCTAAAAAATTGCTCATCTAGTGAAGTTCCTTCTGTAAAATTGAAAATTAAAGGAGATTTTGATCATTTGATCCCTTTAGTCAGCAAGAATAGCTGTAATAGCCCTGTAGAGGAAGAAGCGAGTTTCAAAACTTGCAAGGTAGGTTGTATCTCACCTCTTAGATGGCCCCAACCCCTGTGTGGAAACAGACCCTCAGAATGTGACCCATGATGCAATGTACAACACATGTGACTAAGGCTTGACAGTCTCAGCTGCTTCAGCTCTAGGCTGGCTCTACCAGGTGTGGTCATCTTTGTCTCTTAATGAGCTTCTTCAACGCAAGGCTCAGTATTTATTTGTGTAATCTCAGCACCTAGCACAATGCCTGGCACACAGTAAGTACTCAATAAATGACTATTGAAATCCAAGCCCGCCTTTCCATTGCCACAGTGACTATTCAAACCCTTACCAACTCTCACCTGGACTGTTGCAAGAGCCTAGTTAACGGCCTTTGTCCAATCTCCCTTTCCCCAAGCATTGACCACACATCCAGCACAATTAACTTTCTTTCTTTCTTTCCTAAGATGGAGTCTTGCTCAGTCCCACAAAGCTGGAGTGCAGTGGCACGATCTTGGCTCACTACAACCTCCACCTCCCGGGTTCAAGGGTTCAAGCAATTCTCCTGCCTCAGCCTCCTGAGTAGCTGGGATTACAGGCACCGCCACCATGCCCAGCTAATTTTTGTATTTTTAGTAGAGACGGGGTTTCACCATGTTGGCCAGACTGGTTTCGAACTGCTGACCTCATGGTCCGCTCGCCTTGGCCTCCGAAAGTGCTGGGATTACAGATGTGAGCCACCGCGCCCAACCAATTAACTTTCTTTTTTTTTATGAGGAGTATTACGTGTCACCAAGGCTGTGAGTGACCGATTCGGTCATGCAAACCGCCTCCGGTTCACCTTCTCCTGCCTCAGCCTCACCAGTACTGGGCTAGGTCCCCCACCACCCCGGCTAATTTTGTATGTTTTAGGAGAGAGGGTTTCACCGTGGTCTCGATCTCTGACCCCGTGATCCGCCTCGGACAAGTGTGAGCCACCACGCCCGGCGCCAGCCAATTAACTTTCTAAACCCAGAAAGTATACTACAGCGTAGTATACTTCATACAGTCATGAAGAATGTGTGAAGGCTTAAATCTTCCCTTCTGGTTTCACTCTCTTCCATTTCCTTCCTTGTCCTGTTTCCCCCAACTGAAAGATGAGCATCTAATGGCCTAGTTGCACGGAACTACTGCAAGTTCCCTGAATGTGCTTTGCACTCTCAAATGTTTGTCTTTAGGTAGATTAACTTACATTTGGATACCTCCTACTCATCCTTCAAAACTCAGCTCAAATTGCACCTCCTCTGTGAAAACTTCCATAACTATTTTAGTCAAAACTTAACCTCACCCACTTCTTTACTCTTAGCCCTTTCTTTAAATCTCCATTTTGATGTTTAACATCTTATTCCACAAACATGCATGTACAAGAAGTGATGGATATTCTTATTTTCTCTCATTAAGTCTGACTTCATGCCACTTCCCCAAGGGCTGTTGGAAAATGATCTCAGTCATTGTGGACTCTCCTGCCCCCCTCCCCTCCCCAAACTCTCTTTAGGATTTTCACAAGGACTCGGGATTTCAGGAACCAGGGAAAGGACCCCTTCTTTCTCAGACTGCCCTAGATAATTGTCAGTGTCAGAGCCTGCTGTTTGGTATCCTTGCCTTCTCTGCCACTTTCTAGGTAGGAGTCTTTGCTGATGCTGGAAGCCCTAGGCTTAGGAGCATCGTGTCCCTGTTCCCCTCCTGGGCTTTGCCACGCCCAAGGAGCTGCACACCTGTGCCCCACTGCTTATTGCTTCTGCCTCCACTCCTTCCCCCTAATTTCCAGCTTTATTTAGAGGAAATTTTATTTTATTTAGAAAGGGCTGCAGAGACCAGGCATCTAACCTGAATGAATAGTATTGGCAGAGAAAATGGTAGGGACCAGAGTGAACTGGAGGTTGCGCCTCCTTTAAAAGGGACAGACATTACTCAGCTCCGAGCAATTGCAGCCTGGTGAAAATGTAGGCCCAGTGTTGCGAGATCATCCAATTTTTCCAGGAAAAGCTGAAATCTAGATTTTATGTGAAATCTACTTTCAAAATGTTGGCAATTATTTTTGAAAACTTCAAAACACTATTCATTACAAATGAAATCTATCTGTAAAAGTATTATTCAATCTGGAGAAGGCTGCTTTGAGAGCTCTGCTATAAAAAGGAAAAAAAGAAAGGGCCTGGCAGGAGGTTTTCTTCAAAACTCCCCTGATGTAACTAGCCCCAGAGCCGTTCTGGAAAATAGTTGAGGGGAAAATGCAAGGAGAACAGACAGAGAGCAACGTCTCAATAAATCATCCTGTCACATTGAGACTCTTCACATTGTATTGTAACTAATTGTGTATGTCTCCAGCACCTGGACGTCCTAACAGTCCTGTCACGCAGATTGGCACCACCTCCAGCCTTTGCTTGGCCTGCACTGCTGTCTGACTGTTTACTTGTTCTTAGCTCCTTCTCGAATTTCCTTATGACCCTCCCAGACCTCTGTCTCCCACTTACCCCAAGACCTCGGCTTATTTCCAGACTCCTCTCTCTCAGGAAAACCCCTATTTCACCAAGAAAATTCTGCCAATGGTCATGCTCTCCCCAACTTTCAGCCCTCCCTACTTTCTTCCTCCCGTGTCCTCACTTTCCTTCCAGCTGCGGAGGAAACGTGACCCTCCTCCTGCTCAAAGCCAAGGTTTCCATTTGTGCCATTGGTGATGCATTGAAACTACTTGTTAAAACTTCCCTATCTGCCGCATGTAACAAGTCTGGACCTCTGTTAAGAGAGATCTGTTGTTCATTCATCATTGGATTCCTGGAGTCTAGTACACTGCCTGGGACGGGGAAGAGGATCAATAAACACTTATTGAATAAATACCCTTTTAAAAACTCTGGAGGCTGGGCCAGTCCTTAAACTTTCTAGAGACACGAGACAACTGTTGAAACCTGAGTTTTCATAGGTTATTGATCTCGAGAGGGTAGTTTCCCTGACTCTGTGCGTGGGCTAAATTTGGAGGAGATAATCCAGGAGGGAATGTAGCTGGCAGGCCAGGGAGTTTCTCCTGAGTCAGGTTGGTGCCATCCAGCTGTGAGTTTGCTGTATGAAACCTCCTATCTGTCTTCTCCGGTTACTGCTAGTGAGGCTGGCATTCTGGTACTTGCTGAGGGGAGCAAAGGGGAGCCTCCATGACTAAGGTGTCACATTGCTGTCTGTCCTCTTGGGTTTTTACCCCATGAAGACACCACTACTCCATTAAAAGATTGTTTTGGGGGAAAAGACAGATAAGCACCAAGCCTTCTTACTCCTTGTATGTTTTCTCTTCTTTTTTCTTCTAACTTAAACTTTTTAATGTTTGATGGTATCTTAACATCCATATAAATCATCTGATTATTTTTATCTTTAATCCTACTCTCATGCAGGATTAAAGTATCTCATGTCCTATTTTAAATCTTACCTTATTACCCTGTTGGCTTTCAACCTTTACTTACTTAGAATATCTGCTTTAAATTATTTCATAACTGACCTCATTTTTTAACTTTGACCTTAGTTATTTTAACCTTCTAATTTTCTTTTTAAATTTATCTTCTTGCTCCAACCTTTATTCCATTTATCTTATAGCTCATCTTATACTTCTGTTTTATTAGGGCTTTTAAAAATAATTTTCTTGGTTTAAAATGTGGCTTGTTATTCGTTTAAGATTTTTTATTCTTATTTCTTAATTTACAGCTTTTACTTCGTTTAAAGTATTCTAGCATCATTTAGCATCACATTGTAATCTTTTATTTTTTCTTCCTTTCTTTTTTGGCACCATAACTTTTTTTTAACCCTTTTCTCTTACTTACAAGTCTGTCATTCAACCTAGCTCAAATAATGACTTGTAAGAAGCCCACTGAATACAGAAATCTTCTTCGCCCTTGCCCTTCTTTCTGCCAGTCACCACTATAACTATATATTTTTTTGCATTCATGTTGCTTTTTGCCGCAGCATTCTATGCAGTCTTTATTTTTACGTTGTCTGGTTTAAAATCCATAGTCTTTAATTTTTTTGGCTGCAAAGAACAAACCCATTTGTTTGTAACAAATGCATAAATAAGGAAACCAGAGTCTCAGTCACTAGGTAGGCCAGGCATCCTGTCAATCCTATGAAAAGTCCTCAGGAAGAGCTGAAAGTCTTGTGGAGTTAGGCCTCACAGGCACAAGAACAAAAAAGGGTTCAGAGGCAAATGCAATATCAATGTGGGAATCTTTATTTTATGCCTTAACACATGTAACTTAACTATATCTGAATTTCAAAGATAAGAAGAAAACCATATTAACATCCAAGAAAAAGAAGCAAGCCACTCAAGAGGGAAACAATGGCCATGTCCAGGTAGCCCCAGATTCCTCCAAAGCAATTCTCATTACAGGAGACAGAGGAGCAGGATTTATACCATTGCTACTCAAAAGTGTGGTCCATGAACCGGCAGCATTGGCATCACCTGTGAGCTTATTAGAAATGCAGAATCTCAGTTGCCATTCCAGACCTACTGAATCAGAATCTGCATTTTGACCAGATGCAAAGATGATTTCAATGGACCAAAGCACATTAAAATTTGAAAGGCACCAGCCTATATAGTTGTGAGAGAAAGAAAAAAGTGATGCAATTTTTTTAAAAATCCAAGGAGTTCCTTTAGTATAAAGGCAACAAACTAACATTCTCAAATCAACCCTGTGTTTTTGAACTTCACTTGCAACTTTCTTTGGTTTTTCTTTGCCCCACTAAGAGAGCCTGTTTGTGTAATTTATTTGAGATTGGAGATATTCATTTGCATATTAGACTCACTGGAGGAATTTTTTTTTTAAATACTGTTGCATGGATCTCACACTCAGAGAACCTAACTGAATTGGTCTTGGATGATGCCCAAAAGTCAGTAGTTTTTCAAAAGTTTTCAAGTTCATTACAATATGTGGCCAAGGTGATAATCATGGAACCAAGGGAAACCAAATCCATGAAACTTTCTTGAAAAAATTACTGAAAGATGGACACCAGACAATAAAGAAAGGAATCAAAATACAGTACTCAGGAAGGAGCTGTGGTAAGTGGTAATAAGTGAGTCAATTAAAAAAAAAACTGCAACTAAATAACTGGGAATTTTTGTTAAAGAATATCACAACTGGGGCTTTAGATGGCAAATATGCTGTTCTCTACCCCCTACATTTCTATTTATGTTTGGTGCACTCTCTTACTAAATCTGTTATTTTCTGAGTTTTACGTCATCGGTTCTCTGGGTTTCAAACCAATGATTCTTGGGCCACATCCCTCATTTTACGCACCTTATCACTGGCAGGTTTCCCTCGGCTAGGAAACTGGACAGTGGAAATGGTGACTTTGCCTGTCTGCTCCCAAACCGGGCTTCTGAAAGGGAGCCAGAAATATGGGCTGTGAGAAGGCTAGGGAAAGCCTAGTGCTATTATATTGGAAGTAGAGGTATTAGTATGAACTCATAATTTTATTTCTGTAACCTGCACAGCTCCCATCTCCCTGGGACCTTGCCTTGCAGATTCTGGCACTTTAGCTGCCCCAACCTCTGATCTCTTCCTCCTGAGTTCAGAGGGACTGCTGTGCTCTGCTTGGATTCTGGATCACTACTCTGCAGTCAGGAAAATTTCCCCAGGCAGGGAGCCAGGCTCATCATGAGGTTCACCTCTTAGGTTTCCCTGCCTTCAGGGATTGATTGCAGTCTTGCATTGCCTACTCTGCCTCGTGTTGCTTGTTCTCCAATGTCTGAAAACACTTGCCTTTGATATTTCATCCAGTTTTACAGTTAAGGCAAGAGGACTAGTCAGAGACAAAAGTGGAAGTGCTGGTCTCTATATTGGATAATAGCATTATATTAATATTAAATTTCCTGAAATTGGTCATTGTACTATGAAGATGAAAGAATTGCTTGTTCTTAGGGTATACATGGTGAAGTATGTGGGATAAAATGTTATGATATCTTCAACTTACTCTCAAATGATTGAGTCCAAATAGTCATATGAATAGCAATAATATGTATATTTGTAGAGGGAGCAGGAGAGATCTTCATAAACCACATATGGAAAATGTTATCAGTGGTGACTCTAGATGAAGTGTATATGGGAATTCATTGTAGGATCTTTGTAACTTTTCTATAAGTTAAAAAAATTTTTTTGAAATAAGGAATAAATAAAGCATCCCCTTCAGTGTGGACTGGACTTAATGATTCATTTCTAAAGATTAGAGTAGGGAAAAAAATAGTAACTTTACGGTGGAGAAAATTGACAGACACCACCTTAACCAAGTGATATTAACCAAATGATCATGGTTAATATCACTAGTGATAAGTCAGGTGGATATTATGTACCCATTTATATTAAGTGATGCAAGGGCATGTCACCTCTATGATTTTCTCACTCACAATTTATGACCCAAATTGGCCAGGTGATGTGGCTCACGCCTGTAATCCCAGCACTTTGGGAGGCCAAGGCAGGCATATCACTTGAGGTCAGGAGTTCGAGACCAGCCTGGCCAACATGGTGAAACCCCATCTTTACTAAAAATACAAAAATTAGCTGGGCGTGATGGTGAGTGCCAGTAATCCCAGCTACTCAGGAGGCTGAGGCAGGAGAATCACTTGAACCTGGGAGGCAGAGGTTGCAGTGAGCCGAGATCATGCCATTGCACTCCAGCCTGGGTGACAGAATGAGACTCTTGTCTCAAAAAACAAAAAAATTTGTAGCCCAAATTAAAAACTGAATGTCCTTAATATACCTTTCCTTAGATACCCTTTCAAACTGGGTACATATTAGCCATTTCATTTTCTTTCTACCTACATAAGACACATCCATCTCTAGAGAAATGAGGATATGCGTTTATAAATTTTATTTCAATTTTAGAGTCCAGAGAAATTTATGACATTTTTATAATACAGTGATTTTTTAAATGTGTAGTCCCATTTTAATACAAATGTCAGTGTTACTAAATAAATGCCATTCATAACATTTAAAGAAGGAAGAAGGATTCTACATATCTGGCTTTGAAGGTGGAGGCAGGGGGCCAGCACTAAGGAATGCAGGAAGTCTCTAGAAGCCAGGAGCGGCCTTCAGCTGACAGACAGCAAGGAAACAGGGACCTCCGCCCTACAATGGAGCCTCCCCTAAAGCCCTTAGAAGGGAACACAGACTGTCCCCTTTGATTTTAGCATCATCTTGATTTTAGTTTGATGTGATCCACTCTGATTCTCTGACCTACAGAATTATAAGAAAATGAATCTGTATTGTCTTACGCCACATGAAGTGTATATGGGAATTCACCCTGTATATACTAAGCCAGTAAGTTGTGATTGTTATGGCTGCAATAAAAAATGAATACACTAGGCCTCATTGAGATAGTAGGAAAGTCTTGAAGGAGGTGAGAAAGGGGGACAGAAGGAAATCAGGGGGAAGAGCCTGCCAGGCACAGAGAACAGCAAGTGCAAAGGCCCTTGCTAGAAGCATGCACGGCACATCCAAGGAACAGTCAGGAGGCCAGTGTGCCTACGATAGAGTGAGCAAGGAATAGATTTTAGGAGAAGACATCAAAACAGGAGGATTTGCCTTCTCTGTTGTGAAATCAGACTGATTGCACTTCCTACCCAAGCTGAGAGGAGAACAACCTTGCCCTTTATCTGATTGAGAAATTAGGTGCTCAGCCCTAAATCCTCTCCCCCACTGCTCAACTCCGTTCACTCGAATGGTAGTTTTGAAGCATCCTCATTTGTTTGGCTACTTCACCAATAAGGCCAACTCTTAACATAGTTGGCCCTACCAGCCATCTCCAAATCACCCATTTCCAGGACATGGTTATCAGACCTGATGAGGTGGCTTGCTGTGGCTCTGCCCACTTTGAAGGTTAGCATGGCCATACTCCTTTATAAACAGTAATCTTTCTTATACCCGCCTTTCGGAGATTAGGATTCCTTTCCTGAAAGTTGGTTAAAACAAGAGCCTTGATGTGCTGGTTTTTCTCATAGGATTTAGCATCAGCCTGCAAAACATATGGAATTTTCAATATTCAGCTCTTCACATTGTGGTTTTAGGAATTTTATCTTTCTGGCTTTGGAGAATATATATTTTGGCAGATGTAAAGATGATTGGCTGTCTCTACATCTGCCAAGCTCCAAAGCACTGTTACCAAGCATCAGAGGCCATATTTCAGGGAATATTTTCCTTCTATTTTAACTGAGTCTGTGATAAACTGGATGTGATTTGTCTTAATATTGACAGTTTCTGCCCAAAGCACATGTGATTGGTTTGGGTTGAATGACCCCCACCCTTTCTCTCATGATGGGAGAATACGTGCTCTCCAGCTTGTACAGAGAACAAAGTAATTGAACCAGAATAGGATGAAAAGAATGTCTCCTTATTTCTATTTTTGTATTCTCCCGAAAGTCCCCAAGTTGAATACTTCTGATGTATTTACATTTATTGTTCCTGTTCTTGAAATTGATGTAGGGTGGGTATTGGGTCCTGGCTAATTATTAATTTGAGTACCTCCAGTACCTACCACCATGTCTAGCATCCAGTAAATATTTTAAAAATTAATTCACTCAACCATCCCCTCATAAAATGAACAGCCTTTCTACATATTTTGTGTCTCTAATATTGGAAATTGGTAACATTTGGTGGCATTGACCATTTATTATGTACCCGATAAAAGCATTCCATTATCCTTTAATTCATTGGTTGAAAATAGTTTGGAGGAAGCGTTAGCTCATGAGAATAATATACTCTGAATTTATTAAACATTTATAGTAAATTAACAGAGAAACTTAAACAAAATTTAAAAGTGAGCCCAAAGGGATGAATTGATGAAACATTTTAACATGTTTTATAACTGAAAATACAGTCTCCTAGATAGATACATTCCGTACCCAGTGGGTGAGGAGATGTGGTAAAATGGGTGTGAAGTAACTGATCTCAGTAACACTCCTCTTTCTTTAGTAACTGAGGCCTCTGTGTGACTGCAGACATCAACCGAGTGCTCATAGCTTCCTTGTGATGCCTGGCTAGTGTTATGATACTAGGCAACCCCGTGTCTCAGGACCAACAGCACAATAAACTTTGGCAGAGATCTACACGGGTTATTTCCTTTCTTACACTGCACGATTTCCTAGATATTCAGCTACCCTCTCATCATCAGACCTGCTGAAATCCATAATAAGCAACAGCCTATTAGATAAAAATAGTGGAATAAATCTGCAAATAACATTTTCTCCAAAATACAGAGATGTCTGTCCTCCGGGAATATTTTATTCGGCTTGGGCGGCTATAGCCAAATACCATAAACTGGATGGCTTAAACAACGAATACTTACTTTTCACAGTTCCAGAGGTTGGAAGTCCAAAACGAGAGTGTCAGCTGGCTTGGGTTCTTCGTGAAGGCCCTCTTCCAGTTGCAGACAGCTGACTTCTCATTGTATTGTCTTATGGCAGAAAGAGGGTTCACTAGCTCTCTGGGGCTTCTTATCAGAGCATGAATCCCATTCATGAGGGCTCTACCCTTATGACCTTATTAGCTCCCAAAGGACCCACATCCAAATACCATCACATTGGGGATTCGATTTCAATATATGATTTTGGAGTTAGGGGGCACAAACATTCAGTCTATAACATAAAGGATGGAAGATTCTCATCCTATGATCTCCTTTTTGGACCAGTAGTATTTGCTTATTAAACCTGGATGGATTTCCAAGTGCAGCTAAGTACACTTGACATGTTAATTTAAGGATATTGCTTAAATCCAGTTGTGCTATCTCCAATATTCATCTTCAACAGAGAAGACATATCTAGATTATACAAATCCTGCATGTCATCTAGAGAAAGCTAATGTATCCAGAATGTATAAATTGCAAGTTAATCATCAGATAACTTTGTCTGGGCAGACAAAGCAAAGGCAAAAATAAGCTAAGGTCCTGAACACAGAACTCTGCTCTCTTAAGCTTTGTGCTCAGGATAACTCACCCCATTCTGCTTGAGTGTTCCTCTTGTAAATTCTGCTTAGATTCAAAAGACCAAGGGTTCAAATCCTGGCTCTACCACCTAATTGCATAAACATGGGAAAACCGCTTATACATCTTTTTGTCTGTTTCCTTATCTATAGAATGCGGATGGTGATAAGATAAGGTCCACCTTACAGTGTCCTGGGGTTCTGAGCTTGATGATGTTAAAGTCCTAAACAAACATTAGTTGTAATTGGTTCCTAGAGGGCAATCTCATCAACAGCATGAAATCAGAAATGAGACAGCTTGGCTCATGAGTCTCACTCATCAGCTTTGTGACATTAAGCAACTTACTTCTCAAATTTTGTGTTTCCTCATCTGTAAAGAGGATGATTTTAATGAGAGTAGCATCTGTGTAGGACAGTTACAAGCATTAAATGACATAATCTAAGACCTCCTGCATGTCTTTTTGGGGGAGTTCAGCGGTCATGCAATACACTGTGGAGAGACTAGAAGGAAGGCAGGCAGGTGTAGTTTCCATTTGGCATCATGGGTCAGCATGCCCCAGTGGCATCAGGGTTCTTTCTTTGGCACAGAGCTGCATTCCCATGCTATGCTAGTACCCTCTGCAAAACACAGTGGACCTGATCTTCCTGCTCTTTCCAGATAATGTGACCAACCTTTAGCCACCACTTGCTCACTTACCCAATAGGTTGTAAAACCAGTTTTTTTGGCATCTTGCCCCTTCATCAGTGCTCACCTGCATATTTTTTTCTGGGTTAGAGGATCATGAGTTCTTGGGTTCGCTGTGGTCAGAGTCAATAGCTGTCTATCAGGAAGTTGCTTTATTAATGAGATAATTCAGAATTTCTTCCGGAACTTCAATCTGTTGCTGGGTAACAATCTGTACCTAAAATCTACACAGATCTTCAATTATCGCTTAGTTAGGAACATGCTAGGATTGCCCAGCTGTCAAACACTCTTAATTACACTAGGACTGGTTGGTGTCTCATGCATCTGGAGCACAAAAACACTGAGCAGAGCATACGACTGTCTGGTCATCAAGCCCGCCGTTCCGACATTAGGCAATTGTTCCCATGAACAGTTTTCACGCTTCTGATATGGAAAAGAGATATGATCATGGCTATTATTTGCTTTGTGTTTCTAATATGCTGAGCAGTGTTTTAAGCATATAACAACTGCTAATTCATTTAATTTATGAGGTCAATATTATCATGTAAAGAAACCTATGTGCTCAGAGGTTAAGCAACATGCTCCTAGTCATACAGCCACCCTTCACTAGGCTATTTTGCCTTTTGTTATTGCAAAAGCTGGGGACAGGGGAAATAACATTAATTTGCTTCTCATAATGGCAGAAGACCATTTCTTTCTGTTACTAAATTCACTATGAAGAATTTCATTGCAAACAGTTATGCAAAAGACCTTTTACAACTACACTAATTTAACAGTGATATAATCTTGATTCTAAAAAATATATATTTGGGTCAGAAAGAGTCTCACCATTTCATTTATTGTATTTCCTCCAATATGAAAATTGTTTTGTAAAGTTTTAGCATTTTTTCCCTTTCATATCTACTCTGATTTGGCTTTTGGGATCTGATTGGCTTTTGGGACCAATATGAGTGACAAATTAGATGCTTCCAAAATATCTAGTTGAACATTTCACTCAGTCATTTTGTTGCCTAATGCAATATCCATTTGTTCCCCCAGAGAGAGATTTTCTTCAGTGTAGCAATGATTTTGGTGCCTTTTAGACACCATCCATTTAATAGCAAAATGCCTTACACTTTGCAGGTACATAGTAATACTTAACAAATGAAATAACGAATGAGTTAATATGAACTTTTGACAATCCTATATTTATATCCATATCACACAGGAATGCTACGCTTACAACTATCTTTTAAAGAAAATGATTAATCAGAATAAAATTTACTTCATGGGCCTAGCTACTAATAATTTCTTAACACTGACCATTTCCTTCTTTTAAGTGGTAGGATGGATAGGAAAGAGGGAGGAATAGTGAGGAATTCACAAATGAAAGAGAGACCCTTAGAATCTTGGTTCTCAAGCTTATGAGACCTAAAGGTCCCCTTTTATAACAAATATTTTCTTACGCTCCTTTACTAGCTTAAAATGAAATTTATAGAAAATATAGTCTATAATGCACATTAATTTAAAAAAACATATAACTATTATATATCAATAACAATATTATTAAGATAACATAATGCCTTAGCTTTGATATAAAGGAGAAATAAAAGGAATTATATATATAATTATATATAATAATATATAAATATATATATTTAAGTATGGAAAGGCACAGATGGTAGCTATGCTACAAAATGTAATGAAGTAGTCAGGTGCTTATACTGATAATATATTGATGTCAATATATTATCTTCAAGTTGACTCTTTTCATATTTGATATTTTGAATAAAGAATAAAAAGTATATTTAAATGTATACTTAGAACAACCTTGAATCAAGAGCTACAAACACAGATTGTTACCAATTTCTTCTATTGGTGACTCAGTTCCAGAAGTTAAGATGCTCCTGTGAAATGAACTTCAAAGATGGTTAACAACCCTGGGTACAGTTCTGAATTAAATAAAGCATAATCTCCCCTCAACTCAGCTGGTAGTTGTATTCTCGGAACACTCAATTTTATTAAAATGATGCTAGGGCTGTGAATAGTGGCCTGCATCTGTAATTCCAGCACTTTGGGAGGCTGAGGTGGGAGATTGCTTAAGCCCAGGAGATCAAGGCTGCAGTGAACCATGATCATGCCACTGCACTCCAGCCTGGGCATGAGATCTTGTCTCTAAAAACAAAAAGAGGGGAAAAAAAAAACATGCTAAAAACAATTTATGCTTCTATGTAAAACAGGGCGTGTTAAACATTGTGAGAGATAGGACAATAATTTTTCATTGCCAAGGGTTGACCTATGCCCTGTAATATGTTTAACATCCCTGGCTCTCTCCAGTGTATTTTTAAAAATTAACATCATTTTAATTGACAAATGATAATTTTATACATTTATGGGGTACAATGTGATGTTTTGATATAGGTATACAATGTGGAATGATTAAACCAGGCTAATTAACGTATCAATTACCTCACTTACCATTTTTTGTTGGGAGATATTCTAAATTTATTCTCTTAGCTATTTTGAAATATACATTATTATTAACTATATCACCCTGATATGCAATAGATCTCAAAAGATTATTACTTCTGTCTAACTGAAACTTTGTGCCCTTTGACCAACATCTCCCCATACCCTCCCACTCCTTCTCCCTTAGCCTTTGGTAGCCCCTGCTTTACTTGTATGAGTTCGACTTTTTTAGATTCTACATGTCAGTGAGATCATGTGGTATTTGCCTTTCTGTGCCTGGCTTATCTCACTTAGTATAATATCCTCCATGTTCATTCATGTTGTCACAAATGGCAGAATTTCTTTCGTTTTTAAGGCGGAATAGTATTTCCCTGTGTCTATGTACCAAGTTTCTTTATCCACTCATCTGTTGATAAACGCTTAGGTTGCTTCCATATTTTGGCATTCACATTCTTGTGAATAATGCTGCAGTGAACATGGGAATGCAGATATCTTTTTTGCATGTTGATTTCAACACCTTTGAATACATACCCAGAGGTGGGATTGCTTGATCATATGGTAGCTCTATTTTTAGTTTTATGAGGACCCCCAGACCATTTTCCATAATGGCTGTACTAATTTACATTCTCACTAACAGTGTAAAGGGTTCCCTTTTCTCCACATCCTTGCTAATGCGTGTTATCTTTTGTGTGTGATGTAGTATCTCATTGTGGCTTTAATTTGCATTTTCCTAATGATTAGTGCTGTTGAGCATTTTTTTCATGAACTTATTGGCCATTTGTTTGTCATCTTTTGAGAAATTTCTGTTCAGGTTCTTGGCCCATTGGTAAACTTCTTTGTTTGTTTGTTTTCTTGCTATTGTTTTTCCACCATCTTAAAAGGAAGTAGTTCCTCCAATCACTGAGACCACCAAAAACACCCCTGCAAAATTTCAAATGCTCTCTAGTAGATGGAACTGTCTCAATTGAGAACCACCACCCTGAAGGTTTATAACAAGCTGGGATAAAAGGAACTTCTTTATGAAATATTGCCAGAGAATTTGGAATTCACAACAGTGGTTTCTTAGCATGTTATTTAATGGGACTTTCAGTCTACCTTTTCATTAAATTTGTATTTGGAAAATTGTGTTGGAACAAATGAATACTATATTGCAAGCTATATTTGAGCCAACTCAGTTGTAGGACAATGGTATTCTTATTTTAGCACAAACTGAATAACTCTCCACATCTTTGCAAATATACCCATCTTCACACATTCTTTTTTTTTTTAAATAAAGTCTGGACTTCTGGATTCTTGTTCATAGTTGGGACACCCTGATTCTTTAATAATTCAAGCCAAGCTGAGTGAGTATGGATTTGAAAAGACTGAGTAATCCCTTGACCAGCAGTTTCCCTCTGAAATCTGTACTCTTCATGAATTACAAAATTAACACTTGGTATCACTCGATACCTTAGTGTTCCCAGTGGAATGAGTTGTTCCTTTTGATCAAATCCATAGTAGATAAAAATTACCAATTACTACTAGACTGTACAGAGAAACTAAGTTTAAAAAGATCTTTCAGACCATGTTACTTTGTCACTTCAGAAATGAGCCATGGAGTGTGAGCAGATAAAATGTTCATTGCTATTTCTTTATTGGCAAAGAAACTCCTTAAATCTTCGGAGCAAGCGGCCCATTCTCTTTCAGAAACATTGCAGCAAAGCAAATTAATAAAAGATAAAAAGAAAACTGCTTAGGTAATTTACATTAATTTTCCTTCATTTTCTCAGGATGGCTTCAAGTAAGGATTCACCTAAGGCGCAGCTTTGGAGCTCTGGAAGGTGGATGGACGGTAGCTGCTGCCCCCTAGTGTAAGACGCCTTGTTACTGCAGACATTGGATTCTTGAAATAACCAGGGACTCTCCCTACCCCCAGGGCCAAGTGAATGGGAAGTAAATTAATGTGCTTTGTTTAAATGATAGAGGTGATTGAGAAAGTTGTAGTATATTATTTTTTCAGAATGAATAGTTAGAACACTTTTTGCTGACTCCCTGCAGAAATAGTCGTTTAATGTTTTTCTTTCATTGCTTCAAGTTTAATTTTCTCATCATTTTCCGGTTTTCTCACCTACAGGCTGGCTACAAAATTTGCAGGACCCAGCACTAAATGAAAAATGTGATGCCCTTTGTTCAACAAACAGGAAAAAATGCCACTAAAGGTACTAAAATACCTTTTCCTTTTTTCCATAGCCTCTCTCCTGACTAGTTATGGGGTTTTAAAATTTGCTATTTAATGCCATTCTAAAGAAAAAATGCGGCCGGGCGTGGTGGCTCACGCCTGTAATCCCAGCACTTTGGGAGGCCGAGGCGGGTGGATCACGAGGTCAGGAGATCGAGACCATCCTAGTTAACACGGTGAAACCCCGTCTCTACTAAAAATACAAAAAAAAAAAAAAATTAGCCGGGCGCGGTGGCGGGCGCCTGTAGTCCCAGCTACTCCGAAAGCTGAGGCAGGAGAATGCCGTGAACCCGGGAGGCGGAGCTTGCAGTGAGCCGAGATAGCGCCACTGCACTCCAGCCTGGGCGAAAGAGCGAGACTCCATCTCAAAAAAAGAAAAAGAAAAAATGGAAATTTTAATGATTAGCATAAATTTTACCATTTATCTTTATGATGTGTAAAGGCTGTAAGCACAAATATAAGAGCAAACGTAACTTTCATTACGTACAAATATACCTTGTGCTTTGGTATTAGCAAAATTACACAATTTGAATTTTGTAACTCACACATGCATGTATATTTGATTCTTACCAAAATAGTGAAAATGCTGGACAAAACTACTTTGTTTTTATGTCACTTCTTGATTCGTGCGTATTCAACCAACACTGTCTACCTTTGGTGTGAAGGACTGAAATGTAAAGGGACTCGGGTTGCCCTATCTTTTGCTTTCCTTCCATGTCAAAATTTTCAGCCCAAGTGCTGGCTGAGGAAGAAAGGATGTGATATAATTTCTGAGAACGCCATTATTTTTATCTGTGTTAGAAGCAAGTTGTGGTTTAAAAGGAAACAGCGGCCTCTCAGTGTTCTCTCTTGCTCAGCTATAGATATAACACGCCTCCTTTATGAACTGTGAGTCTTGCTGAACTCCCTTCACTGTGGGCCCCCTGGAATTCTGTGCTCTGGGACACTACGAATTCTGTATGCAGGTGAGGAGGGAAAGCATGGCAGGTAGGCATGTTGCACGCATCTCTTCTGCTCACACATGCTCCATTGTCCTATCGGGATTCACTTACAAAACACAAGTTCAAAAATAAAATTGTTAAGCATTTCATGATGCTGAGAGCAGAGCAGTGAACTAAGCACAGGGCCTTTCTGAGTTCTAGGCCCCGTACAACCACACAGGTTACGTACCCGTGAAGTTGGCCCTAACTTGAATCAGTTTCACAAAAGCACAGCCAAAATTAGTTTTTGCTTGTTTGGGCTTCCATTAATTCCCAATAGGAATGTATAACTCAGGCTCTTTGGAAGAATGTGGAGGAACTGTTAGTGAACAGCCACTGGTCAGCAGTTATTCTCAGGCGGGAGCAGCTGAAATGGGATTCTGTTGCTAGAAGCATGTGCTGGTTTCCTGGCCTCGTAGCACCTTGACTTGCACACTGTTTGAGTTTAGAGCCATCATTTTGAGGTGGGGATAAAGATTATTAATGTGGTTATTATGAGATGTTTTCTATATCTAATGAGATACGTTTTAAAACACTAGAATACTGAAGGATATTTGCTATAAAGAAACCTGCGTAAATATGTGACTTCTGAAGCAAAATCAAGTTCACATTTAAAACTCAGTAGTACTTAAGCGTAGACAAGTACTAGGATTTCTTCAGTTCAGCTTTTCAAAAAGTGTGACTGTGCTTGCTAGGAGGAGTCATTTTAAATTGAAAATTTATAATTTATGAAAGATTCGGTAAAAATGCACTTGTTCTATGAGTACCAGCCTTGGGGAATGTGCTGAGTGAACATGGGAAGAGGAAGTACAAAGGTAGAAGGGAAAGTTCCTGCTTTCCAGGACTCACCTGGTTTGGAAGATCAGGACAGTATCTCTGAAATAATAATAATAATAATAATAATAATAATAATAATAATAATACAATAGAAAATCCAATTTAAATTTTTTACTAGGCTGATAGTAAAATTTCATTTTACTCCATTTAGACAACAATCTTTTAAACACATATCTCAGCTCCCTCCCTGTGCCTTCTCAAATGGTATCCTGAACTTTGTCTGGTCTTTGCTTGATGACTGATTGACATTAGCCTATTACAATTTTTAAATGATTTCTTTTCTCCTCCCCTCTTTGTCCTCCTTCTCTGTGGTTAATTTTATGTGCCAGTTTGACTGGATTATGGGTACCCATATATAGGCTACATGTGATTTCTGGGAATGTCTGTAGGGTGTGTCTAGGTGAGGTTAGCATTTGGATGGGCTGAGTAGAGTAGTTTGTCCTCCCTCTGTGGGCAGGCATTATCCAATCTGTTGAGGGCCTGAATAGAACAAAAAGACAGAGAAAGGGAGAATTCGTGCTATCTGCTTGACCGCTTAAGCTGAAACATTGCTTTTCTCCTGTCTTCAAACTGGGACTTAAACCAACAGTACTTCTGATTCTCAGACCTCCAGAGGTACATTGGACTATACACTGCCGGCTTTTCTGGATCTCCACCTTGCAGATAGCAGATTGTGGGGCGGTCTCAGCAATTCCTTGTAATAGGTCACTTTCTGGAGATACAGATACAAATATTTATCTCTATCTATCTATCTATCTATCTATCTATCTATCTATTATCTATCTATCTATCTATCATCTATCTATCTATCATCATCTATCTATCCATCCATCCTATTGGTTCTGTTTCTCTGGAGAACCCTTACTAATAAATCTTCCAATAAATTTTCTCTTTCTGGTTCTCTTCCCTGAGTGTAGAGTTGTCAGCTGTTCCTTCTCTGAATGATCAGTCTATCTGTTTCTACCAGATCTCTCTTCTTCATTTCTTCATTTGCTGCCTCAGACCTGCTAATGAAATCTGCCAATGAAATATGCATCTTTGTGGTTATCATTTCTGGAGCTCTTTATTCCTTTGTGTAGATACATATTTCTAAGTGATACCATTTTCTTCCTGCCTGAAGAAATTTCTTTAACATTTCTTATAGTTCAGGTCTCTGGTGAATTCATTCAACTTTATTTCACCATGGTTTTTGAAAGATAATGATTCACAGTCAGATGTGAGATTCATTTTTGAACGCACGTGCCCATTTTAATGAAGTGAGTTTTCATTCCACTGATGTTGTGGCCTCAAACAGTTAGTAGTCAGTCTCCCACTATGGATCTAAAACAGACATGGCTGGGCCATGTAAATACATTTTCCTTTGATGGAAGCTTCAGTAGATTTCACTTCATTCCTACTGGTCCTTATAAAGAAATAAAATTCTACCTCTTAACAACTATTAAAAGCACTATATAATTGGACTATAATTCCAAACCACAGATGTGTAAGAGTTAGAAAGCATCCTGGAATTGTGTGGCCCAATCCCTGCCCACCTCTGCACATGCCACTTACATGAAGCTGAAACAATCATGTTAAGAATTAAGTTCATTTGCCACACATACGTAACAGAAGCCACATTTTATGTACAAAGGTCATGTTCTTTGCCTTAGGTTATTTGTTCATATCAGTGAATATAGATTCAGTGTTTTGGGATAGAGAAGGAATAAAAAGGAGGGAGCTGCTCATTAACTTATTTTTTCATTTTTACTTATTTACTTATTTATTTACTTATTTATTTTTTGAGACAGGGTCTCGCTCTTGTCACCCAGGCTGGAGTGCAGTGGTGCAATCTCTGCTCACTGCAACCTCTGCCTTCCAGGTTCCAGCAATTCTCCTGCCTCACCCTCCCAAGTAGCTGAGATTACAGATGCACACCACCACACCAGGCTAATCTTTTGTATTTTAGTACAGATGTTATTTCACCATGTTGCCCAGGCTGGTCTAGAACTCCCGAGCTCAGGCAACCCATCTGCCTCGGCCTCCCAAGGTGCTGGGATACAGGTGTGAGCCACCGTACCCGGCCGCACATTAACTTCTACAGGAACATGTCACCTCAGCCTTAGCTGACAAGGTCAAGGGTTTGTCTGTCTTTGTATTCATAGCAACTAGCAGAATTTCCAACACATAGTAAGTACTCAATAAATGTTTTCATTGTTAGACGATGAATATCATTAACTATTATCCCTGTTAAGAGACTAATGCTGAATTTGAAAAAAAAAAAAAAATCTACAGAGTGAAAACACTATTTATATAAGTTATAAATAATTTGGGGACAGTGAAAAAACTCCTTTTTTGAAATTAAAAAATAGAACCATAATAACTTTGTCATTGTCTTTCATGAACGATCTCTATGTAAAAGCACTGATCTCTGTGTAGGAGAATGAAGCAAATACAACAGAGCCATCCATGTGGCCATCAAAAACCACAAAAGACATGGTAGGAAACAACACTAATGTGTAAGACTTCTTAAAAAAAAAAAAAAAAAAAAAAAAAAAAAAAGCAGTGTATCTTCTGGGCCTGTTTCAGAAAAAAAGAAAAAGAAAATAAACATTTTAAAAAAAGCAGTAAATACTAACCGGGAGGGGTGACCTAGGAGTAAGCATGAAGTGATACTATTCAGAACTGGAAGAAATTTTAGGTATCATCATGGCCAGCCTCTTTATTTTACAGATCATGCTAATTTTCTGCTACTTACTGTGTGGCCTTGAAAAATCATCTCATGAGCAGGCTAGCTGAAAACAGAGAGCTGGGGGGAAAATAAACCAGGTTGTAGGCCTAATTTTCTGCTGCAGTAAATAGCTACAGTAAGTAGCAGAAAATTGGACCTACAGTCTGGTTTATTTTCCCCACAGCTCTTTCTATGCTTTCATCTAGCCTGCTCCAAATGTTTGCTTTTCAATATGGAGGATCAAATAAAAATACAGACTTGGGATGAAGATCTAGAACAAAAGAAAAACAAGAAGGTAACTAATTATATATACCAATAATTTTTCTTAAAGTAAATTAAAATCAGAATATTAATATTCCTATCAGAACTTCCCCCCCAAATTTGACAGTCTCCCAAGCATCAGAGTTTCTTAGTAGAGATAGACTTTTTTTAGTGACAGTTAGTGGCATGAAAACAAATCCTAAACTTTAAACAGATGGGAATTTTGGGGCTAATGACAGGTAATATTAACAGTGTCACAAGATCAGGTTCTGATTTCGTAAAGATTGAAAGAGCGTAACTTCAGGGAGCTCTCAATACAGCAGAGCCAAATCGGAGTCCTCCTGCAGAGGGCATAGGATGACTAGGCGGTGAGGAGAGCCCACATGGCGGTGCAGTGTGTAATCCTGGGAGAGACCATCTTTAATCCTGCTCTGTTAGAAAACTGGAGAATGCTATGGCAGTTTGAGCAGAAGGAAAGATTTTCTCCACACAGGCAAACTTTCCAGCTCTTTCTACAGTCTCTGCACTGCAAGCTGGTTTAGAGAATGTTAAGCTTTTTCTAAATAAATGGTAAATGGAGGTTGAGGAAAGGCTATTGGGAATGCATTTTCTCTGAGTTACGATGAACAGAACAAATCAGGAAAAGAATCATTACGAAGTACTTTGAGCCACTCAATCTTTGAGAATTTGCTTTGATGACATTGTAAGGTGACGAAAGGCAGCTAAGCTAATTTTTGTTTGGACAAAAAAATGTCTTTATTCTGTTTATCTTAAATGAGAGATATTATGCTTTATGGACTTTTGAAAAAAAATTAAATAAGAAGGAGCTGTGGCCATGGAAGAGAGAGGGAGGTAAGCAGATGCAGCAGATAGAGTGTGCATGTTGAGGAATGTAGCTCCAGGCAAGAGAGAGGAAATGGAGGCAAAGGACTCCTGGGCTTTGGAAATGGACCTGCAGCTTCACATGGGCGGATCAAAGGCTGGCCACAGGTTACATGGCCCAAGTATCTGGGACAGAGATGGAATTGCTGCCTTAGGAATGAGAGGTGATTCTGAATTGAGTCCACTGGAGAAATACACATACCATATATCTCCAGCGTGAGTGTTCATGCGCTGGAATCCACGGTATGCATGAAGGTAGATAACAGGTGAGAAGTCATAGTTCTGAATGCTTCAGTACCTCATTCCCCACATGGGGAAAAGGCCACGGAGCCGTATGTTAAGACCTTCTGCAAATAGGCAGTCTTCTTCCAAGTAGGTCCGAGTGCATACTCATGAAGAGTATACTAAGCCCTGGCGAACAAACAGAAGAAGGACATGTTAGAAGGGACCAGGTCACATCAATGTGTCCTTGTCTCTATTCCTGCTTCTCCCTCTCAGCCTCGCCTAGCACCAGTGCTATTGCCAGGAGACCGAAGTCTAGGAGACAGAAGAGGAGGCCACCAGGAATGGAGAATAGATAGGCTGTGGAGCCAGTGAGAACAGATTCGTGTTTCTGTTGTCTCACTTGTGAGTAATTTGACTTAGGCAAAGAGTTTTTGTCTTCTTATATGCAAGATGGGACTCATACATTCACCTTTTCATTGAATTCAAATTTGCTGAAGGCATATTATATGCCAGGGCCTGTAATAGGTTCTAGGAATTGAGCGGTGAACAAAACAAACATGGTCCCTGCCCTTGTGCTGCTTACAGAGAGGTATCAAACAACCAGAAAAATCACTGTATAATTACATAACTGTGTGACAGAAAGCAAAGAATGCTATTAGCATTTAATAGGTGAACCTAATCTGGTGGGAAGGGAAGGGAGGTTGTTAGGTAAGACTTTTTTTTGTTTTTTTTTTTTTTTAAGATGGAGTCTTGCTCTGTCGCCAGGCTGGAGTGCAGTGGCGCAATCTCAGCTCACTGCAACCTCCACCTCCCCCGTTCAAGTGATTCTCCTGCCTCAGCCTCTTGAGTAGCTGGGACTACAGGTGCCCGCCACCACACCTGGCTAATTTTTGTATTTTTAGTAGAGACGGGGTTTTACCATGTTGGCCAGGATGATCTCGATTGCTTGACCTCGTGATCCACCTGCCTTGGCCTCCCAAAGTGCTGGGATTACAGGTGTGAGCCACCGTATCCAGCCCAGGTAAGACTTTTTAGCTAAAACCAGTAGGGGCAGGCTGAGGATTGGAGACACAGAGGCCTCTCCATGTGGGATCAGTCCTTAAAAGCAACAGGCAGCCTGATGTGCAAGAGCACCCTGCCACCATGAGAGAGGCCTGTGGGAAGGAGGCCAGTCCAGCCACACAGTGGGGACACTGGATCCCCACACTAGGCAGCTGTGTTCGGAGTTATTGACCTTCTTCCATCTGTTACCTCTTCATTGTTCTCTGTTTCCCTGGCTGCCCATACTGTGGACAATGCTTAGTGAAAAACTTTGAAGAGATTGAATTGACTGACAAGTTTAAGTTGCAGCCATGTTTGTGATTTCTGTTCTTCATCTGCATGATTTTCAAACCTTTCTGTGTTCATTGTCCTTAATACATATCAGAGAATTGTGGAGCGCTAGCGCTGGAAAAGACAGAAACGAGCTCACCTTAGCTCTTTATTTTACAAAAGTGGGAACTAAGGCCCAGAGAGACTCAACGCTTTGCCCAGTGTTCGATGGCTATTATGGAATAAAGATGATTTGGAACGGCTGGGCCTCCAGACTCCTTTCTACTTTCTAATTTACTATTTGCTTTCTCTTAAAGTGCCTGATAGAGTCAGGAAATGGGGAGTTTAAACAAACGTGAAGTCAACCTATTGGAAACTACTTCCTATACAAATCTATCGGAAATGAAGCAACTCTGGCAATAGAGGGTATGCCAGAAGCTAAATGAAACAGGCATATATCTCTCCACAACACTCAAAGTTAAATATTATAAATATTATATTTATTTTTTTCTTAATTAAATACAATATCAGTTAATTTTTGGCACTTTCCCTATTCTTCTTATGTCCTTATCTTTGGATGGCATAAGAACCCCTGAGCTAATATAATTCAGGGAAAAAGGCAAGGGGTCTGGTTCTCAGTCCCTGTTGAGGGAGAAGCATTCAAAGGTAGCTGACTAAGCCAGCAGCTCTGCTCCCCTTCCTTCACACACAAACGAATGCACATACACATGCATGCATACACACACATACTCCAGGCAAGCTCAGCATGGGAAACTCCCCCAGGCTGCCATGATGCTTCAGAAGCACTGTGCAAACAGCTTTGCAACCCTCATCCACTTTCAGTCTTGAGCAATACTGTCTCCAGGTGGTGTCTTACTTCCCTATTCAACCTCACTCCTCAGGTCCAATGCAGCTTATTCAGTTCATTGTGTTGGCTTATTATCTTTAAAACACAAGCATTGTCTGCAGGGCATTCTACTCCTATCTCAAAATTATCTTCACTTACTCAAAACCATCCGCATACAAAAAGCAATTTACTACCCTAAGAGGTAAGAAGAGCCCAGATACTTGACTCCCTAATAATCTTCTTTCCTTTCTGGGCATGGGGGCTGGAGAGCAAAGAAAGGTAATGTTGATAGTCTCTAGAAAATCTAGAGTTGCCAAAACAAAAGAAACTAAAAACTAAAAAAGACATTGGTTAAATTTGTCCTCATATGATCTGTTACTGAAGTACAATTCAGTTTAGACAAATGTCCGATCCACCTGTTGTTAGATAGTGACTGCTATGGTCTGAATGTCTGTGTCACCCAAAATTCATCTGTTGAAATCCTAGCCCCGTAGGTGATAGTGTTAGGAGGGGAGGTCTTTTGGGAGGTGGTTATGTCATGGGGGGTGGCCCAAGGGAGCTTGTTTGCCCCTTTCATCATGTGAGGCCACAGCAAGAAGGTGACGTCTAAGATGAATGGGCCGTCACCAGACACCAAATCTGCTGGCACCTTGATCTTGAATTTCCCAGCCTCCAGAACTGTGAGAAATAAATTTCAGTTGTTTATAAGCCACCCGATTAATGGCATTTTTGTTATAGCAGTCCAAACAGATGAAGACACTAACTCTTCTCCCTGTGCTTTTAGCTTCTAATTCCTCCTGGTCTCCTTCTCTGGCCTCTTCTGCCTGTGGATGTCATAATTGTAGATGTCCCATCTACATAACTGTAGATGCTCCTGTCCTTGGCCCTCTTCTTGGATGACACCAGCACTTCTGCAACTTGAATGTGCATGTAAGTAACATGGAATCTCACTAAAATATATATTCTAGCTCAGTAAGTGGGGCCTGAGGCTCTACATTTCCAACCAACCCCCAGGCGACACCAAGGCTTCTGGTCCTATGACCATCCTGGGTAATAAATACTTAGATTTCTCTCTGAGAAAGTTTACCTCATCTTCATTTTTAAATATATTCGTATGTATTTGGTGACTGGGCGCAGTGGCTCGCACCTGTAATCTCAGCACTTTTGGAGGCCGAGGCAGGCGGAGCACGAGGTCACGAGATCGAGACCAGCCTGACCAACATGGTGAAACCCCATGTCTACTAAAAATACAAAAATTAGCTGGGCGTGGTGGCACACACCTGTAATCCCAGCTACTCAGGAGGCTGAGGCAGGAGAATTGCTTGAACTCGGGAAGCAGAGGTTGCAGTGAGCCGAGACCGCGCCACTGCACTCCAGCCTGGTGACAGAGCGAGACTCCATCTCAAAAAAAATAAAAATAAAAAAAATACAAGATTAGCTGGGCGTGGTGGCTTATACCTGTAATCCTAGCTGCCCAGGAGGCCAGTGCAGGAGAATTGCTTGAACCTGGGAGGCGGAGGTTGCAGTGAGCTGAGATCATACCAATGCACTCCATCCTGGGCAACAAGAGTGAAACTCTGTCTCAAAATAAATCAATCAATAAAATTTTAAAAATAAAGAATATATATATATTTGTATGCATTTGGGATGGTGTTGGTGGGGTCGGGGGAGTTCTCCTACATTTTCAACTATTGTCTCCGTGCAGATAATTTCTATATGTCCGTCTTCAGCTTTGCTTCTTTGTCAAACTTCAGACATGCAAATTCAAACCCTTTCTGGAGATCTCAATGCAGATCCCACCAGCATCTCAACAGGACAAGTGTAAAACTTTACTCATCTTGTAAATATCTTCTTTCCTAGTAGATCCCATGTCCACTAAAGATATCATGAAGTGGTAGAATTTCAGAGTTGATGAGGGCAGAGGAAGTCTTCTTCCATTTACAGTTGATGAAGACAGAGGGCTTCTTCCATTTACAGATAAGGAAGCAGAAAATGAGAGCAGTTACATGGCCTTTCCCAAATTACACTATGAGTAGATGGCAGAGCTAGAATCAGAACTAGGCTATGCCGGATATTTCCCCACTAGAGCAGATTGAATCTTTCCGATTACCTTTCTACATATGGCTAGCCAGTTTTCCCAGCATCAGGTAGTATCTTTATAACAGTGTGAAAATGGACTAATGCAGAGAATTGGTACTGGGAGTGGGGCACTGCTATAAAGATAACCTGAAAATGTGGAAGCAACTTTGGAGCTGGGTAATGAGCAGAACAGTTTGGAGGGCTCAGAAGACAGGAAGATGTGGGAGACTTTGGAACTTCCTAGAAACTTTTTGAACGGTTTTGACCAAAATGCTGCTAGGGATATGGACAATGAAATCTAGGCTGAGGTGGTCTCAGATGGAGATGAGGAATTTATTGGAAACTGGAGTAAAGGTCACATATGCTATGCTTTAGCAAAGACACTGGTGGCATTTTGCCCCTGCCCTAGAGATCTGCAGAACTTTGAACTTAAAAAAACATAATTTAGGATATCTGCTTAGAAGAAATTTCTAAGAGGTAACCTGGCTTTTCCTATGCGTTCACAAAGAGATGGTTTCAAATTGGAACTTATTTTTAAAAGGGAAGCAGAGCATAAAGGAAAATTTGTAGCATGACCATGTGGTAGAAAAGAAAAACCAATTTTCTGGGAGGAATTTAATCTGCAGAAATTTGCATAAGTAACAAGAAGCCAAATGTTAATAGCCAAGAGAATGGGGAAAATGTCTCCAGGCCATGTCAGAGATCTTCATGGCAGCCCCTCCCATCACAGGCCTGGAGGCCTAGGAGGGAAAAATAGTTTTGTGGGCCAGGCCCAGGACCTGGCTACTCTGTGCAGCCCCAGGGCTTGGTGCCTTGCATCGCAGCCAGTGCAGCTCCAGTCGCGGCTAAAAGGGGCCAAGGTACAGCTCAGGCTGTAGCTTCAAAGGGTGTAAGCCCCAAGCCTTGGTGGCTTCCATGTGGTGTTGGGCCTGTGGGTGCACAGAAGACAAGAATTGAGCTTTGGGAGCCTCTGCCTAGATTTCAGAGGATGTATGAAAAGGCCTGGATGTCCAAGCAGAAGTCTGTTGCAGGAGCAGAGCCCTCATGGAGAACCTCTTCTAGGCAATGCAGCGGGGAAATGTGTGGTTGGAGCTCTCTCAGAGTCCCCACTGGGGCACTGCCTAGTGGAGCTGTGAGAAAAGGGCCACTGTCCTCCAGCCCCCAGGATGGTAGATACACCAACAGCTTGCACTGTGTGCTTGGAAAAGTTGCAGGCACTCAACACCAAAACATGAAAGTAGCTGTGAAGGCTGTACCCTGCAGAACCACGGGGTGGAGCTCCCCAAGGCCTTGGGAGATTACTCCTTGCATCAGCATGCCCTGGAAGTAAGACATGGAGTCAAAGAAGATTATTTTGGAGCTTTAAGATTTAATGAGTGCCCTGCTGGGTTTTGGACTTGCATGGGGCCTCTGGCCCCTTTGCTTTGGCCAACTTCTCCCATTTGGGATAGGAACATTTACCCAATGCCTGTACTCCCACTGTATCTTGGAAGTATCAAACTTGTTTTTCATGTTACAGGCTCATAGGCAGAAGGGACTTGCCTTGTCTCAGATGAGACTTTAGACTTGGACTTTTGAGTTAACGCTGGAATGAGTTAAGACTTTGGGGACTGTTGGGGAGGCATGATTGGTTTTGAAATGTGAAAAAGACATGAGATTTGGGGGGGGCCAAGGGTGGAATAATATGGTTTGGCTCTGTGTCCCCACCCAAATCTCATCTCAAATTGTAATCCCCATGGATCAAGGGAGGCACTGGTGGGAGGTGGCTGGATCATGGGGTCAGTTTCCGCATGATGTTCTTGTGATAGTGAAGGAGTTGTTATGAGATCTGATGACTTAAAAGTAGCACTTCTCCCTTTACTCTCTGTCTCTCCTGCCTCCTTGTGAAGAAAGTGCCTACTTCCCCTATGCCTTTTGCCATGATGTAAGTTTTCTCAGGCCCCACCAGCCATGTGGAACTGTGTCAATTAAATCTCTTTTGTTTATAAATTACTCAGTCTCAGACAGTATCTTTATAGCAGTGTCAAAGCAGACTAATACACGTCTCAAAAGCAAAATAAATCCTTTTTTCTTATTGAATATCACCAGATTCTCCAATTTGACTCTTAAGTAAACCACTCGAATTGCTATATTGCTACTGCTATATGACCTTATCTCTCTTGCCAGGACCTCTGACACCAAATAAATGTAGAAGATTTGGAGAAAACATAGTGGATAAACTCTTTATAGGGTCCTCTCTAACCAAATACTCCTAGAGGGTTTGCTTCTGCCATGTGGTAAATGGAGCTTCCAATGGAAGTCCAGGCAAGTTCTTGGAAACCTGTTTAATGGGAACCAATTTGTTCTTATTTAACCATCATAATACACCATAAGTGACTTGTCTTGATAATTTCTTCTTTCTCTAAAAAAAAAAGTGTATATATTTAAGGTGTGAAACATGATGTTTCGATATACATAGCGCAAGTATTACTTATAGGTAAGCAAATTAACATATATATCACCTTCCAGAGTTACCTTTGTGTGTGTGTGTGTGTGTGTGTGTGTGTGTGTGGTAAGATCAACTAAAACCTACCCCCTTAGCAAATTTTCAATGTGTAATACAATATTATTAACTACAGTCCTCCTGCAGTGCATTATATCTCTAGACTTACTCATCCTACATAACTGCAAGTTCGTACCCTTTGCCCTATGGCTCCCTATCCTCCCGCCCCTTCAGCCCTGGTAACCACTGTTCTACTCTCTGTTCCTATGTATTTGACTTAAAAATTCCACATATAAGTGAGACCATGCAGTATTTTTTTTCTGGGTCTGGCTTATTTCACTTAGCATAATATTCTCCAGGGTTATCCATGTTGTCACAAATGGCAGTATCTCCTTTTTTAAGGCTGAATAATGTGTATAGATGTGTATGTGTGTGTGTGTATATATATATTATATATATACATATACAATTTCTTTATTCATCCATCCATTAATGGTCACTGAGGTTGTATCTTGGCTATTGTGAATAATTCTTCAATGAACATGGAGTGCAGATACCTCTACAAGATGTTGATTCCATTTCCTTTGGGTATCTATTCAGCACAGGGACTGCTGGGTTGTATGATAGTTTTAATGTTTTGAGAAACCTCTACACTGTTTTCCACAATAGCTGTACTGATTTACATTCCCACCAACAGTATACAAAGGTTCCCTTTTCTCCAGACCCTTGCCAACACTTGCTATCTCTTATCTTTTTGACAATAGCAGGTGTAACCTAACAGGTGTGAGGTGGTATCTCATTGTGGCTTTGATTTGCATTTCCCTGCTGATCAGTGATGTTGAGTGCCTTTTCATATACCTGTTGGCTGTTTTTATGTCTTCTTTGGAAAAATATCTATTTTTTTTTTTGAGATGGAGTCTCACTCTGTTACCCAGGCTGGAGTGCAGTAATGTGATCTCGGCTCACTGCAACCTCCGCCTCTCGGGTTCAAGCAATCCTTCTGCCTCAGCCTCCCGAGTAGCTGGGATTACAGGTGCGTGCCACCACACCCGGCTAATGTTTTGTATTTTTAGTAGAGATGGGTGTTAGCCCATCATGGTGTTAGCCAGGATGGTCTCAATCTCCTGACCTTGTGATTCTCCCGCCTCGGCCTTCCAAAGTGCTGGGATTACAGGTGTGAGCCACCATGCCCAGTCCCTTTGACCATTTTTAATTGGATTATTTGTTTTCTGTTAAGTTCTGTGAGTTCCTTATACAGTACGGATATTAAACCCTTACCAGATAACGGTTTGCAAATATTTTCTCCGAATCTACAGTCCACCTTTTCATTTTGGTGATCGTTTCCTTTGTTGTGCAGGAACTTTTGGGTTTGATGTAGTCCCACTTGTTCATTTTTGCTTTTCTTGCCTGAGCTTTTGGTGTGATATCTAATCTTTACACTCCTGCTTATCAGAAAGAATGATGATCCCTAGATAAAACAGAGGAAACATACAACAACAAAAAAGAGTTAAGGTTGGTGAATTTGTTTTTGTACATATAATCATGATCTCAATTACTAGCTTTAGTTTGGGTCTTTGTCTTTTTGGTTAGAGCCTTTTTTTTTTTTTTGAGAACCTTCTAGAAATATTCATTTAAGTTTATAAGAGTACTTGACAATGGATTATTTTTAATGTCCTGAATTTTAAAAATACATTTCTCTAGGTTATAAAGCTGTATTACATTTGGAGGAGGATATGTAGCAAAAGAAGGCACCATCAGATCCAATGGTTATTCCTTACTACTATTTTGGGAAATAGACTAAACCAAGTTTGTGTCTATTCATAGAAGGACATCTTACCTATGAATTTAATTTTAATTTGGGAAGAATTAAGGGTAATTCTATTCAGATTTTAAGCATGTGTTTATATTTAAAATATCTTCTTCCTGCATTATATTAGATCTGAGAATGATCAAGTGAGTACTTGGAAGGGGTTACTGGCTCGCAGCCAGGAAAAGGCCTATATATTCCAAATCTGTTGCTTAGAAACAGAAAGCTGGACTCCAGAGGCCTCCCAGGCTTCTCAGACCTCTCTCACTGAAGCCTGATGTGGGTTATGTGGCCCAGATTACTCCTTTTCATTTCTGCACGGCCTGCCCACACTTCCTTCACCTTTACTCAAAGGCCATCTTTTAAGAGAGGACTTCTCAAGCTACTGTATAAAATCACAAGCACTTCCTATCCCTCTTTGCTGCTTTTATTTTTCTCCTTAATTCTTATCATAATTGAAGATACTAATGTTTTGCTTCTTTGTTCAACATCTGTCTTCCTCTTTAGGATATGAACTCCACGTGGGCAGGGATTTGGTTTTTGTGGTTCACTGCTGTATCTCCAGTGTCTACTTACACAGTAGGCATCCAATAAATATGACTCAGTGAAAACCTGTTTATTCTTCAAAGGTCTAATTCACCTCCTCATCAGTCTTCCCGGATTTACCCAGTTATCACCTGCTTATGCTTCTGTAGAACTCTGCTCTCAACAAAATTAACCTCGATTTTGACCTGACATTAAAGCCCACATCTTCCCTCTTTATTATTTCAGAGGTTTTAGAGATAAGTATTTTAACAAAGTGTGATCCTGCATATGCACTCTGAAACTCAATTACATACATACAAGTTATGTAAGATTTCCCAGTAGAAAATGTGAAAAACTGGATTTTAATGAACTGTCAGTTCAATGATTCACTAGGATGAAGTTTCAAAAAAACCAGCCAACCAAACCAGTTTAGCTTTAGCCTGACTCCTAACAATGAGCCAGGTTCCTAATTTAAAGAGAGTTTTCAAACTATACTACAAGTCTACAGTAACCAAAACAGCATGGTACTGGTATCAAAACAGAGATATAGACCAATGGAATGGAACAGAGGCCTCAGAAATAACACCAATCTACAACCATCTGATCTTTAACAAACCTGACAAAAACAAGAAACGGGGAAAGGATTCCCTATTTAATAAATGGTGCTGGGAAAACTGGCTAACAATATGTAGAAAGCTGAAACTGGATCCCTTCCTTACACCTTATACAAAAATTAATTCAAGATGGATTAAAGACTTAAGTGTTAGACCTAAAACCATAAAAACCCTAGAAGAAAACCTAGGCAATACCATTCAGGACATAGGTATGGGCAAGGACTTCATGACTAAAATACCAAAAGCAATGGCAACAAAAGCCAAAATTGACAAATGGGATCTAATTAAACTAAAGAGCTTCTGCACAGTGAAAGAAACTACCATCAGAGTGAACAAGCAACCTACAGAATGGGAGAAAATTTTTGCAATCTACCCATCTGACAAAGGGCTAATATCCAGAATCTACAAAGAACTTAAACAAATTTACAAGAGAAAAGCAACCCCATCAAAAAGTGAGTGAAGGATATGAACAGACACTTCTCAAAAGAAGACATTTATGCAGCCAACAGACACATGAAAAAATGTTCATCATCACTAGTCATCAGAGAAATGCAAATCAAAACCACAATGAGATACCGTCTCACACCAGTTAGAATGGCCATCATTAAAAAGTCAGGAAACAGGCCGGGCGCGGTGGCTCACGCTTGTAATCCCAGCACTTTGGGAGGCCGAGGTGGGCGGATCACGAGGTCAGGAGATCGAGACCACAGTGAAACCCCGTCTCTACTAAAAAATACAAAAAAAATTAGCCGGGCGTGGTGGCGGGCGCCTGTAGTCCCAGCTACTCGGAGAGGCTGAGGCAGGAGAATGGCGTGAACCTGGGAGGCGGAGCTTGCAGTGAGCCGAGATTGCGCCACTGCACTCCAGCCTGGGCGACAGGGCGAGACTCCGTCTCAAAAAAAAAAAAAAAAAAAAAAAAAGTCAGGAAACAACAGGTGCTAGAGAGGATGTGGAGAAATAGGAACACTTTTACACTGTTGGTGGGACTGTAAACTAGTTCAACCATTGTGGAAGACAGTGTGGCAATTCCTTAAGGATCTAGAACTAGAAATACCATTTGACCCAGCCATATCATTACTGGGTATATACCCAAAGGATTATAAATCACACTAATATAAAGACACATGCACATGTATGTTTATCGTGGCACTATTCACAATAGCAAAGACTTGAAACCAACCCAAATGCCCATCAATGATAGACTGATTAAGAAAATATGGCACGTATATACTGTGGAATACTATGCAGTCATAAAAAAGGATGAGTTCATGTCCTTTGCAGGGACATGGATGAAGCTGGAAACCATCATTCTAAGCAAACTATCAAAAGGACAGAAAACCAAACACCACATGTTCTCACTCATAGGTGGGAATTGAACAATGAGAACAGTTGGACACAGGGTGGGGAACATCACACACGGGGGCCTGTCATAGGGTGGGGGGCTGGGGGAGGGATAGCATTAGGAGAAATACCCAATGTAAATGACGAGTTGATGGGTGCAACACACCAACATGGCACATGTATACCTATGTAACAAATCTGCACGTTGTGCACATGTACCCTAGAACTTAAATTAAAAAAAAAAAAGAAAAAAAGAGTTTTGTGGTCAGTCCTGGCTGCCACATTCAAGATTGGTGTAGAGCGTGTTCAGGAGAGAGGAGACTGAAGACTGCACTATTTGCAAGAATAGGGAATATGTAGCCTGGGAAAGAGAAGACTAGGGGGCATCATAGATGCCCCTAAATACCTGAAGTGCTGTCCTATTGATGGGAAATTGTTTCTTCTATGTGGCCTTAAAGAAAGTTGAAATTACAAGGAAAACTACTTTGGCTCAATGAAAAGGAGACCTTTTTAGCTTGTCGAGGTGGGCTGGGATGGTGTGGCCCTCGAAGGGTTCAGATGTAGGCTGGCATTGGTGGGGTGATGTAGGAGCAGTTTGTGGCTGTGCCCAAAGACTGTCACAGTGGCTTGTCTGGCGAGCCCCTCCCTTGGCTGAGTGAGCTGTTCCTGGTGTACATGCCGCACTCCTCCCTGTCTCCCCAGCCTCCCTTTGTGTGGTGACTGTTGCTGATTGTTTCTTGTTTAAAGTGCCTATGATTTGCTTTATGCCTAAAAATATTTTGTTACTAAGTATTCCAATTTGTTTATTTGATCTTCACACTTCCAGCATTGCAGGAGACTTGTAAATATTGACTTTGCATACACGGAATTTGTATTGTCCACCTTCTTCACTTCTTTCATTCTGGACCATGTCAGACCCTCTATTACCTTGGACACAAACACATGGCAGATAAAAGACAGTGGTGGATATAGAACATGCAGTCAAGTATAATGCTGGGAAAACAGGATTCCAACATACTGGATGATGAGACTTGTGGATGGCTAAATTTGGTGCAGAGAAGAGCACTTCTTCCAAATCCATGTCATTCTCACAGGGAACACTGCAAAAACACTCTACAAAAAGGAAGCCCATTTGAAGGCCCACCTCTTGAATACATATTCTATTCTCCATGTTTTTTTTTTTTTTTTTTTTCTTGAGACGGAGTCTTGCTCTGTCGCCCAGGCTGGAGTGCAGTGGCGCGACCTTGGCTCACTGCAAGCTCCGCCTCCCGGGTTCACGCCATTCTCCTGCCTCAGCCTCCCGAGTAGCTGGGACTACAGGCGCCCGCCACCACGCCCGGCTAATTTTTTGTATTTTTAGTAGAGACAGGGTTTCACCGTGGTCTTGATCTCCTGACCTGGTGATCTGCCCGCCTTGGCCTCCCAAAGTGCTGGGATTACAGGCGTGAGCCACCGCGCCCGGCCCTCCATGTTTTTATTCTTTTTCCTTGCTCCTGTGCCAACCTCTTGCCCACCAGCACGAAGAACAGATTATCTGTGTCTACTCACCGAGGGACCCACAGCTAACATTTCTACCACCCTTTAAGGCTGTGGATAAGTGGTAAACACCTGGAATATCTTTGATTCTTATTGTCTACTTAGAGTATCTATACCCTGTTTGGTTCATTTCCTGGCTCAAAGAAGGTGCTTAATAAAAATTTCTTACATGCACAAACTGCTTTCTTAGTTCGAGTTACCATCACCTCTGGCCTGGACTCCTACAGGCCTCTTAAGTAGTCTTTCTGGCCTCCAGTCTTGACCCTTCTTTAGTCAGTTCTTCACATATCCAGTCAGAATTATCTTCCTAACATGCTAATCATTTAATTTCCACGCTTAAAATTCACCTGTGGCTGTCAGGATAAAGTCCAAACTCCTTACCATGGCAACCAAGGACCCTCATGATCAGATGCCTACCTACCATCTCTCCTGGGCCTCCCGGGCTCTTCACTGTCTGGCTACTGCTCCACTAGACAGCCCTTCTGGTTTATATCACCTTCCAGGATCTTCCAACACACTGGGTTGGGGTAAGCATCTCCTCATGTGTCTCCATGACACCTTATCCTTGCCCCTATAGTGGTTCTTAACATTAAGACTGTAAACCGGCCGGGCGCAGTGGCTCACCCCTGTAATCCCAGCATTTTCGGAGGACGAGGCGGGTGGAACACGAGGTCAGGAGTTCAAGTCCAGCCTGGTCAACATAGTGAAAGCCCGTCTCTACTAAAAAAAAAAAAAAAAATTAGCTGGGCGTGGTGGCGGACGCCTGTAATCCCAGCTACTCAGGAGGCTGAGGCAGGAGAATTGCTTGAACCCAGGAGGGGGAGGTTGCAGTGAGCCGAGATCAGGCCATTGCACTCCAGCCTGGGCGACAATGGGAGACTCCGTCTGAAAAAAAAAAAAAAAAAGCGTAAACCTCCTTAAGGTAGAGAACAAATATATGCATCTCAGTCCAGTGTCCGGACAAAAACAGGCTCACTAAATGTCTGTAGAAAGTATAAACGCACCCAGTATATTTATGCCCATTTTACAGGACTCCACTGGTCTTTCCTAATAGACACACCACACATATGTGGAGTGGGTGGTGGGTGAAGAGTTAACAGTAGTTACTGTTTCCTGCTCTGCCGTTAACAAAACATGATTTTAGAGGACAGGGTTGATAATTAAAATTTTAAAAGTCCCCCAAACTAGGACTTCTTGGTATTTTGAATGACTTTCTCATTTCATCTTTGCTTTTATAACGTACTATTATTCTCATATAGAGAGACTTTTTTTAGAGACTCTCTCTCTCTCTCTCTCTATATATATATAGATGGGAAATTGTTTCTTCCATGTGGCCTTAAAGAAAGTTGAAATTACAAGGAAATTTACTTTGGCTCAATAAATACTACTTTGGCTAAAAATAAATAAATAAATAAATAAATAAAATAAATAAATAAATAAATATATATATATATATATATTTTTTTTCTTTTTTTAGAGTCTCACTCTTGTTGCCCAGGCTGGAATGCAGTGGCGCGATCTCGGCTCACTCCAACCTCCGCCTCCCGGGTTCAAGTGGTTCTCCTGCCTCAGCCTCCTGAGTAGCTGGGACTACAGGCGCCCACCACCACGCCCAGCTATTTTTTTTACTTTTCGTAGAGATGGGTTTCTCCACGATGGCCAGGCTGGTCTCGAACTCCTGACCTCAAGTCATCTGCCTGCCTTGGCCTCCCAAAGTGTGGGGATTATAGGCGTGAGCCACTGTGCCTGGCCCCCATATATAATTTCTAAGTAAAGGTTTAACTTCTTATAAAAATATACCTATAAAAATGACAATTTATATACTTCCACATTAAAAAGTGGTTAAAATGCAGAAACTGGGCAACGTAAACCTCATGCATCTCTACCATGGAATACAGAAAAGTGCCTTGAAGTCTGAAACATCTAAGTTCAAATGCTGCATCAGTTCCTTAGGGGTTGTGTCATTTGGGAGCAGTTCCTTGGATGGCTGTGAATGTTAAAAGTGTGATCAGTACTCCATATTGTACTTGGCACATAGTAGGGACTGAAATGTTAGTTCTCTTCCTCTCACTTATGGTTTTAGGGAAATCTGGGAATACAGAGATTCATTAAGGTATCATTTCTTCTTTCACTTTTGAAATAAAAGGCATATTAGCTTCTTAATTCAGTTTTACTTTGATGAAGCCATCTTTTGAACAATAGATGATTCTTTAAGTGTATATGAAAAATGTAATTATGTGTAGTGATATGTACCCCTATTCTCTTTGGTATCTTTTAAAGGAAGTAAAATTGTATTTAAAAATATAAAGGATATAAGAAACAAACTGACAACTGTAATGCCCCAATGAATCCTGAAAATTTATTATTTGGGAGAATATCCAATATTGATTCTTTGTTTTACAGCTCATAATGATCAGAAAATATACATTTAAAGGAAAGTCAAAGAAAAATTACATATAATACATATTACAGATTTATTTGTACATAAGCAAAGCAGTACTAAAAGCATATTTATGTGCTCACAATTAGTGAACATGGCAATTTTCTGTTTAAAGCTGCAGCAACTCAAATCCTCCTAGGGTCAAAAAAGAAAAACATATTGAGAAATACATTTAGGGCTATCACCATGTCTGGCTGTAAATCTATTTTTTTAATCTTTCCCCTCCCCCCATATATATGTATATACTTTATTGCCTTTATATTTCTGCTGGTTTAATATAATTAGTATACTAAATAGTTTTCTGCATTTATTTGGTTTCTAAAAATATATAAAATGCATTGAAAAGAGCTCCTGCAGCTTTCAGGCAGTCACTGTCCTGGCATCAAAAGCTTATTCTGGAGATGTAAAGCAGCAATACCGAATAAATAGTGATTGTTTTGTCTTTTTGATACAGCTGATGGCCTTCACCCCAAACTTAAAAATACTGTAGCAAATACTATAAACATGCAACTTAAAAAATGAACATAATACAAAAGTAATAATTATGAGCTAATTTTAATACAAAATAAACCAATAAAGACAAATTTAGGTAGAAGAGGGATGTGAACACAGCATGGTTATATAAATTAAGGCCCAATTTATCAAAGGCAATGCACAATGGGAACTGTCCATCTGCCCACGCACTTTGCATGCCTGAAATCAAAAGTTTTTGTCTTTTCTGTGTTATTTCCTCAATCCATTACAGTTCTCTCTTGGAAGATGTTCACAGAAATAACTTCAAATGAACAGTTGGTTTCTCTAAAGACCATTTTGCTCTTATTCACAGAGAAAATTATCCTTTAATGCAGATGTAAATTACATTTATGCTGTGGAAGCAAGTGCTTACATGTTCTTGTTAGATACTGCTATACTTCACATTTCACACCATAAATTCTATTTTTTTACTGTATTTATATAGTTTTTACTCTATCAGTCTTGCTGTAGCTCTTGTTTATGACTAATTTGAACTATAGGATTGATGATTACCTCATTGATGACTGGGAGAATTAAATAGGTAACTCTTACTAATACCAATTGAAGTCTCATATTATAAAAAAGGCCCTGTGCATCAAGACAAAAAACAAAATGTTATCAAACCAAAATATCTCAGAAGGACAACAAAGGGACTATGAACACTATGGGCCATTCTCTGAGGATGACAGAGCCTCAAAAGGTCAAATATACCAATGCTATTCCAAGTTATTTCTTGGTAAGATAAAAAGATCTTTAAGTGTATTTAATACTTGTAGAAAATCACAATAAAACAAGTTGCAGTATGATTTTTTTAAAAAAACAAAACATTGTAATCTAATTTAGTATTTAGAACCTGAATATTCCCCCAGATGAAAATTTTATATTTGGTATTTTTGTATACCATTGCCCACTACCCCTCCAAAATGTATCCAAGATGTGGCACTTATCTAACTCATTTGTATTTGCAATAGATAAAAATGATCACAAATATACTAAAGTATCTTCAGATGTTCCTATGAAAACGAGTTTTTTTCCCTCTGAGTCTTAGAAAATATTCCTTAGATATGTGCTTCCAGAAGTAATATAACTAATTAAAAAGTACAGCTTCTCAATGTATTCATCATATTCACATTTCTATACTTTCCTCACCTAGGAAATTTTTTAAAATCTGTAATTAGGTCTACAAAGATTATTTGGCAGCTTGGAAATTCTGATGAAGTTGTCAGAGAGGTTAACTGTGATACTCCACTGGGAACCCAAGACTACTACAAGTTGCCAGGATGCTGCTTGTCCTTCCTTAAAGTTATTAGTTTAATTCTGATAACAATTTATAGTAAGTTGGATATTGACAGTGTTTTTCATGGTATGCTAAGGCATCTCTGAAACTCTTAATTGCAAAGTTTAATACTGCCTCCAGTTTAACATTTTGACTTAAATAAAATGTGATCAATTTATAAAATGTTTTTCTTTGTGAATAAGATCTTGATTTCTCTGAACAACAACAAAATGACTTTATACAGAATGACTTATTTAAAAATAAGGCATATATTGGGCATATGTAAATCATTACTGTCACAAAAGCTATAAATTATTTTTTAATCATCCTAATTTTAAATATAGGTAGACAGAAAATAACTATTATAAACTGTGAGCAAATATTTACAGGTTGTGTTTATTTAGGTAAGAATCATTTACTTCAGTTATTTGCAAAGTAACATAATGGCAAGATCAATTTGATAACTCCAAGAACCCAAAGAAAATCGTATCTTCAGTTGAGGTCCGCCACTTAGCTGCACTAGAAAAGGCAACTCTGCATTATTACTTTCAGTTCTCTAGAAGCTTCTATACAGTCTCGTAGCCATTCTTAAAATTTTTCATAGGAAACCTAAGTAGAGCAGCATTGTCAGCATTCACTAAACCAAAGTCAGTCAAATGTGTTAAAACATCCAAAGTTGCCTTCATGCAGAAGACATAGCTCTATTGTTACCATGGCATTACTATATTAATCCACGTTCATTTTGTTGCATGTAAATAATACAGAGGATGTATTTGCTTCAGAATTAAAACTACTTTAAATTTCAGATTAAAGTCTTAATTATATTGTACCAAGTCTAACCGGAAGGAATGTAAAAATGGCTAACTGGTGTCTGACTGAATCTGTCTAAATATTACTTGTAAATCTTAGTTAAGTCACTACTCATCAAAAAGGTGTTGACTCATATTTGGTTTTATAAATAAAATAACATATGTACAAATGGAGATTAATGACTTGTAAAAGTCAAGCCTAAAAATAAAAACATATGCTGAATTTGACTTTATATCCTTGCTAAAAAGTATCTAGGTTTAATCTCCTTTCCATCTAAGTGACTGCAAGAAACACAATGGTCCATAATACACAGAGCGAATGATGTGCAAGCAGACCTTACCCACGGCGTGCGCCAACACGTCACACATACGGAGCGGGTTATTTTAAAATACATCGCTTAAAGCGATGTTCCTGAAGTAGACCAACCCAGCTTTCAGATATCTATAACTTACATGTTAGATTAATTCTGAAGATCCGTGAGTGTAAATGATAAGACAGGGCAGAAACAAAACACATAATGTATCAGGAAACCCCATGCCTGTTTGGATACATACTTAACAATTACATTTTTGTTCAACAGTGTCTGAAACACTGCAAATGTTTTATACATACAATTTAGCTCATGAAAAATATGTTATGCTCTGTGGCCACACATATATTTGGAAATATTGTAAAGGAAAGACTAAATTCCAGATTTAAAAAAGCCCTGAATTATTTCACCTAATTAAGCAATGGCTAGGACAGTTTCACAAAACAAATGCAAGTGGCTTCCTCTGGAGTTAGTTTCGATGGTGGAGCACCCTAGGACACTTGTGTAGTGTAAATCAGCAATGCATGGATGGAGTCTGGCAACATGCACACAGTTATAATCACCCCATATGTAACGTAAGTCAGTCACAGGATAAGTCAATAAAAATATTAAAACATCAACATTCACACATTAATTGATTACATGAAATAAATTAAACTAAGCCAGTCACAAATTTCTCTTCACTCTTACTTAAGTCATGGTTTATTTATGTATACACACTATATAATACTTTCCTAAAGCTCTCAAAATGCTACAAATAAAAATGAAGGCTTTGCATTATAGCTGCTGGACAAAAATATCAACACTGTTGATGTGTGAAAACAGTTTCTTTGTTCTTTAGCATCAGTGCACAGGGTATGGCTCCAAGTGGTATGCAATTTAGGAGAGAAAAACATACAGCGGCTTGTGGAATAGATCCTCTGTTCATCATTGGCACAAATCAAAAAGGAAGTTTACTGTCCTTGGTACCTCTGTTGGGGCTCCTCCCTAACGACAGATAATGTCATACATATATGCCTTCAGGATTAAAACCAGATGAGATAGGATTCTGCAGAATGCGGAGATTACTGGGGAGCTGCCGAGATGAACCAGGTCGCTTCAGGGACCCAGACTGGAATGGTGCCTCTAAACAGGAAACAAAGAGAGCCACCTGATGAGCTCATCAACTTGGAGTACTTAGCAATCCAAAAAATTAGACTGCTTCCTGCCCCGAAAGGGAAAACTGCATAGAGCAACAATTGCAATCCCCTGTGTGCCCTGGGCTGGGGGAGAAGGCTAAAACCTTCTCAGGTCTCTTTGATAAACTAGTTTTTGTTGATTTGAACAGTGAAGGATCTTTACAAAAGGTGAATATTCTGCTTCTGTTTTTGGTTGTTCACACCGTATGCGTACACAGATTTGGAAATGTCTTTTAAATATCAGCACAAATTAATAATAACTTTTAGAAGAAAAAGAAGGAAAAAAAAGGGGCATAAGGAATAGAGAAGCCAAAATTCAAGTTAACAGACTATAACTCATACATACTTCAGAAAAAAATTTTAATAAAGAAGCAGTTTAAAATTAATGATACGACATTCGGTGATTACATGCTCACCTAAGTAAATAAATAACCTAAATGTTACTGGTTTTCCTCTAGAAATGGGAAATATTTAAAAAAAAGAATTTTTAAGTGTCCCACTTAAAAATTAGCTATGAATGTTAGGGTAATATTTTAACTGAATACAAGTAATTTATTCAAAGTTAAGCAGATGGTCGGGCATGCTTGTTCATGCCTGTCATCCCAGCACTTTGGGAAGCTGAGGCAGGCAGATTGCTTGAGCTCAGGAGTTTGAGACTAGTCTGGGCAACATGATGAAACCTCATCTCTACAAATAGTACAAAAAAAGACAATCAGCCGGGTATGGTGGCATGCACCTGCAGCCCGGCTACAGGAGGCTGAGGTAGGAGGGTCACCTGAACCCAGGAGGTCGAGGCTGCAGTAAGCTGTGGTAACACCCCTGGCATTCCAGCCTGGGTGACACAGTGAGACACTATCTCAAAAAACAAAAACAAAAAAAGTTAAGCAGTGAGAATAAAGGGAAAATAAACCATATTTATCAACATCTTACCCCTTTCAATGTCTGCATGTGAGGCCTCTATTTCAATGGGCTCCGCTGGCAAAACGGTAACTTTTGTCCCCGTCTGCTGGATAAACTGCTGGAGATTGACCTGCCGCAACTCCTTAGTCAACTGCTCCAGTTCCTGTTCTTTGTCCTAGATGGAAATTATTATTTTTTTAAATTTGAGGATTCACTACTGGACAGTGCAAGACATCTTTGTGACGATCCATCTGCTACAGGGGTTAAATGTGGGATATCTACTTTCATAAAAGCACATTTAACAAATCTGGTTTATATTGATACAATGGGCTAAAGAGGTCACTTTCACTCTGTGGTGTAGACCAAGAAATAAGCCAACGGAAAACAATAGTTTCATTAGTCTGTCCTCTTAAATGTGATGCTTTCCTCTGGAAAACCATTATGCACCCTTCTGAAATAAATATATGTCTATGAACTTTCATTAAAAAACAAAAACAAAAACGGGTTTCTCAGCCTGTAAACTCACTGGTGGAAAATAAAAAGAAAAAAACCCCACAGGTTTTTACCCATCTCTGTGTTACAGCAATCTTGCTAAGCTGGTCACAGATTTACGTATTAACCACTTCATATTAACTTATAACTACAAAGTTAATTGTAATTTGTTCCATGGATTTAGAGTTCTTGTTTTTTGTAAGCTGTTTCAATTTTCATGGGATACATTATTGAGATTTATCTTACAGCATGAGGAAAGCAAGATTCCCACAAGATTCTCACTATGGAATTCTTAAATCCTTGACAAAGATCTGAGAACTAGAGTCCTACAGAAGGAGAGCAAGTTTGGACAGCTGGAAAGCTGTAAAAGCAAGGAGGGGCATCCTATTATTTAAACAGTTTTTCATTTCTTTCTTTCCTCTACTGTGTATAAGAAAAAGTACCCCAGCTCTACCCAGGCTGGGTGGGTCTCAAGGATTTGGTAGCGGTTGGGAAGAGATTAGAAGTGAATGATTGTTTTCTCCACTTATTTGAGTGTAGGGGGTACTTGGGGATAGATCAATGTTTGATTATCAGACACTTTTCAGTGGGTAGAGGGATTTACTAGTAACGACTGTGATAAGTTAGTGTTTTCTGTAAGTGACATCAAAAGCAACACAACTTCCACTTGTACCTTTTTTTAATGTCAAAATGAATCCCAATAGTAAAATACTGACAAATTAGAGGCTGACAAGCTTCTACTGCATGAGAAATTCTTGATTTTCAAAATTTGGGTGGTAGTTTTATCTCTTACTACAGATGGAGAAAGGAGATCACATCAGTTCTTCCTAAAACCTCAGCTTTCTCTGATTGTGGAACTAACTGTTGATGTGCTAAAGCGGCTCTTCTCAAACCTCACTGTACACAGGTACTACTTGGGCATCCTGTTTCAATGTAGATTCTGAATTTCTTACAAGTAGTACCCTGGAGCTGCCTGGCATGGACTACACTTTGAATAGTAAGCTCTAAACCAGCACAGTCCAACAAAACCTCCTTCAATGGTGGAAATGTTCTGTGTCTGCACGGCCTGTACAGTAGCTACTGGGCACTTGAAATGTGACCATGTGTGACTAAAAAAGAATTTTAAAGTATTTAATATTTTAATTGCCTTATTATTTAATCTTAATTTAAATTTAAATAGCCATATTGTAATCAATTGTGTCTCTGTCTCATCTCATCTGATAGAGACTGTTTGATACATCTTTGCATCTTCCGCAACATAATCACAGGGTCTTTTCAAGAATGGGTATCCAACAAATGTAAGTTGAGTGATTAGGTGATGATTGGCCGGGCGCGGTGGCTCACGCTTGTAATCCCAGCACTTTGGGAGGCCGAGGCGGGCGGATCACAAGGTCAGGAGATTGAGACCACGGTGAAAACCCGTCTCTACTAAAAATACAAAAAAATTAGCCGGGCGTGGTGGCGGGCGCCTGTAGCCCCAGCTACTCGGAGAGGCTGAGGCAGGAGAATGGCGTGAACCCGGGAGGCGGAGCTTGCAGTGAGCCGAGATTGCACCACTGCACTCCAGCCTGGGTGACAGAGCAAGACTCCGTTTCAATAAAAAAAAAGTTGAGTGATTAGGGTTTAAGTGGCAAAATAGAAATCTTCCTGTACGTGAACTAGAAAGGGGGAAAATCAGACAGAAATCTTTGTGCCTCTCTCAGGAAAGCAGAGGAGGGTACTGTGGAGAGGGGAGAAGGGACGCGGGCTGTTATGTGTCAGGAAAGAAGCTGGGATTGGCTGGCAACAATGGAGAAGTGACAGATAAGCAGTCAGCTAGCCACAACAATCCCTGGCCAACCAATCCATGGACAGCTCTTTCAGCTCTGGTTTCCCCATCTCTGAAAGAAGAAGGTGAGATTCACTATCTCATCATTAGTGTTCATTCCATCCCATTATCTAATGCTACAACTGCCACAGTAAGACAAAGCTCTTCCACGGAGAAGGATCCGCAAGGCTACTGCTCCCATCTAAGCTGTCGTAAGTCACAAGAATTTGACAACTTTTAAACAAGGCTGGGTTTCTAATTCTTTGAATATAAGGAAAAACTGACAATGATGAAAAGGAGATTCCAAGAAGAAATTTTAAATGGGCCAAACATTCTATTTATCAAAGTGTCCTTACCTGTAAGCGTTTGGTGGCTTGTCCAAGAGATCTTTCCACAGCTTTAATGCCATTTTCCAACCTCAGACTCTGCTGGCCTTGAATGTCAATTTCCCCTTTGACCTTACCGATCTTTCCTTTAACCTCTTCCTCATTGACCTGTGCCTCTTGAACTTCCCGTTGCAATTTTTCTGCTTCAAGACCACTTTCCATAGTCCGGATCTGTGCCAAATAGTCCTTTAATTTGTTTTCACATTCTGTTATTTTCTGTCTTATTTCTTGAAGTTGATCCTTCAGCTGTTTTTCATTTTCCTGTTCAATCTGTAATTCATTTTCCCAGAATTCTTCCTCCTCAATTTCTACATCGTTTCTTTTGATCTTTTGCTCTAGACGGACAATTTCCTCTTCAAGGTTGGAATTATACTTTTGCTCCCAAAATCTTATTTCTATTTCATTAGATTCCAGCTGTTTCTCAATGGATTGAAGCTTCTCTGTCTGCAGACGGATCAGCTTCTTCAACTCATCTGCTGTTGTTTTGCAGTTATTCAGCACCTTTTGCTTAAACTCAGTTTCTTTACCTTTTCCAAAAATGTCCATTAATCCTTTGGCACCTCCTGTAAATGTCAGTGATTTCCTTTTCGGTTCCCTCCTTTTGATTGATTTGTCAATCTGAGGCCTCAGTTTAGCTAAGGGGGGCAGACTCTGCCTGTATAAAGTTCTTTCAGGAATTCGAGCCACACTGTCTGAAGTGGGTCGCTCACTGAGAGACGGCCCAGTTCGTCGTAGAATGAGCTGCACGTCACTAGCATACTGCCCCCATTTGTTTAAGGATATGATAGGATTTTCATGAGGTGCTAAGTGTCTTTCAGTATCTCTCCATTTCTCTATAAGGGTGTACCTTCCAGTTCGACCTATGTAAAAAAGGTAAGAATAAGTTGTCAAAATGGGATATGTAATAGTTAAAAAATGGAGTAAGAATGCCATTTGATGATTGTGTATTTTTGATTAGCATCAGAGGGTGAAGTCTAGTTACCTAGACTTGGGTCTAGTCCAGGTTACCTTTAAAACCTTTACTTGAAGATACCAAACCCCTCACAACATGTAACAACATAAAATCAGAAAATGTGTATTGCACATACTCTTTAGGCTTGCTTGGAAATTCAACTTTATACTTTAAACCTGGGTGAGACTCTTACGCTCTTGCCAAATACCTGACTGCCTAGAACTTCTCATTTGGAGCAAGACTGAACACAGTTTATTTTCTAGCTGAAAGAAAGGACAACAGAATCGCCATGTGAAGCATGAGGGGCTGGTCCAGGAACTAGGTGGAACTTCAAAACTCAAATACGTTTCCACTGTGCAAATCCCTCAGCTTTTTTCTACATCAGAACGTGGAAGGGCTGGAGGCCCCACTTCTCCTCCTGAGAGGAGACATGGGCACCAGTGGAGAACCTGTGACTCAGCCACAGGAGGTGCCCAGCTCTCCTCTCCATCTCCACCTGAGTGCTCCACCAACCCATCGCTCACATAGCTGGCATCTTCCTGGACACTGATGGCAAACAAAAAATCAGATCAATGAAAAAAAACTCTTCAAAACAAATTCATATAAAAAGAAGGGCCTGAAGAGAAGACTTGTTCAGTTTTGGTAATATGATAGTATCAAAGATTCTTCTTCTAAAAAAAAAAAAAACTCAAAGCAAAATATTATTAAAAACAAACCAGCGGGCTGGATGCAGTGGCTCATGCCTGTAATCCCAGCATTTTGGGAGGGAAAGGTGGGCAGATTTCTTGAGCCCACGAGTTCGAGACCAGCCTGGGCAACATGGCGAAACCCTGTCTTTACAAATAAAATATGAAAAAGTTAGCTGGGCATGGTGCTGTGCACCTGTAGTCCTAGCTACTTGAGAGGCTGAAATGGAAGAATCGCCTGATCCTGGGAGGTCAGGGCTACGGTGAGCTGTATTGTGTCACTGCACTCCAGCCTGGGCGACAGTAAGACTCTGTCTCAAAAACAAAAACAAAACAAAACAAAACAAAACAAAACAAAACAAACACCAGAATACAATCACATATACGTTGAAAAATATACTGAATCTAATAATTATGAAAGTAAGATAAAGTTTCAGAAGAATATGAATGTAATGCCATAAGCTTGAACATGCTTCTTAAATATTTTCATTCAAGATGAGTGGGTCAGATAGATTATTTAAATTTTGTGAAAAGTGTACATAAATAGTTAATTACAAAGAAAAAAAAACCCAACGCTGCCATCCAGCAATTATACTTGTATAAACAGCTATTGATTTACCTTCCTGTCTTTCTTTTTTAAATTTCATGAGCTTCTGAGCCAATAGTAATATTTTTGCAATTACTGTGTCAATAAATGGAAATCTAGATGTGTAAATATCAACACCCATGTATGCAATTCATAAGCAGCACATTAAAAAATGATTTTGCTATAAGCAAATAGGTGTGTTCTCCTTTAGGGAAACCTGAATTTGGGGTACAGCTGGAAGTTGGGGTTTTGGAGGCAAATAATCCTATGTTAGTTACTTACTAGATAAGCAGCACAACTTCCCTTCTAAAATGCTTTGCAGATTCTGAGGGTTAGCACCTACCACACTGCCTGGCCCACAGCAGGCATTCAACATGTGGTAGCTAGTAAGACATTTTTCCTATAACAAAAGGGCTGACCACAGAATTCCTTTAAACAGTGATGTGTCATCACAATAATCTTTTATTTGTTTATTTATTTTTTCCCCTCCCTTGCCCAACAGACTTTTAAAAAGCAACTTCCAACTATGTAAACTAGACAGAGTAGATGGGACAAGGGTTCTGGAGTAGAAAGGTTTGGGTTCAAATGTGGCTCTGCCTCCTACTGTGCTTACATGATCTGACAATTAAATTTCCTTTAGCCTCAGTCTCCTCATCTGTGGGATAAGAGTAGTATTTCCTTATCTGACAAGGTGGTTCTGAGACTCAAGTGAGAATGTAAAATATAAAAATGTTTGTGAAATTGAAAAGTGCTAGATAATATTAGTTACATTTATCAAAATGCCCAGGCTAATAAGGGGGATGAAAAAGAAAACCTTAGCACAATAGATTAGCTTCTTGAAATAAAAAATGTTTCCAGTGATTTTCAGGTTAAAAATTAGCTCCCAAAGAAAAACCACATGACACATCTGCAATGTTAAAACTGTCCCATGTGTACAAACTGCTTCAAAGGTCATAGCACTCTGCCTATCAACGGCTTTTAGGAATCTTACTCTTCTCTGAACCTCTGTGTCCTCCTTCGGTAACAGGAGGGGTTAGATAAATCGGTAGAGTTCTTTCCAATTCTATCAGCCCAATGAAGTATCTTTAAAAGGAAAACCAAATCATCACATTAAATGAACTAAACAAAAAATTTCAAAGACCCTAATTTATTCATAATTAAAAATAAAACTAATTTTCCAGTGCTTACTGGTACTGCTACCCTCTGAGAATGTCTTGGTAGGTTATTTAGAATTGCTCTTACTGCCAGTATTTGCTTTTGTTAAATAATGCACATTTAGTACTACTGGGCCAAAAAATTCCATCCAGCAATATAAAAAAGCTTTTTTTAAAAAAGGCAAATGAATTAATAGATTTGATTTTATTATATAAATTGGGTTTTAAATATTTTATATAGGAATTAAATTCCATAATCACTGTTTTTAATATCTATAACTTGGCAGTGTTCTACAGATTTCCTTCATTTACACAGATTCTGATTCCTCCTGCAAAACTCCTTTTAGTGTATTTGACCACATAGATACATTTAGTCATACATTGTGTGCTATTTTGATGTAATCTTAAAATGAATAAAAAGGAATATCTGTCTGTCTGTCTGTCTATATGGCATTTGTAGTTTAAGCTGTTTTTGCATTGTAGGACTGTGTGACACTATCAAATAATTTTGATTCAATTTAGTGGGGTAAAAAATATTAATTATACTTTTAAATATTGAAGCAACTGAGACTAATCCTAAGAATCATTAAATTTATATACTGAAGAAACTTACATACAGATTTTAATGCATTAATGAAATCTTACTGAATGACTGATTGACAAATTAAAAGAAAATAGGATAACAGCTTACTTTTACTTAAGAAAGCAGAATACACAACTATGAAGTAACATAACATTTTTGAAAATACACACCAAAACTCAAACAAGGGTCACTCAGAAATTTATGCCCTGAATTCAACCATTTTTTAATACTCCAACAATTTTTATAATTTTAGGAAATTTCTCCTTAGAGGCATAAATCAAAATCATGATTTAAAAGTTACATCTTGCTATTTAGTTAACAAATGTATATTGAACACCACATTATTTGTCAGAAACAGTGCTAGGCTCTAGAGAAACAGATTCTACTAAAGATCTTCATCACCAACCCTCTGGAGTTTTCATTTTAACTGACATTTGATGTTTTCTTCAGTATAAAATCTTCCACACCCCAAAGATGAATATTGGACATTACTCAAAAGAACATGACAAAGAAATGGCACTAATCTCTTATGAATGTAATGCTAGCATATCTTCAGGTTTCTGGACATATGAGAAACAATGTCAGTAACACCTGACTTATTCTTTATCTGTGGAGGGTAAGCTATCCAACGGCACTGAATTTTTCTCATAGCAGATACTTTGCTTCTTGAGCTATAAACATTTTAATGAAAATTTTGTAAAATATATTACACAGTCCAGGACTCACGCAAACTCTAGTGAACACAACTAGCTTTTCCCATAATGGCTTAGAATTCTTACAGTGGGCGTTGATCTCTGTAACAGAACTAACACTTTATTATCTTATAGCCTGTAAAATGCTTTTGATGCTTTTATATATATCATCTTAGTTCTGTGAGTTAAGCAGTAGCGATATTACGATCCTCATCTTATCAGTGAAGAAATAAAAGCTTAAAGAATTTTAAGTAATTTTCTGATGACATTTAGTTATTTTTTACTATACTATTTAAGTTCTGAGTGAAACTACTAAAATAACTCTTACCCCATAGTATTTCTTAGAATGACAGTGATACAATAAAAAGTTATCTCTGAATATACCTGTCAGCCAGTTGTGCATTCAAACCATAGTCACATCATCCACAGTATATCTTCCCAGTGTATATCATGTAATCACAGAATTACTGTCTACTTAGAATTATATGATAAGCTCACTACTACTAAACATAATAAAAACAGTGGCCGGGCACGGTGGCTCACACCTGTAATCCCAGCACCTTGGGAGGCTGAGGCACGCAGATCACGAAGTCAGGAGATCGAGACCATCCTGGCTAACACGGTGAAACCCCGTCTCTACTAAAAATACCAAAAATTAGCCGGGCGTGGTGGCGGGCACCTGTAGTCCCAGCTACTCGGGAGGCTGAGGCAGGAAAATGGCGTGAACTTGAGAGGCGGAGCTTGCAGTGAGCAGAGATCACGCCACTGCACTACAGCCTGGGTGACAGAGCGAGACTCCGTCTCAAAAAAACAGTTACAGAGTAAGTGTGATTTACTGGGCATTGTGCTGGTTACGTTAAAAAAATATATAAACCAAAATAAGTAGAAAACACTACAAACCAGTAGATTTTGGGAGCTGTTCGTTAACACAGCATAATCTAACCCATCTTGACTGATGCATGCTATGAATTAACATGTATTAACATTCACTAAAATAATATTCTACAGATGTGGCAAATACAGAAGCTAATTAAAATAAAAAATTAGACTATTGTTATATATATTAAAATTGTAAATGAATATGTGGAAAATTAATTCACAATACAATAAATGAAAAATGAGACAATGAGACTCAAAACTACAAAAAGCATATGAAGAGTATAATTTTTTAAAAGCTCATCTATGAGTACACAAAAAACATTGTTTATTGCTAGGAAGTAGAATCATGAGTGATTCTCTTACCTTCTTTGTGTTTTCTAAATTTCAAGATACTCTACAATAAATAATATTACTTTATAAATGTAGAAAAGTAATTTTTAAATTTCTAAAATTGATATTTTACATGTGAAACTAAGAGTTAAATATGGCAATATAAAATACATATTCCTTTCCTTCTCAATGACACCAAGTATCAAAGTACTGTGGATCAGAAATCCTTTCCCTCAATCTCCTTGATTTCTTTCTCTTCCTTCTTTCCTCTCTCATCTTTTGTTAGCTGGACTTTTATTTCTGTGTTAAGTTCTAAGCTGCCTGGGGGCAGAAATACATCCTTGTCATATTTTTGGTTTGAGATAAAAGCAAATGCATTTTCTCCATTATAACTTGAGATCGATGATCTGTCAAAGGCTTTCTGTTTCACTTAGATTTGAGAAGCAGTTTAGACTCTGAAAAAAATGCATTTCTGAGATATTTTACAGGGGAAACAAAGTAGAACATTTAAATTGGGAATGTTTCAGAAAGCTCAGGGTGTACAGTGACAAACTCTGAGTGCACTCTTGCAGCACAGTTGAACCACTTCATGCCAAGAAGAGGTTTCAACTAAGGTTTCACTTTTAGTTATTCTGTCATCATTTGAGCATGTGTCCTACATCCATCACCTAAATCTGATCTGTCAAGATTGTCAGATTAGTGTAGAAAAGATTTCTTCCTATAGTATTAGATAGATTCAACATCTTTCATCAAACTATGTTGTTTTTAGCTCTTTGCTAATTCAATTTGATTGATTAGTAGCATGAAGAAAACCTTAGCTGTCATATATATATTTGCAGGTTGACAACTTGTGTGCATATTTTCATAGTAAGTCATTTTGATAGTTTCTATGGTTTCCTAAAAATAATTTTAACTATCCAGAAAAAAACCTGTAACTCCTAATCAAGAATACACTGTGTGTGTGTGTGCACGTGTGTGTGTGTAGTGCCCCCGTGAGGCAAAGACGTGCACTTAAACCTAAGAAACCAGTCTACAAATTGCTTCACTATACATTCTTGACAGCCACCTGTGGTTCTGTTCATCAGTCCATGCTCTACTAATAATATAGCTAGCCACTTACTGTGTTAGGCATTGGAAATTCTGGGGTTGCTTTTCAGAGCAGCAATCTTCTCTAATTAATAAACCCCCACCACAGAAACCAGGATCCACAGCTCTCGGCTACTTGCCAGTGGAGTCATCTCCAGATGAATTCTGAGTTCAATGAAGTATTTACGATACAGAAAGAGTTGTTTGGCCAAATTTGGAGGAATATCATAAAACATTTGTATTCAAGTTGTCAACTTTTCAAAACAGCTCTTGGATTGAGTTATTGAGAAAGTAAAAATGGGAGGGTAGATTTAGTTACAATGTCTTTTTGGCTTCTTCACAAGTAAGTATACTCTGTAGTCCAAGTGGGCAAGCACACACATGGTACCTCCGGGCATTTTCCCCCTTGAAATTCTGTGTAAAAAGTGTGATTATGCAAACAACCCCATCAAAAAGTGGGCAAAGGATATGAACAGACACTTCTCAAAAGAAGACATTCATGCAGCCAACAGACACATGAAAAAATGCTCACCATCACTGTCCATCAGAGAAATGCAAATCAAAACCACAATGAGATACCATCTCACACCAGTTAGAATGGCCATCATTAAGAAGTCAGGAAACAACAGACGCTGGAGAGGATGTGGAGAAATAGGAACATTTTTACACTGTTGGTGGGACTGTAAACTAGTTCAACCATTGTGGAAGACAGTGTGGCGATTCCTCAAAGATCTAGAACTAGAAATAACATTTGACCCAGCCATCCCATTACTGGGTATATACCCAAAGGATTATAGATCATGCTGCTATAAAGACACATGCACACGTATGTTTATTGCAGCACTATTCACAATAGCAAAGACTTGAAACCAACCCAAAGGTCCATCAATGATAGACTGGATTAAGAAAATGTGGCACATATACACCATGGAATACTATGCAGCCATAAAAAATGATAAGTTCACGTCCTTTGTAGGGACATGGATGAAGCTGGAAACCATCATTCTGAGCAAACTATCGCAAGGACAGAAAACCAAACACCACACGTTCTCACTCATAGGTGGGAATTGAACAATGAGAACACTTGGACACAGGGTGAAGAACACCACACAGTGGGACTGCTGTGGGGTGGGGGGATGGGGTAGGGATAGCATTAGGAGAAATACCCAATGTAAATGACTTAATGGGTGCAGCACACCAACATGGCACATATATACATATGTAACAAACCTGCATGTTGTGCACATGTACCCTAGAATTTAAAGTATAATTTAAAAAAAGGAACTTCACACACACACACACACACACACACACACACACACACACACACACACCACACACACACACACACACACACACACACACACACACACACACACACCTGTGACTATGGACAGATGCAGCTTACAGCACTACTCAACTACTTTGACTTTTGTAAAAACTACTTTTTTTTTCTTTTTTAGCACTGTCCATGGCTTAATTCTCAAATGTAACAAGGAAAGCCAGGGTTGACAATTAATAAATGTAGTCTTCACTAAGAAAAAAAAAAGCTGTATATTTTAATTCACATAGATTAAGTGAAGCTCTTAATGGTGACAATTAATAAGCTCATAGAATATGAAAAAATTAAATGCCTTAATTTTCTCCTCTTTAATAATTAAACTTAAGTCTACATATATATATGATTCCCAAATGCAAAAAGAGTTTCACTGGATGTGAAAGCCCAGAATTGTCAGCATTGCTGCAATATATTCTTGTGCAATAGTGTTTAAGGAAAAATCAAAAGATGTCAGTATTAGACGAAAGTCTCTGTCTTGTATAGGGCACTGTAAACCTCCAACAGTGCATCTGCCACATCACAGGTGGCACAATCATCTCTACCAAATGCTGAAGTGCCTTGGCAACAGTATGACTCATTTCAATGCTGAGCTAATTGCCATGCTTCCAATATAAACTGGCAAGACATAAAATCAACTTTTGAGAAGGAGCTCAAAGACAAAGAGGCCCTGAGCACTTAGCATGGTGCTGGCCACACAGCTTCCTCTTAATACATGTTTGTTAAATGAAAGATTTAAGATGCAAATATAAACCCGGACCCATATTGCTGGTTTTACTTTATGCCCTCATCATTTAAGGCAACTAGACATACATAAACTATGATGAAGATAAGCTTAAAATAAATAAGAAGAAAGGGTAAAACATGGTGGGAGAATAACATGAAGCCAAGAGCTGTGCTTCATTTTCATTGTCTAATAAGATTTTATTTTATTTCATTTTATTTATTGAGACCGAGTTTCGCTCTGTCACCCAAGCTGTAGTGCAGTGGCATGATCTTGGCTCACTGCAACCTCTGTCTCCTGGGTTCAAGCCATTCTCCTTCCTCAGCCTCCATAGTAGCTGGGATTACAGGTGCGCACCACCATGCCTGGCTAATTTTTGTAGTTTTATTAAAGACGGGTTTGACCATGTTTGCCAGGCTGGTCTTGAACTCCTGACCTCAAGTGATCTGCCCGCCTCAGCCTCCCAAAGTGCTGGGATTACAGGCGTGAGCCACCGCGACCGGCCAATCATAAGATTTTAAAAGTATACATTATCTTTCCAGTGAAGAGCGATGTTATTTCATTTGTTGTATTTTCTAAAAGTATGGGGAAATAAACAATAGGTGGGATTTTCCTAATGAGGGATTCTGGGAACTAAGAATCTAAATTCTTAATCTGGGTCTAAATTTTGGCTCAAGGAAACATCTTTAGTTTCAGAAGTCACTGTTTAGGCTGAACAACAGGAGAGGAGAACGCAGTATAGATGCTAACTAAGGGTTAGTAAAATCTAGGGGTGTCAGAGAACAAGCATCATCACAGATTTACCTAAACACAGGCAAACTGTAATAAGTACAAGAGTGCCTGTGAGACTTATTATGGAACCAAATGAACAAAATCCCCTAGAAATCTATATTTAAAACAAACACATACAACGAAAGGAAGCACAATGTACTTTTCTCAGATACCCACAGAGTTCACTTACCTATTGCTTGAGCTAAGGCTATGACAACCTCCTGGCAAGTTGTGACTTCAGTGACTCCACAAACAATCCTCTGAACTCCATCCACCCATACTTTAAGTTCCATGGTGCACCGGCCAGTCACTCAAGTTCCCTGAGAGTGGTCATCAGGATGTTAGGTCATGTCTCTAGCTGCAGGAACACGGAGTGGAGAAGGCTGAGTCTGTGTAGTCAGCTAAAAACGGGCAAAAAATCACTTGTAATAAAACGAATCAACATTTCTTCTAGTAAGTATGTAAGTATTACACAAAACAAATTTTAACATATCAATCTTACTGAAGTACACAGGCGTATTTTACAGAGATGAATTAAGCAACACAAATCCAACTACAGTCACCTATCATGACACTGTTTCATGTTACAACTATTTTTATCATAATTTTAATCATGAACTCATGCTCCATTAAGTTAAAAATTCCTATTTAGTTGCCAAGCCCTATTCAATATATGCGCTGTTTTTTTTTTTTTTTGAGACGGAGTCTCGCTCTGTCGCCCAGGCTGGAGTGCAGTGGCACGATCTCGGCTCACTGCAAGCTCCGCCTCCCGGGTTCACGCCATTCTCCTGCCTCAGCCTCTCCGAGTAGCTGGGACTACAGGCGCCTGCCACCACGCCCGGCTAATTTTTTTTTGTATTTTTACTAGAGACGGGGTTTCACCGTGGTCTCGATCTCCTGACCTCGTGATCCGCCCGCCTCGGCCTCCCAAAGTGCTGGGATTACAAGCGTGAGCCACCGCGCCCGGCCTATGCGCTGTTTTTCTGTCCTGCTTTTTTTTCTTTTTGGATTATTTCATTAGGATAATTTCTGAGGCAAAAATAAAGAAAAAAAGTTTGTCATTTTAGGAATTATCAATAAAATTGAACTGCTTTGCAGTGCTTTGCCAATACTGAGTATTAACAAATTTAAGAACAGTTGTCAAAGTATTTCACTCAGTTCATATTCCTGATTTAAAACAAACAAACAAACAAAAACTGCTACCTGCCTGCCTTCCTAATATTTTTTCCCTTATTATTTCATTCTCTCTTCTCATGTATGATGTCTTGACAACTGTTTTAAATGTGTCCCTTGCCTCCCTCTCCCCACAGGACAAAGAGTATCTTCCCGCTGAAGTGCCAATACCAGGCACAACATGAGGACAGGTGGGTAAAAAATCTTAGTTGAAAGAAACGAATTCCTTTGGCGACCAACAGTTTCCTTATGTATGAACTGTTTATCTTTTTCTCATTTAACTGGATTTGATAGTTTTCTTAAATTACAAGAGTTATTCAAAAAATATAAACATTAACCCTTTGTTCTACTTGCTGTGTTTACCCAGTGTTTGACTTTGTATTTGGCTGCATTATATGCCAAGCAGAAATTTTTACTTTATCATATAGTCAAACCAAATATTCTTTATTTCCTGTATTGATAAGAATGTTACTAGCCTGCTAAAAATGATCACAATTCTTTTTCCTGTGGGTTTAAAAAAATCTCAACTCTTCCTATGTAAGTTTTGTGGTCTTCCCACGTCTTTGTTGTTTTTACAAAAGAATGTTAAAATTCATGAGATGTAATAAACATTGATTTAATTAAGAGAACATTTGGATTTGTTTATAGGTTTACAGTGGCACTGGTATTTCAGAATTAATGGCTTATTTAAAAGCTTATTTTAAAAACACTAAAAATTTTTCTTGTAAAACAGTAGTTACTATAAACAGTGGCTTAGTCCCTTGTACATTCTTTTAAAAGACCTAAGACAGTTCTAGGCCATCTGGTCACCTGGATAGATGAGTCAGAACACATGCAAGGGGATGGAGAATAAACCTAATTATTTTCTCCAGAGAAGGTACACAAATCCTTTTTGTCATCCTAAAAATAAGAAAGGCCTGGCTGAACATTAATCTCCTAGCACGTTGCTTTAGCTCTCTGCATATGACACAGCATAGGTTTCATCACCCCCTGTATGAAGAAAGGAGGGGCCACCTTGGCAATGACAAGCTGATTCCGTAACTGTGCTCCTCAGTTATGAGGGCCTGGGAGATGTAAAGTTCCTGGGGATAAAAGGCTTCCAAAGTTAAAGAAATTTAAGAAAGCCAGTAAATAAAGTTAAACAAGTTCCTTTACAGCTAGACTTCTCTGAGACTTTAATAGGCTGGTGTGCACTCTAAATTTCAAAGGAGAGTTTTATATGCTGCCCAATCTAGAGAACACTTAAGAAAACAGAAAAGTTCTGACTTGTTTCCTCTTCTGCATGGCACTCTATTTACTAAAAATAGAATATATTTTATCCTTTCTTGGGATAAAATTAAGGTATCAAAAATGGCCAAAGATTAATATATTGCTTTATTAAATTTTTGTAAAACCTGGATTAAAGTCTATTTCAAGTGCCTTCTTATTCATTAAAATATCTTAAACTTGAGAAATCAAGCAAGAAAGGGTACAGATCTCATTAAAGCCCCCCTGCCACCAAGAAACCCGTCATTTCAAATGATCCTATGGGACTTTTTTTTTTCAATTGTGGAAGTAAACATAAGATCTATCCGTTTAACACATTTTTAAGTACATGATACAGTATTATTAACTACAGGCATCATGTTGGACAGCAGATCTCTAGAACTTACTCATAATTGTGTAACTGAAACTTTATACCCCTTCTACAAGCAACTGCCCATTTCGCCCTGTCCGCAGCCCCCAACAACTTCCATTCTATTCTGTTTCTATAAATCTGATATTAGGTATCTCACAGAAGTTTTATATTCCTTTTTAGACTTTAGCATACTGCCACATATTTTCCTATCTGAATTATCATTGTTTCACTTTGAACTTTTAATCATATATTGAATCATTAATTCGACATAGTATTGGAAATTCAGGCCAGGGCAATCAGGCAAGAGAAAGAAATAAAGTGTAGTCAAATGGGAAGAGAGGAAGTCAAATTGTCTTTCTTTGCAGATGACATGATCCAGTATCTGGAAAACCCCATCGTCTCAGCCCAAAATACTTCCTTCTAGGAGCTGTAACCCTGATCTTTCCTTTATAACAACTCCAACAGTTCTCTGTCCAGCCCCAGAACCAGACTAGAGAGGAAAATGGAAATCCTACACTGTAGGTGTGTGTGGTGGATCGGTCATCATTCAGACTAAAGACCTAGGAAGCAAAAGGACACTCCAATTGGAATTTGGAATATATTTTTCCATGGAAACAGTGATGCAGATAGAAGGCTCTACTGCAAAGGTTTTAATATAGTTCAGTTATTGTTTTCATTATGAGGTTTCTAGATGCAAGTCACTATTATTTTAATAATTTTTACAATGAAGCACTAGGCTTATTCACTAAGACGCTACCAGGGAACAAGTATTCTTTAGCTAAGAACCATTTGTTGTCGTAATATCCTCCTGGAATTGAGCATTTGCATTTGTGGAAATGTATTACCACAAGATCAATGCTTTCTTAAAGGAATTACAGCCAATCTTCATTATTTGCAGATTCCATATTTGTGAAACCTACCTAGTTGCTAAAAATTTGTTTGTAATCCCCAAAATCACTATTTGTGGTGCTTTCAGGGTTATTTGTGGCTATGCACAGGGTGTGAAAGTTTTGCGCTGCCTGACACACATGCTCCCAGCTGAGACTGAACAAGGTGACATTGCTTTTGTGTTTCAGCTCTCGTACTGTCAATGTGTCCTTTCTCAGTCTACTTGGTGCCATGTTTTTTATGAGTTTTGTTGGTGGGATTTCACTATTTAAAATGGCCCCCAAGCATAGTGCTGAAGTGGTGTCCAGGGTTTCTGAAGCAAGAAGGCTGTGAGGTGACTCATGGGGAAAAAAATATGTATTACGTAAACTTTGTTTAGGCATGAGTTATAGTGCTGTTGGGTGTGGGTTCAACATTAATGAATCAATAAGCACTCATTTGAGTTTCTTATTCAAAGCCAATCTCCAGATAGTTTATTGACAATTATATTTTCTCAACCATATGCAATGTTAAAGCTCTGTCTGTGACTTTGAAATAGAGACTTCTCTCATGCCCAGAGGTTTTAATCAACAGTGCATAAAACAGTATTGGAAATCTTTTGGGAGTACAATATTTTGTAGAATAACTAAAGAATAGCACTTATTTCTGAATTAACGATTTGGGTAAATTTTGGTCTGCCAATATTTATATTTATTGCATATTAAATATAAATGTTTATATTTAATGTTTATTAAATAAGTTATCTTTAAACAGAAAAAAAACACATAAAGCAAGGTTATGTATTGATGGGTTACCAAAAATGTTGTGACCAGAAACTCCCCGAAAACTAACAGGAATATTCATTATTAAATTGAATAAGCTCATGCTCTTTCTTCTACTATTCATTACCCTCAGGTGCCAGCATTCACACATACCCAATGATTTAACACTCTCAAATACTACACACTTAAGTATTCGGCAATTGTGGAAATAAATGGCACAAGTACTTGTTATATGCTAGGCACCATGCACCATGCACCATGCATGTTTCATTTATTCCTTACAAGATAATTCATCAAGTTAGATATGATTAGTCTCGTTTCAATATGAGAAAAGTGAGTCTCAGAGAGCTTAAATAACTTTTTCCAGTGTCAAAAAATCTAGTAATTTGGGACACATATTTGAAATTTGGCTGAATACAGAAACTAAAGAATAAATAAGGCTAGGATTCCCAAAAGGATTCACTGTACCCAATAAATGTTTTTTTAAAATGTCCTAAACCACCCTAAGAAATCTTATCTTTAATCACCTGGAAACTGGTTTTTGTCAATAAACAATGATCAGATAATATATACAAACTTGCCATTTCAAAAGAAAGAAAAGAGGTGCTAAATCATGCTAAGAAACTGCAAAGAATTAATTAATTCAAAGAATCTATGAAAAACACATGCCAGCAAAATGAGCATCTGATGCTCAGGTTCCTTTTTCAGCATCAATGAATTATTCCTTCAGTTTTGGAAAATCACATCCAGCTTTATTTCTACATAATCCTAAATAAAATATGTCTGAACATACACATCAATTTTAACTCCTGTCTTAAATACAAAGCAAAATTTCTTGGAGATTTTTTGCATCTTCTTTAAACTCACACTATTAAAATATACTTTCTGGAATAAGCCATTTTGTTTGAGGCAATGTTGATTAGTGGAAACAAGATGCACCAAGGTTCAAATCCCGAGTCTATACTACTTCTTGTGTGATTTGAGTCAAGACGCATATTTTTCCAAGCGGCATTTGTAAGAAATGGAATGAAATAATGTCTTTTCAAATTGTACCTTATCTAGTACAGGGCTCGGCACACAGTTTGAATTCAAGAGTTAGGTCTGGGTACAGAAGTGAAAGTTCTAACTTAAAAAGTATAAACTTCTTTTTTATGGAAGGACAAATCAACAGCAATGCAAATTTTCAGACACATTTATACTAATAAGAGCATCTGAAAATAAAGACATTTTAGGTTATTAATCCACATACCTAGAGCAGCAACACATTGAAAAATTTTAAGTAGATATTAGAAATGGTAATTCATATTTTAAAATTTCAGTCACATCTAGTATAAAACATGCTATGAATCAAGTTAAAGTTATTGGTATGAGAATACTGATCCTTCTATTAAGAATTACGTCTTTGGCTGGGCATGGTGGCTCATGCCTGTAATCCCAGCACTTTGGGAGGCTGAGGCGGGCGATCACGAGGTCTGGAGATCGAGACCATCCTGACTAACACGCGAAACCCTGTCTCTACTAAAAATACAAAAAATTAGCCGGGCGTGGTGGCATGCACCTGTAGTCCCAGCTACTTGGGAGGCTGAGGCCAGGAGAATGGTGTGAACCCAGGAGGTGGAGCTTGCAGTGAGCAGAGATCACGCTACTGCACTCCAGCCTGGGCGACAGAGCGAGATTCCGTCTCAAAAAAAAAAATAAAAATAAAAAAATAAAAGAATTCCGTCTTTTCCTGAGGATAAACTTTTCAAATGAATATAACTAGTAACTTTAGCTTTTCATTTAGCATCAAATTTATACTGAGTCCTACAAGGGCACTCAGTTGAGTTTCTTATTAAAAGCCCATCTCCAGATAGCTTATTGACAATTACATTTTTTCGACCATATACAATGTTAAAGCTCTATGACTTTGAAGTAGAGACTTCTCTCATATCCAGCAGGGTTAATCAACAGTGCATAAAACAGCATTGGAAATCTTTTGGGAGTACAATATTCTGCAGAATAACTAAAGGATGGCACTTATTTCTATTTTTTTTCCTTTTTTTTCTTATATTATACTTTAGGTTTTAGGGTACATGTGCACAATGTGCAGGTTTGTTACAAATGTATCCATGTGCCATGTTGGTTTGCTGCACCCATTAACTCGTCATTTAGCATTAGGTATATCTCCTGATGCTGTCCCTCCCCCCTCCCCCCACCCCACAACAGTCCCTGGAGTGTGATGTTCCCCTTCCTGTGTCCATGAGTTCTCATTGTTCAATTCCCACCTATGAGTGAGAACATGCGGTGTTTGGTTTTTTGTCCTTGCCATAGTTTACTGAGAATGATGTTTTCCAGTTTCATCCATGTCCCTACAAAGGACATGAACTCATCATTTTTTATGGCCGCATAGTATTCTATGGTGTATATGTGCCACATTTTCTTAATCCAGTCTATCGTTGTTGGACATTTGGGTTGGTTCCAACTCTTTGCTATTGTGAATAGTGCCGCAATAAACATACGTGTGCATGTGTCTTTACAGCAGCATGATTTATAGTCTTTTGGGTATATACCCAGTAATGGGATGGCTGGGTCAAATGGTATTTCTAGTTCTAGATCCTTGAGGAATCGCCACACTGACTTCCACAATGGTTGAACTAATTTACAGTCCCACCAACAGTGTAAAAGTGTTCCTATTTCTCCACATCCTCTCCAGCACCTGTTGTTTCCTGACTTTTTAATGATGGCCATTCTAACTGGTGTGAGATGGTATCTCATTGTGGTTTTGATTTGCATTTCTCTGATGGCCAGTGATGATGAGCATTTTTTCATGTGTTTTTTGGCTGCATAAATGTCTTCTTTTGAGAAGTGTCTGTTCATGTCCTTCGCCCACTTTTTGATGGGGTTGTTTTTTTCTTGTAAATTTGTTTGAGTTCATTGTAGATTCTGGATATTAGCCCTTTGTCAGATGAGTAGGTTGCAAAAATGTTCTCCCATTCTGTAGGTTGCCTGTTCACTCTGATGGTAGTTTCTTTTGCTGTGCAGAAGCTCTTTAGTTTAATGAGATCCCATTTGTCAATTTTGGCTTTCGTTGCCATTGCTTTTGGTGCTTTAGACATGAAGTCCTTGCCGACGCCTATGTCCTGAATGGTATTGCCTAGGTTTTCTTGTAGGATTTTAATGGTTTTAGGTCTAACATTTAAGTCTTTAATCCATCTTGATGCTCATGGGTTGGAAGAATCAGTTATTGTGAAAATGGCCATACTGCCCAAGGTAATTTATAGATTCAATGCCATCCCCATCAAGCTACCAATGACTTTCTTCACAGAATTGGAAAATCTACTTTAAAGTTCATATGGAACCAAAAAAGAGCCCACATCGCCAAGTCAATCCTAAGCCAAAAGAACAAAGCTGGAGGCATCACGCTACCTGACTTCAAACTATACTACAAGGCTACAGTAACCAAAACAGCATGGTACTGGTACCACAACAGAGACAGAGATCAATGGAACAGAACAGAGCCCTCAGAAATAATGCCGCATATCTACAACTATCTGATCTTTGACAAACCTGACAAAAACAAGAAATGGGGAACGGATTCCCTATTTAATAAATGGTGCTGGGAAAACTGGCTAGCCATATGTAGAAAGCTGAAACTGGATGGCACTTATTTCTAAATTAACAATTTGGGTTAATTTTTGCTGGTTAATTAAAGTTCACAGTGGAAATGTAAGATTTTTATGTAGTAATTTTAATTCAAGGAAAAGCAAAATCTTTATGTAAAATTACCTGTTTTAGAAAACTAAGAGATATGTTTTCAATAATCAAAGGCTCATCTCAAAAATTAGCCCAGCTTCAGAATAATTCCTCTTACTAATCTAATTTACTAACCAACACCACTAAAAAGTCATTTCTTCCCATTCCTTCCAAGTTATGTTTTGTAAAATCATTCTAATACCCCATGGAAACACAAGAACATGCTTATTAGACAGAATTCTTCTGTGACATCTATCTGACAGAAGTGCACTTACAAGGCAAGTATTTAGCTTGAGATTTTAAGCCCAGAACATCATATCTTAAAAAAGGTGAAGGAGGGCTGGGCGCAGTGGTTCATGCCTGTAATCCCAGCCCTTTGGGAGGCCAAGGTAGGCGGATCACCTGAGGTCAGGAGTTCGAGACCAGCCTGGCCAATATGGTGAAACCCCATCTCTACTAAAAATACAAAAAAAATTAGCCGGGTATGGTGGTGGGCACCTGTAATCCCAGCTACTAGTGAGGCTGAGGCAGGAGAATCACTTGAACATGAGAGGTGGAGGTTATGGTGAGCCAAGAATGCACCACTGTACTCCAGCCTGGGCGACAGGAGTGAAACTCCGTCTGAAAAAAACAAAACAAAACAAACAAAAAACAAAACAAAAACAAAAAGGCGAGAGAGGAAGAAGGCACAGAGAGGCCAGAGAGCCATGAGTGGCATAAAAAAATAGCCACTTGGGAGGTACGAAAAATGAAAATAGTGCAAAGGAATGGAGGGCAACACACAGAAATGTACAATTCAGTCTTGGTCAGGGCTTCCAGTGGCCCTGTAGCTCTCATTACAAGCCAATTCCTGATGGGCCCAATCTCTCCAGTACTAGTAGCCCTGAGTCAACTCTAACTGGAATGCCACCATTCCACACAAATGCCATTATTCTCAGCATATGCATCTTTCTTCTCTTTTTTTCCCCCCTCCTCTCTACCACTCCAGCCTTGCTATATTCTTCTTCCCAAGTCATAAGCCTACCAACAACACTCAAAAATACATTTGGTTCTACCTGGTGAAGGCTCTAAGGAAGCTGTCAGCTTCTCATACCTAGAGATGTCAGGGATGGGTGGATGATGGTACTTTCTCCAGGCATGTAAAAGGTTATTCATTTCAGAGTTCACGGAAACCAAATGGATCAGCACAGTGCACAGTGAGTGCTTTTAATTTTATGCTGCCTCAGCATCCATTTTTAAATATAAGTCAACCCGGCTCAATTGCCCTTGACATAGTTTCAGTACTACAGCCTACCCAAATGGTTCCAGCCAGTGGCCAGGAATAAAAACTTGGAAGTATCTCTCCTGCCTCATGGACTGGGCTTCCCGCTTTCCAGCCGCTTCCTTTAAATGGACCCTTATGGCATCTGCCTGTGACTCACATTTCATTACCCAAAATAGAATGCTACTTGCCAGCTCCCTTTCTCTCTACCTGCTTGCAACCTGACCTACCTACATGTGGCCTCCAGGTGTGCTCTGTACCCCCCAGGGTCTATAAGTACTACAAACTCTTAAACTTTCACAGTGTGGCTGTCTTTGAAGCCATGCCTATAATCTGACCCCTGATGGCAGGGCAGCCCTGAAGGGACCCAGGCAGGTGGATCTCCTGCTGGTGCTCTTTTGCCCAGGCCTCTCTGCTGCTAGAGACGGTAGTTACCAGCTAAGTCGACACAGTTTCATTCAAAGCATTAATATGTCTCGCCTTTCATAGCTGGCAGCCCACTGGCCATCAACTAGTACAGTCATTTCACTGAACATAGAAGGCTGAGGCCTGGCTAGGTTATACACAGGATCAAGGTCCCATGCACAGGTGACAGCACAGCCAGTCTTTGCACAAAACTACTTTATTCAGAAAACTGAAATTAAGTGATTAAGTTTTACATATATTTAAATAAAGTGCCCAGTACAGAAGATGTTGAGGGAGTTGCCCCTCTCAAGAATTCTAGTTAAAAGAGATCATAAAATGAGTTATTATTGATATAAGAACATTAGCAAGAAAAAACTATGTGTGGTCTGTTCTTGCTAATTTTCTTAAATGTTTATGGAAGGTGGAACAATATGGGACCTTACAATTTGACTTTCCTGGCACAAAATCTCATAAATAAGAAATATAAACATAATATACTATTGGGCTCCATTTCTTGCTGCAGTATTAATAAAAAGGAACATAAAAAGCCATCTGTCTTGCAATTACACTTTCTGTTAGGATCCCAGACTACTTTGCAACCCTCCAGAGATGATCTGAGGCATGTGCGTAGTGCCAAGTTCTATGATGGTTTAACTTCTGTTAAAGCTCTCAGAACTGGGATTAGAGACCACACTCTCAAAGCCTTCATGTGAAAATCCCTGAACTCTGCCATCAATTAAATTATGCTTTCTACTACATGTGCTATTTCATGGCTTTCTTTCACAAATCATGAGAAAACTGGCAGTAAGTATAATACACTCCTATGGAAAAACAAAATTAGTGAAAACTTGGTGATATTTTAAGGTAGATTTAAGTATAACTATATCTGTGATATTTCTCCGTAAGTAGGTACACATTGGTACCTTTATTGAAAACCAACTAGCCAAATGGTAACACCTTGCTTTTACTGACTCTAGCAACAAGAATTCTTACTATGTTAAAGATGCAATGTTGACTGTTTTATATAAATACTATTTTTTTTTTAAGAGATGGGGTCTCCTTATTTTGCCCAGCTGGTCTTGAACTTCTGGTGTCAAGTGATTCTCCTACCTCAATCTCCCAAAGTGCTGGGATTATGGCCCTGAGCCACCATGCCCAGCCACTCTTTTATTTAATCCTTTAAAAAAATTTTTTTAAATCTTTTTGGCTGTCACCAAGGCAGAACAGATATTTAATCCTTTTAATACTCATCTGTTGCTCTATGTGACATGAATTATTAAACAAAAGAAGAAATGCAGGCATAGAGAATCAGTAACTTACTTAGGGTTACCCACCCAGTAAGTGGCAGGTACAATCTAACACTCAGAACCACTACACAGTTACTTCTATTCATGAAATAAAGTTATTAGCAAAGTTTGCAAGGACATTTGTAATCACTAATTCTGGCTTAGGAGAGAAAGTAATCAAGTAAATGTGACCATGGGAGTTATAATTTCCAACACTACTAAACCAAATGATATAAATTTAGTCAGTTATTGCCACAGAAATAAGGAGAAGAAAGAGCTGGTGTTCAATAACCAAATCAGACTTAGGAATACATGACCCCTGAGGTTCCTGGTGAAAACTGCTCCTTCCAGTCTCTCTCATCTCAGTAAAGCAGGAATAGAGCTCTGGTCTGAATCAAGATGTTATCTGATCGCCCAAATCTATGTCCTTTCCATTAAAATCTATCTGCCAAAAATAGAATCACTTTTCTTCTGCACACCTGAATAGGTATGGGCCACCTGATGAGGGACTTTTTGTCTATGTAAGAGATGGCAAATTAAGTTCATTACCTTCCAGTCACCATTCAGGTATAATGAATCTAATTCCTGAATTTAATATTTAAAAATCAAACTACCTGAATTATTTACATATTTAACATTTAACATTTTGCAATGAAATCCACCATTCTACTTAATAGGGGATAAAAAGATATTTATTTTTTATCCATGAAACCAAGATGACTATGGACTTCTCATTTATGGTACTGTAAATACTGAGCCCATAAATCCTGACAAACAAGAACATTTCTATAGTTACAATAAAGTAAATGTGAAAACTTTTCAACAAAACATTGTCCATTGTTAGGACTACAGTGGTGGCTTCAAAGAGCCAAACGTCACATATCAAAGCATATTCCTTCGCAGGTATACATTTTTAAAGCTAAGTTGGTATGGAAATACTTCAAAGACAAAATAAAATAATTCTGTGAGGAAACGGTAAAAAAAGCAAATATGTAAGATTAAGCAAAATTTGAGCTCCTGACTCATGAGTCAGAGTGGCTGCTAGACTATAAAACTTGTATTGGACTTCAATGTTAAAATTTAAGAGCACAGTAGGCAAAGCAGAAAACTTTAACGTTTCTTAAAATTTCTTTACTATACTTTTTCAGTTGATAAAATACTAAATGCTTTAAGGATATGGAAGCCAAAAATAATATTTGGTAAAACCAACCATGCATGATCCGTATGAGTCTTTGTTAAATCAAGGCTATTTCAGTTCATAGAGAACAAAAAAAGTGTCCATTCAAACAATTTTAAAAGGCAGTTAGTTTTTCCTTAATCTCTAAGGGTTAAGAATAATTTCAGTTGTTCTATTTGTTTTCTGAGGAAAATCTAAGCCAATTAAATAATTAAGTCCCTAGATGAAATGCAAAAATAGGTACATCCTTTGGTGATATTTCAAAGTAACAGATATCTTTCAGTGTAGCGAAATTTGAAGAGAGGCTCATTATTCAGTGTAATAAAACAAACAATGCTTTTGTTCCAAACAGCTATACTTTATTCTTCATACTCTCTATAGTTGCCATTCTCTTTGAAGAGATACTGTGTGCTGCTCTGCAATTAATTGGGAAAGTTTTGGGCTTTAAATAATCTAGGAGGTGCTGTACTGTTTAATGAGGGTTTCATACTGCTGGAGAAGATAGATACTAAGTTTAAGATGTGCATTGTGAAATTCCAGGGCAAAATACCTGATATTTATTGTAAATATCAGTGATACTGATTAAAGTGGTACTCTATTTTACAGTATTCTACATGTAGAATTGAGCTTAGGCCTGGTCTCTGTCCTTTATTGAAAGTACATCACCAGGTGTAGATGAATGTGACATAGTCATCAGCAGTCAGAATGAATGAGCTATGCAACCTAACCTACAGCACATGAATAAAATAAATAGCTCAACTGTAGGGTACAGCTACTGAATCAATTAACTGTATAAAATTCTAACATACTTTCCAAAATAAACTTCATGCTTAAGGAGGGAAAAACCCTAGTTTTTGCTATGCTTACATAAATATATTTGCATTTCATTAATATATCTGACTTCCACTATGTGTTTATATTTAAGTCCTACAATTTCACAGTAAAAACCAAAACTCAAGCACTGCTACAAGCAGTCATCCTGGCAGAGATTGCTTGCGGAATCTCTGCCAGGAAACTCATGGAATGAAATGGGTTAAGCAAACTGGCAAAAATCACTCCAGCAGTCACAAAAATCTCCAGCCTGCCTCAGTGAGTTGCAAAGTGGGAGGAAGTAGCAGCATGGCAATAGTGACTATTTAGACAGAAGAGGGCTGGGAATAGTACTGGGACAGTGTTCATGCCTAGCAGTTAAGATAACTAGGTTTTTAAAGAAACATTTTAATTGCAGTAGAACATACAGAAAAATTCAGAAATCCTAAGTTATGAATTTTCACAAAGTGAACACACTCGTCTAATCACCTCGAAGATCAAGAAAAGCCCCTCTCCTAGTCCCAACACCCTCCCTCAAAGCAACTATTATTATGATCTTTATCATCACAGACTAGTTTTGCCTGTTTTTGGACTCTATAAACGGACTGCATCATATGTAATGTTGCCTGGTTTCTTTGGCGTTACATTATGTTTGCTGAGTTTCATCTGCGTTGCTGTGCATAGCAATCGTCCATTCTTTCTCTCTGCAGTAGAGATTTCCATTGAATAAACCACGATTTATTCATCTATTCTACTGCTGATAGGCAATTGGGTTTCCAGTTTTTTGGCTGTTACAAATAACGCTGCTTTGAGCACTTGTACTTAGGAACAAAACTGCTGCATTCTGCAATTGCCTGCTAACTGATCTCCCTGCCTTCCCATCCTGTCTCCCTCCTTGCACATCCACTTTGCAGATTACTGCTAGAGGTATAAATGTTTGTCAAATAAAATTGGATTCCATTCTCCTGGTCAGAATCCTCCAATGGCTCTCCACTGCCTTCAGGATAAAATCCAAACTCTGCACAGGTTACTGATGTGCTACCCCTTAATCATCTTGCAACTCTCCCAGTTCCCCTCTACCCTTATGCCAAGACATTTCTGTTCTCTCAATTTATCACTCTCCCAAGCATCTCTGAGCTGCATATGCTGCTCTCCTTCCTTGGTAAATGCTTTGCATTCTTCTCTGCTAATTCTTGTACATCTTTCAACAGGCAGCTTTCCCCCGTTTTTTGGTATGGAGGTGGCCACTCTCCCTGTGCTTTCAAAGCATTGGGTGGTTTTGTTTCATATCAAAGTGGTTATTTGGCTACTCCTCTGAGTGTCCTATTACCTCTGGAACCCTTCAGCATAGTGGCTGGCACAGAATGGGTGAACCATGTGTGTTCGTCGAATAATATAGGCACTAATTGTACAGGACGGAAACAAACAGAGTCTATGCTTAACTAGGGGGGTAATGGGCACAATACTAATGAGAAAATGTCAGTGTGATTCCAGAGGCAATAAAATTGGCATTCGAGTATTTTAAGCAGTACTGCAGAAAAGCCCTGTAGTATTGATTTAAACTCCTGAAATAAATCTTACCACTAATTGATTCTACTGTGAATATTATATCACACTGTAAAACCCTTACATATATCCCAAAGCACTATCTCAAGAAAAAATGCTATTGTTCTAACCTACAATTTGTGGTTTAATAAAACGATTAATTGAAATAATTTATAAATATTTAAAAAACGCTCAGGGATAGGAAATGCTCAAGTAAATCACAAAAGAGGCAGAAAATTACAAAGAAAATATCTAATGTAGCTTACAAATGAAAAAAAATCAGTACAGTATAAAATTATCCTGACACATTTCTTAACACCTTATCACTCAAGCAAAGCCTTTTACTCCCTAAAAACAAGTTAATCAAAATAGACTGAATCTCATCAGGAAAGAAGACATGCTCCACCCTACAAACTCAGAAGGTTTTAATAAAAAGAATGTAAGGAATCTAATGAAATCGAAACGAAGGAATTCATAAAGTAAACAATGCAGACTTTTCAAGCCATTTTCAGATTCTGGTTTATAAATTATCTATCTGAATAACTTGTCTTAGATTATGGAAAACAAAACAAAACAAAACAAAACAACCCAGACCCATAGATAGGCCTGGATAGGCTGTGATTAACATTATCTCCCACTCCTAGGCTTGGGAATATACAGAGTGAACACAACACAGTAGGTGCTCTTTTTCTAACCCTTCCTTCAAATGTGTTGTTTTCTCAGTTGACAAATTCTTAAATTGCCATGCTCTCCCCTTTAACTGGAGAAATAATAAACCAACCTTTCTGATTTATAACTATATTTCAGAAAAGAATTATATTAAACAAATATATACCTCGTTTCATTCTTAAATTCAGATTGAAAATTCCAAAACATTTACAATCACCAGCAATTCATCCTCTCAGTATGATTCTGCCATAAATAAAACAGTTGTTAGGTTTTGGGGTATTTTGAATTTGTAAAGACAATACATATTTCTGTAGAGCTATCCAGCAAAATTTGAAATTCGCATCTAGAACTAAGACAGGTACAATATATCAAATTATCAGAGATGTGACACAAAGCTATAAAACTCATTTAAGTATACTTTATACTTTAAATAGCATCTCCTTAGCATTATTATACAAATTCGTGTTATATTGTCCTATGTTTCCATTTTAAGACTGATCTAGGCTTGGAATTTAGTATTTTACTATGTGTGTGTATATATATATATTTATGTATGTAGATATATGTGTATGTGTGTGTATATATTTATGTATGTAGATATATATGGGTGTGTACACACACCCCCCACTCTGCTTCTTTAGCTATCACTTAAGCTAGAAATCAGAGTTTTCCCCACTTCTTTACAATTCCTAGTCTTGTGAACATAGTACATACTCATTAAATTAACTGTATTATCCAGCTGATAAACTGTTCAAGTTATACAATCACCCAGTGTCAAAGCCAAGGAGATTCATGCATTTCTGATTACATAAAATTCTACAAATTCGACATAATATTAATCCAACTGAGCTCCTGAAGAAGCAAAATAATATAGACCTCTAAGAAAGAATGAAAAACTCTAAAAGCTGTATATATTAAAACGTAAGAAATCTTCAAAAACTCAGCTTGTGTTTCAACACGATAGATAACATATTCAGCAGAAAGGACAGATTAAATAAACTATTAAGAATACTATGTATACTGGCCAGGCACAGTGGCTCACGCCTGTAATCCCAGCACTTTGGGAGGCCGAGGCAGGAGGATCATGAGGTCAGGGGATCGAGATCATCCTGGCTAACATGGTGAAACCCCATCTCTACTAAAAATACAAAAAAAAAATTAGCCAGGCGCGGTGGTGGGCACTTGTAGTCCCAGCTACTCGGGAGGCTGAGGCAGGAGAATGGCGTGAACCCAGGAGGCGGTGCTTGCAGTGAGCCGAGATCACGCTACTGCTCTCCAGCCTGGGTGACAGAGCAAGACTCCGTCTAAAAAAAAAAAAAAAAAAAAAAAAAAGAATACTATGTATAATTGTTCGTATAAGAATACTAATAAAAAATAAGAATAAACTATGCAAAAATCATGGTCTAACAAACTGAACTCAAATATTCATGTTAGTCCTATATGAATATATTCAATGCCCAGAAAACAGGAAAAAGCCACAGTTCAAGAAAGGGTCAGCAGTTACCTTGCTACTAAAATGGGAAGCAAGGATTCAAGGACTAAGTAAGTTACTACTGAGGAGGCCAGGTAAAGTGGGGTGTTAGGAAAGATGTCAGCAGTGTGGCATGGGACAGACGTTTTCAGAGTCAAGAGGTATCTATCTATAACTATTCAACTGAAACACTACTAGGAGCTGCAGGTTCTACTGACCTGGTTCTCAAACTTAGTGGCACAAGCCCATCAGAAAAAACATTTCCTACCCTTTCCTGCCTCTTCCAAACTTTAGACCAAAATACTTTTCCTCCTCCGGGTAAGATGCCACTTCACCACTCCCCTCGGCCACTATTACCCCCAATAACCTTCACTGCATGTCCTACCTTACTGATATTAGCCCACTTTGGAAGTCTTTCCACTGCTCAAAATTTACTTACTAGTGGCAGAATGATAAGGGAATGAAGTTGGGAAATTTTCTGGTTCCAATCCAAGGAGCCAATTATTTGCGTTTAGCTATCAAACTAAAAATCTTATGTTACGGAGATAAGCAATTTCCTAATTTCTTTTTTAAAAGTCAGTAATACTAATATATTTAAAGTTGTGATTCAACCATTAAGGCAAAAAAAGATTATTAAAAAATAAAACAAAAGAACCACAGTTTAAGTGAATTTTAATGCTCAAATAAATGGTGCTGAGAGATTAATCACAGTCAAGAAAATGAAGTCATAATTTAATTTTAAATACATGATGTGATTCATAAGCTCTATGTTAATTACAGTATTACCAGGGTCAGACATTCAGTAACATACATGATTATGTAGAAAAGACACAAATGACAAACATTATTTCTCTGTCTACAGTTATTTATTCATTAAATCCAGGCAAATCAATTAATTTCTTTACATGAAGCCATTAGCTATACCTTTTATTTAAACAGATCCACTCAAGAAGTAAATAACAAGTAAAAGCAAAAGTTTTCGCCTCAACTCCTAGGTCACAGGGTGATTCTTTCAAAAGAAACATGGCAAAAACATTGAATGAAAATTCATATTATTAGAAAAATCAATGGAAGGCGACATGGGAATCACCAACTACCGGTACTGTTAATGTACCACGAAGTTTATGCAATAGGCAATAGGTTAATTACAACTCTGAGATAACACCTTCTGAGTTTTGTCCTCTGAAAAATTCAAATAGTGTTGATAAGTCTTAGATAATTTATAAAGTTAGGCAAGGCATTTAACACCATCATTTTGTAACACCGACCCCCCCGCCACCCATCCCTCCAAAACAGCAAACAGCTGAGATTAATTGATCTATTCAAGAGTTAAGCTACAAGAACTGAATAAAGAACTCAAGTCCCAAGCCCTCCATCCTCTAACACCCAGCCTCAATAGGAGTCTACCACTGAATCAGAGCTCTGCCCACCTGGACCCGCTATTATCCCCCTGCAGTCTCACAAGGGAACTATGAGCAGCAGACAAAGAGATCATGTTCCACCTGCCTAAGAAAAAAACAGAATGAAGACTGTCCTATCTACTTAGCAAAAGCTAATTCTTCTGGCAATGCTGTGAAAGTTACCTTAAGAATTCACCTATGCTAAATGACGAGTTAATGGGTGCAGCACACCAACGTGGCACATGGATACATATGTAACAAACCTGCACATTGTGCACATGTACCCTAAAACCTAAAGTATAATAATAAAAAGATTAAAAAAAAAAAAAAAGAATTCACCTTCTGAACCTGACCTGAGCAGTATGCCAAATTCCATAGGAGTAGGATCCCCAATGAAACTCACTGCCACGGACCATTCCTTTCCCAATCACAAGGAACATCCATGATGTCCCTTAAAGTTCTGTGATTCTAATGCTTCACACTTTTAAACAATTAAAATAGCTCTTCAAAAAAAGAATTCAAAAGCAAACTTTGAAAATATAAACATTTTCTAGAAAAATAAGGGAAAAAGTCCTACACTTATGTAGAAAGAATAATATCTGCGAATGTACCACAAAGCTCTAAGTAGAAAAGACTGACACAGACCTGAATGATAGGAAGGATTTGTCCTTGAAAACAAAGGAGTAATTTATCAGGGCAATAAAATTCATTGTGAGGACACTAAAGTCAAATTAAATAAAACCAACAAAAACAATGTCCTAGTTTTGTGCACTGGGAGCTAAGGCTTCACTGAGCACTAATTATATCTGTTGGAAACCAAGCAAATTAAATATGTTCCCTTTTAAACGTGTGTGTGTGTGTGTGTGTGTGTGTGTGTGTGTGTGTGTGTGTGTTAACAAGAATATTTTAAAAAACAAAGCGTTTATTTTCCCAAATTAATCTTGGGAATTAAAGAGTAGGTTATACAAGATTTTTGGAGTTTTTCAAATGTGCCCTGGGTAACAGTGATGAATATGTATGCTGAAGATACATTTAAAAGCCAAATATCTAGTTTTGTAGTTTTGGCCTTTCCAGTATGCCTCAGAAGCTGAGGTTCTAAACACAAAGTGTAAAAACACACAAGCACATTTGCAGGATCTACGGTGCTCATAAATGAAAATGCAAAATATTTTCAAGGAAACAGTCAAAACTACAGTTTTTAGCTTATTTTTGTGGTCTTCATTGTATTTCATCTAGTCAGTTCTATTTCCAAAGGGACTGAGGTTCTCTGAGACCTTGATCATGACACAAAGTTTCACTCTAAGAATAAAAGCACAAAACAGTAGGGAAGACCCTATTCTGAGAGCAACCTATTTTATCACAGTGCCATTAGTTCATCCAAAGCATATACATCACGTGCAACCTGTGTGTTGACTCCAGAAGTTAACAGTCCTAACTCGATATGACTGTGATGTGGGTGTGTACAGGGTAGAAAGACAACACACCGAAGAGGAGGGGATGCTGTGCAAATACACACAGCACAGGCACTCAGCCCAGTCCCAGAATTGAGCTGGCCTTGGTTAATACATACCTGCTTTTCTCCCTCTCTCCACCTTAATTAAATTGTTTCACACTCAGGCTAGCTGGGTAGTGCACAATTTTCCTTTAGTCTCTGACTGAGAAAACAAGCTTGCTGTAGTGACCCTTTAGGGGAAGCTCTTGGTTTCAGGACACGGCCACTCCTCTGAAGCTTCCCCCTGCATCTCATACAAGTATCTCTTTAGCACCCACCTCCTAACAAAAGCTAGAGGGGCCCATGTCATGAAGGCACCAGCCACATAAAGGTTATCCATGCAATGAAATATATTTGCTTGTGAAAATAACTACCTAAATTCACTGTGCTAAGCTTGTTGTTTCTATGCCAATCTGATTGCTAGTTATCAACATCTAATAATAAAAACAAAAATATTATTAACTAAATTTGGTAATAAAATGTTTAAAAATGGAATGAAGATTTTGGTAAAAGTATAATAAAATGGGATCTTGGTAGTAAAATAATTATAAACTCTACCCCCTTTCTAAATATGCCCTAAAAAGTATACAAAATACAAAAACTATATGAACTACCTTGTATGAAAATTTAAACTTATTTGTATAGCATTTACTTTTTAAAGAGTGTACCAAAGGGAGTGAGGGTGGTGTTTGGCAGTGGCAAAGATCCACAGAGGTGACAAAAGAGCATCTTATCACTGATATTGCTTAAAATATCTGGACTATGGTGATAAGGAAGGTCAGCTTTCAGGACTCTTAATTTTATTGTTTTCAAATTCTGTACAGACACTGTTTCCCATCTTGCCTCTTCCTATTGCCCTGCCCTGGGTACAGCACTGTCAAGCAATTATCCGAATTTAATCTTTACAGCTTTTATAGTCCCTGGGTAGACTTTTTCACACAATAAAAGAAGCGGATTTCTGGGGTTGGGGGAGGGGGGAGGGACAGCATTAGGAGATACACCTAATGCTAAATGATGAGTTAATGGGTGCAGGAAATCAACATGGCACATGGATACATATGTAACAAACCTGCACATTGTGCACATGTACCCTAAAACCCTAAAGTATAATAAAAAAAAAATTTTAAAAAAAAAAAAAAAAAAAGAAGCGGATTTCAAACAAATTATTAGGCAACCAAGCAATACTGTTAATAGTAAAATTAGATAAACTCTGAGATATAAAAGGAAAACACCAACTTCCTATCACTTAGATACTACTTTATCATAGGGTAATAGACATACAGTTTTTTAAAAATTTTTTTGTGATGGAGTCTTGCTGTTGCCCAGGGTGGAGTGCAGTGGTGTTATCTCGGCTCACTTCAACCTCTGCCTCCTGGGTTCAAGTGATTCTCCTGCCTCAGCCTCCCTAGTAGCTGGGATTACAGGCGTGTGCCACCAAGCCTGGCTAATTTTTAATTTTTTTTAGTAGAGACAGGGTTTCACCATGTTGGCCAGGCTAGTCTTGAACTCCTGACCTCAGGTGATCCACCTGCCTTAGCCTCCCAAAGTGCTGGGATTACAGGCGTGAGCCACTGCGCTCGACCAGACACACATTTTTTAAAAAATTTAAGTTACCAGTCTTCTGGGCTATATTAAGTATTAAGTATCATTCTCAAAGTCATCTTGGCTCTTTTAAAATAAAAATTGTGACACCTTACATTAAAATTTAAAAAATGAAACTGTTCCAAATGGCCCATATATAAAAATAACTTTCTAAAAAATAATATTGAAATAAGTATCAAAATTTTAAGAATAGCTTAAATTTTTGTTAAATGCTTTTCTATTTATTCCTCAGTAAGAATTTTTCAGTTCAAGAAACAGAAGCCTTCTCTTTTTCTTGAAGGGATGGATGAAATGAAACAAAACAAAACAGAAGCCATTGGTTTCCCCCGACGTGCCCTCCAATTATAAAGATATGATTCACAAAAAATATTCAGAGCGTCTCTGCCATTGCTGATCTTATCCTGAAGTTAGCGAGGAACATGGATTTAAGCAAGAGAGGCACAGATGTATATTAATATTAAAGAGATGAATGAGTGATCACTGGGAGTAAACTAGGCTGTTCTTGGATGGATTTGGACTGAAGAAAAAAGCTAAAATGAAGAAGCTGTCATGGTATCTGCCCTTTAGACTGAGTTTGGGCCCTTGTGCTCAGAGGAGTGAAATCATGGATGGCTTCCTATATATATATAAAATATATATAAAACATATAAAAATATATGAAATATATGATATATATATATCATATATATGAAATTATATATTATATATAATTATATAATTATAATATATAATTTTTGTTATATTTTATATAACACATAATTTTTTTTTTGAGACGGAGTCTCGCTCTGTCACCAAGGCTGGAGTGCAGTGGCGCGATCTCGGCTCACTGCAAGCTCCGCCTCCCGGGTTCACACCATTCTCCTGCCTCAGCCTCTCCGAGTAGCTGGGACTACAGGTGCCCACCACCACGCCCGGCTAATTTTTTAATATTTTTTAGTAGAGACAGGGTTGCACCGTGGTCTCGATCTCCTGACCTCGTGATCCGCCCGCCTCGGCCTCCCAAAGTACCGGGATTACAAGCGTGAGCCACTGCACCCGGCCTTATAATACATAATTATATGAAATTATATTATATAATATATAATTATATGAAATAATTATATATTATATATAATTTCATATATTGTATATCTAGTGATATATGTTGTATCATATATATCAGATATATAGTGATAGATGTATTATATGCTACTTGGGATAGAAATGGAAGAACTTCACACAGTTAACATTTCTTTTAAAAAAAGAAAAGTGTTTATTGTATGAGAAAAAATTTTAAGCCCAGAAAATACTGAAAAGGTGAAATTATACAATTATATAAAATTATATAATTACGTATACAATATATAATTATATATAATTACGTATACAATATATAATTATATATATAATTATGTATACAATATATAATTATATATAATATATAATATAAAATATATACACTATAATTTTTATATAATTTATATATATTATATAATATAATTTCATATATTATATAATTATATTATATAATAATATAATTTCATATAATTATATTATATAATAATATAATTTCATATAATTATATTATATAATAATATAATTTCATATAATTATATTATATAATAATATAATTTCATATAATTATATTATATAATAATATAATTTCATATAATTATATTATATAATAATATAATTTCATCTTTTCAGTATTTTCTGGGCTTAAAATTTTTTCTCTTACAATAAACACTTTCATTTTGTTTAAAGAAATATTAACTGTGTGGAGAAGTTCTTCTGTTTCTAGCCCAAGTAGCATTCTTCTCAGCCAACTTTGAAGACAGGGACTAGCTATCACTAAACCCTACAACTTATCATACAAGAGTAAAACCGGTTGGAAAGCCATTTCCACAGAGTAGGGGTCAGTGCTTTAGTACAGCTTAGAAGAGAAGTTCATTAACTAACCTTACGTCTAGGGATTAATAATTTTTACCAGTAGTATTGGACAACTGGAAAAACATCTATTAAAGTTTATAGGGTAACACCAGAGTAATCATCATAAATACCAAATATAGGGTAGTTCATAGTGACTAATGCACACAGAAATTAAAAACCAAATGCTATGACAAATAGAAAGTACCTAGAAAGGTAAAAGCAGTCTACAACAAACCAATTAGAATGCATCTAGACTTGTGAATCTGCTGTATGGTGTTTTTTAGATTTTTTTTTTTAATGTAGCTTAAATATCATGAATTTTAATAGGCACATTACATGGAAAAGATGTAATAAATAATTTTGCTGTGTTTGGATCTTATCCCACCCTTGTTTGATTTCCCCTCATGCATTTTAGCTAGGATGTAAAAAGTAGGACGTTCCTTAATTTCGAAATATGGGAAATAAATCCTGGAGGAAAAGGAATAGGAGTTACTTAGCCTGTCAGAAAGAATAATGATTTTTCCCCCCCTAAGATTATTTGCTTAGTCATTCCCACTGAAAAGAACGAGTTTAATTTTGGAAGTGGTAGGAATCATAGAAATCCTAGATCAAGCTTGTCCAACCCGTGGCCTGTGGGCTGCATGCGGCCCAGATGGCTTTAAATGCGGCCCAACACAAATGCAGAATCTTTCTGAAAACATTAGGAGATTTTTTTTTTCTTTACTTCATCTGCTATTGTTAGTGTATTTTATGTGTGGCCCAAGTCAATTCTTCTTCTTCCAATGTGGCCCAGGGAAGCCAAAAGATTGAACACCTCTGTCCCAGACAGACCATAGGGCTATTTTGTCCTGCCCCTGTGGACTTAGGGACATTTTACTCTTACTCCTTCACCCCCAAATCCCAGCTAATGCTGTGATTATCTTAATTGATCAGTGTGCCACGTGCCTACCATTTGCCCACCTCACTCCAGCCCATTCTTCAACTACTCCCCACCTTTGTGAGGAAGCCACACGTCCCTGCCCTGCTGTGTATTGCTTCCTCTGCTCGCAACACCTTTCTCCCCACTCCACCACCACCTCCCTGCTAGCTTGCTGGGGTCTGGTCAACGTGATGGTGGTGGGGAGAAGGCACCAGCAGATCCAAGTGCTTCCTCTTTGCTAGGCACATACAACGACTCAAAATAATCCACCGAGGTCATGTTATTATTCTCATTCCCATTTTACAAATGAGGCCCTGGAAGCTCAGAAAGGTGAACCAGCTGGAGACAATACAGCTGGTACAAGATGGGAGCTGAGATCCGAATGGAGGCTGATTTGAGAGTCCTGGCAATCAACCTTTACCTGGAAGGTGGCAAACTTGACAGGGACAAGGCAGATTTGCATATTAAATGCAAAGAAACAGTTTTCACTGCCACAAAGAAATATGCCATTAAAAAATTTCAATACTTGACTCTACGTTTCTTTCTTTCTATGAAGATGGATACTATGCATGTTCATCTTATGCCTCTATCATTAAAAAAAAGAAACCCAACAGTGTTTGCAGAACTTATTTCCTTTTTCCCTCCAAAATAACAATCTGGATAATCATATTAATATCATTTTTCTAGCAAAACCACTTATATTCTAGAAAATGTTAATGTGCTTTTAGCATGAAAGAATGAAAATAATACCTAAGCTTTAACACAAATATAGTGGAAAAACATAAAAAGATGTGGAAGATTTCACTATTCTTGTCAGTTTATATTGTGAAAACAAAAATATTCTATAAAACAGTTTGTGGGTTTTCTGTTATGATCTGAAAGATCACCATTTTTACTTAGTGCTTCAATAGGTACATGAGAAAATACCAAATTCTTTCGCTCGAAGGAGCTCCAGCATACCTTGCAATGGCCTGAAAGCTGAGCCTCAGTTTTGGTAAGAATGTGGTCTCCCACTGATCAACTTGATCCCCTTTGGTCTCATTACAGAATATTTATGGTTAAGCTGAACCATTTAGCAACATTTAAACCATCCTTACTATTTACCTCAGGGGAAAAGTCACATTTCAAGAATAGCTGAAGTATCTAATATATTTAGTTGCTACTCTAAAGAAGACAGGCCTGCTTGAACACAAGATCACAGCATACATTGCGCTCTGCAGGACCTCTGTGGGTAGGAAGCTCTTTCTTTTAACTGATTATGTAATATTTTAGCTTTGGTAGTAAAAGATTCCAGATGTTTTCTCTAACAGCTTTGTAGACACATGGGGATTGATGTTAGACACATAATCACTGGTTTTTGGAGCAGGGCCAATTGTGTACATATGCTGTTTAATTATGTCGACACTTCAGGCATTTCAAACATCAACAGAATTTCTTGGCTCATATTCCCATTACGATTCCTGCTTTAAATGATTATAGAGGGGTATGGAAACTGGGCATTACACATGCTAATGAAATCTATCTAGCTCTTTTCACTTTTAATAGATTTGGAGGTTTCATGGATTAAAACTCTCTTACGCTATAAATAGCAGGTAAATATAATATAAAAACTGCCAGGAAACATTTCCCTCAGAATTTTTTGCTGCATGCTAATGTAGCAATTTCAAAAAAAAATTTTTGTCATTGTTCTCCTTCCTAAAAATTCACACGTCACAAGGGAACCTCTGACTCAGCCATGAAACAGTCCCAAGAGTCCTAGAACTTGACTTTGGGATATACTTCTCCATACAAACAGTGCTAGAAGTTTGTTTTGTATCAACATTCCAAAGTTCCTTACCTAGATGATTTGGAACAACCTGCTATGAGTATGAAAAACACACACAGAATTTTAATGTATATTAATGACTCAAATTTCTCCCACTTCCTTTCGGGGAAAATGAAGCAATAACATACACAATATTCCCATAAACTTTCTAAAAGACATTTCAAAGTTTTATATGTGAAAATGCAAAATGAGTAGCTCATCACAAGAAAGGATAAACTGGGCTAACTGCTACAAACTAAAGGACCTTTTCAAAAAAGCAAGCTCAATGGACAAATCCCTGATTGGTAAATTTTCCAGATACAAAATTTCCAAGCATCTCAGGACCACAGTTCTCCTAAGTCACTACTTCTGGCATATGGGAAGTTTCCTTCATGTACTGTAGGCTGCTGATGTCATGCACAAAAATGTAAACTAAATACATACATCAAAACATATATTTCATCAAAGTAACTGGCATGATGATGAGAAACAGGATATTTTGGTAAATTTATTTGAAACATATTTATAAGCAAAACATATAGGTCAGATTAAGTCATTGAAGCATCTCCTCAGATTTTTTAGATTACTCTGAATAAGAAATATTTTCAAAAATGATGGAAATATCTGTAGTTTTACATGTGTGGCTCCTACTGAAATCTCTGTTAACTCTCTTTTTCTCAAGTTCTCCCATTCCCTCTCTGATCCCGCAGACCCTACCTAACAAGTGCCTTTAGAAGCAGGCAAGCATTTTCTAGTCCTTTACTTTAAAGTCTCTCAGACCACCAACTACTTACCATTCTTACTGCCAACAGCAATAGTTCCAAACCTTTATCATCTCAGGTCCTCATAATTTTATAGTTGCTTATACCTCTCTGTGACCCACCTGGCACACTGCTACCAAATCTGACCCTGCCCTCAGTTGGGCTCAAATCCTGTTAGTAACTCTACTGGGCCTGTGGCAGAAGCTTAACAAAGGGCTGCTGATTGAGTTCAAGAACTCTACACTGACGTCACGCTACCATGATGAGGATGGATGGGTCTCACGTGTAACGATGAGCCAAAATATACTTTGAGAATCCAGGTTAAGTGGCAGTGTTTAGAAACAAAATACTCAAACAATCTAGTATCTTGGAAGGTTGGAATTTTAAAGGTTTGACAATTGGCAAAATCAAAGTAATCCAGAAATCTAACCCAATGTACTGGCAGAGTATCATAAACCCTCATAATACCTCAAAACAAATGGGGCGGGGGAGTCTACAAGTTAATTTGGCACCAAGTTACTCATTGTAAAATAAACCTTATTTGATTGTTGTCTCAGGCATTACATAACTGTAAAGAGTCTTCATTTATACTGAAAGCTGCAGCAGTAAAGCTGGTCAGAAATCACACATATTTAAGAGGAAATATCGTTATTTCCTACTGCTTCAACTCCCTGTTCCTGACCATCTTGAAGGGGTCTGCAAGTTATGGCCCGCTACCTGGTTTGTAAATAAAGTTGAATGGAAAATAGTCAGGTTCATTCATTTACGTACTGTCTATAGCTGCTCATGTGCTACACTGAAGTTGAGTAGTAACGACAGAGACCATATTGCCTACAAAGCCTAAAATATTTATTTACCTAGCCCCAAAACCAGGCACTTGTCTGGTACAGTATGGGTGAGGAAATACTTTTTGAGTCCTAACTTTGTTCTAGAAGTTAAACTTTGTTCTAGAAGTTAATCTGGGCTGCTTATCTACTAAAATCTAAGTTTAGAAAAAAAAAAAGATAACTTCGGGGATGTCTATTTGGTTTGAAAAGAAAGAAGTTAAATATTATTCACTTGACTGACATGTATTTGTGTGTGTGCGAATTTCTGTTGCACTGCAACATCTCAGCATTTTTAGTATGGCATTAGTAACAGCACTGCAGAGCATCACGGGCTATAAAAACATTTCCATGTGTGATAGACAAAAACTCAATACTGGAATAAAAGGAATAGAATCCATCTTATCTGGACAAGTGGTTTTAAAAAGTCATCCTACAGAGCCCTGCAGAACTTTCACTGAAAACAAGCACAATTACATGGAATGAATTCATTTCTGCTTCTTATAGCCCCTCTACCTGGGCTTATAAACCATGAGAAAGAATGAAGATTTACACTGTCACAGAAAATACTTAAAAACCAAGGCTTTTGAATAAAATGGGTTTTTATTTTCTCCTGAAAAAAACATTATTTGGATCATGGGGGGAAAAAACCTACTAAGAATTATTTTATCACTAAGTGTAGTTAATACAAGTCGCTATAATGTTTATCAATTATATATTAGAAAACAAATGAACTGACATCAACTTTGAGACAATTTAGACATATGGTATCATAATCAAAATCCCAAGAGAAAGATACTTTATCTTTTTTGCCACATTTTATTGCAAAATTTATTTTTACAAAAAATAAATTAGTTGCCCTAAACTCTTTTTAAATAAAGTGATGCACAAATAAGCAAACCAGCAAAGACTGAAATAAAAACAAAACTGACTATTTGGCGGTCATTTACTGGCAGACTAAACAAGTTAAGAATAAATATCTCTGAGGAAGCAAGCCAATTAAATGTTGGTTAGATGGCTTATTCAAAGATAAATAGTAGTCAGGAGTATAACTCGGATGTCATAGTTTGAGATTGATTTTTTTTTTCTTTAACCAGTGGGTAAAACTGTTTTTCTATTATAATAAGAATTTAAACCAACAGAGAAGTTTTAAGTTTTAATAACAAAAGAGTGCCAAGGAAATGGTCTTGTTCCTCAGAACAAAAAATAATCTGTTAAGGAAATATTTTGGATCTTAAATTAAGGCCAATCGTGAGTACAGAGCACAGCTGATGATTAACAGAAGATGCTGCATTTAAACATGGTGGCAGAAGACACTGATTTACTTCTAATGAATACATGGTACATGATAAAAAGTGACAAAACATAAACATATGAACATAATGTAAACAACGGTAAAAAGAAACCTTTTTGTTTCTTGAAATTGGGGCTTATGGTTTTAGCCACCAGAGGTCACCCTTCCCCAGAGAGATTAAAAAGCAGGGCTTCTGAAGCACTGTCACTTACTGTGTATTTGTTAAAGGAATACAATAAAAAATAACATGTGTTGGCAATGTTCTTCTTTCCCCAGCTAAAACATACTTGAGGCTGGACCTGCCTCACACCTCTCTCTAATGCAGACATGCTGGTAATGGAGAAGAGGAGAGCTGCAAACAGCCTGAGAGGCTAAAGTGATCTACATGATAGACATGAGACAAATCACTGAGGGGCGGGGGACAGGATGCAGTTCCCTGGGAGAAGAGAGACTTGTGGAATGGCACCATGCTAATGAGGGATAATGGAGAGAACTGGAAGAGGTTTCCAGAATTCTTACTGTTATTATAAATACAACCATTCCTGGACATTCTTCAGCTAACGCTGCAGTAAAATTTTATACGGCTTTTTTCAATTAGTTTTGCATGTCAAACCTAAGGATTGTGTACCAAATTTGGCTTTTTTAAAAAAAGCAAATTAGCCAGGGTTCATCCAAAATTCAACATATACTTTTACAATAGAATTGGAGAGAAAGAGATCTTTAATCTATCCTAGTGCCTTGTACAAAATATACTCAGCAAACACTCTTCCTCATTCATCCCTCCTTACATATAACAAAGAGACCTTTAATTCATCATAGCGCCTTATACAAAATATACCCAGTACACTCTTCCTCATTCACCCCTCCTTACATATAATACAAGAAGGAGCTGACAACCAAAAGTTTCAACCTCTTTTGTTTCAATTCTGTTAGTTAAGAGGGCCCAATTCTATTTGTTGTCACTTACCGTAGCTGCAAGAAGTAAAATTCAAAGGTTAGAGTGGTTTTTAATAATTTCATGTACATGGCCAAGGAACATATAGACATTTATGATTACCAAGAAATTACAACCTTCCAAAGCACAGTATTTATTTCATGTAGCACCAAAGGAAATCCCAAAGAAAAGGTACTTAGCAGCCTAGCAGAAGTCCTTAGCAATTTCTTTGTGAAATACTTGGTTAGAATTCATTGTTTCACATCCCACCATACTGGCAAATAAGGTTATCACACATCATTGTATCTTTTGATACCTAACAACTTTTCTCCCTAACTACACAGGAAAAGTATGCTCGTTAAAAAATATTCAGAAAATGAAAAAGGCTCTTAGAAAATAAAATCACCTATACTCCCAAAGAGTACAGGGAAAGAAAATGAAGTTCTGAGAGAAACATTTTTAAAATACACAAATTAAATTTATACAGTCTCAAATTCTTTTAATTATAATTCATCTACATTATTCCCAAATCAACTATAATCTGTCCCCTGCTTTACCAATGACATAGTTCCAACAGGTTCACCAAGACCCCGATGCTGTATGCGCTTTCTTCATACTGTTTCCTATTTCCTTGCACCATCTTTGATGTCCCCAGAGCATCTGCACAGCTGACGTTCCTCATAGCCACTCCTCTGTCCTGACTTCTACATCCTGTTTTCCATGGCTTCTCCCACCCATCTGGTCATTCTCCTCTGTCATCTTCTCGGCTGTTCTTTTTCAGGCTAATATTACTGAATTTCTGGCTCAGTCCTCTATGCTTCTCATTCTATCCCCTCTCTCCCTAGGTGACCAAAGTCACCCTCATGGCATCAACTACTGAAACTACATGTTGATGTGCCTAACACATAATAGGTGCTTAATAAATGTTTAATCTTATCAATGACTTAATGATTAATAACTTTCCAATCTAATCTCCAGGAAATTCTCAGCTCCAAGGCCACAACCACATAGCAGAAGTCTCTTAGCACAGTTGAGACTGGTAACTGGCTGGTTAATCATAAAAGCAGGTTAAAGCAGTGAATCATGAAAACATGAAAGCATTTTGTACATTTAACTTTAACCAGATAAATACCCATTCATCTGCCAATATTTTTATAGTCAAGGCCAACTCTTAAGTGAGGGCCTGCTGACCCTTCAGTGTCTTTCTTGCCTAAATCATACCCATGGTGAATTACCGGTGCTATCCAGCTTCTGTTTGTTTGTTTAAACAACAGCTTTACTGAGATATCATTAACATGCCATACAATTCACTTATTTAAGGCATACAGCTTGATAGTTTTAAATATATTCACAAAATTATGGAACTATCACCAGTCACTTTTGGGACATTCTCATTACCCAAAAAATAACCCACATACCTATCAGCATTCACTGCCCATTTCCCATCCAAACCCCGGCCACAGGCAATCATTTACTTCCTTTCAGTCTCTATGGATTCGCCTACTCTGGATATTTCATATAAATAAAATCATACATGTGGTCAAGAATCATCCATACTGTAGTAAATACCTGTATTTCATATTTTATTGCCAAATAACATTTCATTATATTGTTACATCACATCTATTAATTCAGATCATTTGGGTTGTTTCTATTTTTGGCTATTATGAATAATGCTGCTATGAACATTCATGTACAACTTTTTGCATGGACATATATTTTAACTTCACTTGGGTATGTAATTAGGAGCAGAATTGCTGGGTCGTATACACTCTATGTGTAACATTTTCAAGAACTGCCGGACTGTTTTTCAAGGTAGCTGCAATATTTTACATTCCCACCAACAGTGTATGAGAGTTCCTATTCTTCACAATCTCACTCACACTCCTTATTAGCTGCCTTTTAAAATTAATATTATGCCTATAATCCCAGCACTTTGGGGGGCCGAGGCGGGTGTATCATTTGAGGTCAAGAGTTCAAGACCAGCCTGGGCAACATGGTGAAACTCCGCCCCACCTAAAAATATAAAAATTAGCCAGACACGGTGGTGTGCACCTGTAATCCCAGCTACTTGGGAGGCTGAGGCAGGAAAGCCACTTGAACCCAGGAGGTGGAGGGTGCAGTGAGCTGAGATCACGCCACTGCACTCCAGCCTGAGCAACAAAGCAAGACTCCATCTCAAAAAATAAAAAATTAACTAATATTACAGCCAACTTAGTATAAAATATCTTATTTTCATTTTGATTTGCATTTCTCTGAAGGCTAATAATGTCAAACATCTTTTCATTTGCTGATTGGCCATTTGTATATAGATATTTGTCTACTGAGATACTTTGTCTATTTTCTAATGGGGCTATTTGTCTTTTTTACAATGAAGTTCTTATATACTCTAAAAACAAGCTCCTTATCAAGTTATTTGCAAATATTTTCCCATTAAAGTTGTCTTTTCACTTTTGATGGTGTCATGTGAACACAAATGTTTAATTTTGATGATGTCCTGTTTAGCTATCTTTTCTTTTGTTGCTTGCACATTTGATGTCATTTCTAAGCAACTACTATTTAATTCAGGATCAAAAGGATTTATGCCTAAGTTTATGTCTAAGAGTTTTATGGTTTTTCTTCTTACATTTAAATCTTTGATCTACTTAATTTTTATATACATGTATATAGGGGGCTAACTTCACTCTTTTGCACTTGGATATCCAAGAGATCCATGAACATGAGATGTCCTTTATTTTGGTCTTTAATTACTTTCAACAATGTATTATAGTTTTCAGTGTATAACTTTTGCAAATTTTTATGAAATTTATTCCTAAGCATTTTATTCTTTTGATATTATAAATAGAAATATTTTCTGAATTTCATTTTTCAATTGTTTACTGATAGTATATAGAAATGCAATTAAATTTTGTATACTGATCTTGTATCCAGCAATCTTGTTGAATAGTTCTAATAGGTTTTTAATGAATTCCTTAAGATTTTTTCATATGCAAGGTAGTATTCTCTGCAAACAGTTCTACTTTTTCCTTTCCAATCTGAATGCCTTTTTTTTTTGAGACGGAGTCTCACTCTGTCGCCCAGGGTGAGAGTGCAGTGGTGCAATCTCGGCTCACTGCAAGCTGCATCTCCCTGGTTCACGCCATTCTCCTGCCTCAGCCTCCCGTCCCAAGTAGCTGGGACTACAGGCACTCACCACCACGCCTGGCTAATTTTTTTGTAGTTTTAGTAGAGACGGGGTTTCACTGTGTTAGCCAGGATAGTCTCGATCTCCTGACCTTGTGACCCGCCCGCCTCGGCCTCCCAAAGTGCTGGGATTACAGGTGTGAGTCACCACGCCTGGCCCTGAATGCCTCTTATCTCATGTTCTTGCCTAAGTGTCTTGCCTAAAACCTCCAGCACAATGTTGAATAGAAATGGCAAGGGTGGAAATCCTTCTTTCTGATCTTAAGGAGAAAGCATTCAGTCTTTTGGCTGCGTGTGTGTGTGTGTGTTTACATGCCATTCATCGGGCTGACAAAGTTCCCTTCTATTCCTAGTTTGTTGAGTGTTTTTATCATAAAGAGGTGTTGAATTTTGTCAAATGCTTTTTTTATTGAAATAATCATGTAGTTTTTGTTCTTTATTCTATTGATGCAGTGTATTAAATTGACTTTTTTTTTTTTGAGATGGAGTCTTGCTCTGTTGCCCGGGCTTTGGGGTGCAGTGGCACGATCTCGGCTCACTGCAAGCTCTGCCTCCTGGATTCACGCCATTCTCCAGCCTCAGCCTCCCAAGTAGCTGGGGCTACAGGTGCCTGCCACCACGCCCAGCTAATTTTTTGTATTTTTTAGTAGAGACAAGGTTTCACCATGTTAGCCAGGATGCTCTCGATCTCCCGAACTAGTGATCCACCTGCCTCGGCCTCCCAAAGTGCTGGGATTATGGGCGTGAGCCACATCGCCCGGCCTAAATTGACCTTTTGTATGTTTAACCAACCCTTGCATTCCTAGGAAAAATCCCACTTAGTTACAGCGTACAGTCATTTTTATACACTGCTAAATTTAGTTTGCAAGTGTTTTTTGAGAATTTTTGCATCTATATTTATTAAAAAATTGCTGTGTAGTTTTCTTGTAAAGTTTTATCTGGTCTTGGTATCAGGGTAATTCTGGCCTCATAGAATGAGCTGAGACATGTTCTATCCTACTTTTGGAAGAGTTCATGAAGAATTGGTATTAACTCTTGCTAAAATGTTTGGCAGAATTTACCAGTGAAGCCATTTGGACAGAGACTTTTCTTTGTGAGGAGATCTTTATCTCAATGAGATACAGAAATGTTACTCCAGGCTGGGCGTGGTGGCTCATGCCTGTAATCCTAGCATTTGGGGAGGCTGGGGTGGGAAGTGCTTGAGGCCAGGAGTTCAAGACCAGCCTGGGCAACAGAGCAAGACCTCATCTCAATTCAAAATTTTAAAAAAAGAAAATAATGAATTGTTATTCCAGTACAAGTATTTCCTCTTCCCAGTTTTTGTGTCTTTATTGTGATACATACTATGTAAGACAATATCTATGTACCTTACAAACCCCAAAATAAACCATTACACTTATTACTTTGTAGAATTGACTATTAAATAAATGAGCTGAGGTAAGTAAGAATGGCAAGCATACAGACAGAATTTGCTATGTTAATCTTATTTACCATTCCTTGTTCTCTTCATTTCTTCCTGTGGATTTATCATGTGGTATAATTTCCTTATTCCAATACATCTTTGCATCACCTATCATCTCCTTTGTGTTGGTGTTATGAAATATATCACATTTCCATCTTTTGAAAACTCAACAATCAAATCTATACTTTTTTTTTTTGAGACGGAGTCTCGCTCTTTCACCCAGGCTGGAGTGCAGTGGCGCGATCTCGGCTCACTGCAGGCTCCGCCCCCCGGGGTTCACGCCATTCTCCTGCCTCAGCCTCCCGAGTAGCTGGGACTACAGGCGCCCGCCACCTCGCCCGGCTAATTTTTTGTATTTTTAGTAGAGACGGGGTTTCACCGTGTTAGCCAGGATGGTCTCGATCTCCTGACCTCGTGATCCACCCGCCTCGGCCTCCCAAAGTGCTGGGATTACAGGCGTGAGCCACCGCGCCCGGCCAAATCTATACTTTTTTTTAATAATTTCTTTTAAAATCAGTTACTAGAATAAAAAAAGAACAAACATGCATCTATACTATCTTTTGTAATTAACTAATTACCTTTCCTGTTTTTTTTTTTTTTTTTTTTTTTTTTTTAATGTGGATTCAAATTACTGTCTGGAGTTACTTGTTTTTCCCAAAGAACTTCCTTTAGTATTTCTTGTTAAGATGGATCTGTTAACAACAAATTCTCTCAAGTTTAGTTGATCTGGAAATGTGTTCATTTTGCATAAAATTCTTAGTTAAAAATTCTTTTTTAGCTTTTTGAAAGTCATCCCACTCACTGACTTCTGATTTTCATTGTTTCTGATGAGAAGTCAGCTATTAATCTTAATGTTTCCTTTTAAGCAATATAACACTTTTCTATTGCTGCTTTTTAAGATTTCCTCTTTATCTTTCAGCATTTTTACTATGACGTGTCTCTTTATGTTTATCTTACTTGGAAATTGTTAAGCTTTTTGAGTATATAATGTTTTCTATCAAATCTCAGAAGTTTTCAGCTACTTCTTTTAATTTTTTTATTCCTTTTTCTTCCCTCTCTCCTTCTAGTACTCCCATTACATAGGTCAGTGCCCTTAATGATGTCCATATTTTTCTCTGAGGCTGTGTTCATTTTTCTTCATTCCTTTTTCTATTTTTTGAATTGCATAATCTCTACCTATCTTCATGCTCATTAGTTATTTCTTCTGCCAGTTGAAATCTACTGGCCAGGCACGGTGGCTCACACCTGTAATCCCAGCATTTTGGGAGGCTGAGGTGGGTGATCACCTGAGGTCGGGAGTTTGAGACCAGCCTGACCAACATGGAGAAACCCCGTCTCTACTAAAAATTCAAAATTACAGGCATGTGAAGGCACATGCCTGTAATCCCAGCTACTCGGGAGGCTGAGGCAGGAGAAGTGCTTGAACTTGGGAGGCGGAGGTTGCGGTGAGCCGAGATTGCGCCATTGCACTCCAGCTTGGGCAACAAGAGCATAAAACTCTTGTCTCAAAAAAAAAAAAAAAAAAGAAAGAAAGAAAAGAAGAAATCAACTGTGGAGCCCCTTTAGTAAATTTTTTTTAGTTATTATACTTTGTACTCTAGAATTTCAATTTGCTCCTTTTTTATAATTTTTTTTATAATTTATATCTCTTTACCAATATTCTCAATTTGATGAGGCAGTGTATCATATCTTCCTTTACTTCTACAAACAAGGTTTCCTCTGACCTTTTAAGTTTTTTCTGTTAAATTTCACATCTGGGTTCTTTCATAATTTGTTGTTTATTGTTTTTCTTGTGTATGGGGCACACTTTCCTGTTTCTTTGCATGTGTCAGAGTTTTGCTCAAACCTGGACATTTTAGGTAATGTATTTAATCAACTGAATTTACTGAGACCTCGCCTCCCTCTCTGGGCTTGTCTTTGTTGCTTTATTTGTTGAGTAACTTGACTATTTTGGGAAGTTCATTTCTCCTGCAGCGTGAAGTCTTTCGTGCTACTCCTCAGAGGGTCAGCATTGGGCATGCACACAGTTACCACGAATGACAGTGTCATGTTAGCAGGACGCTGTCTCTTTCCCTTCTCTCTTTTGCCTCATCTGGTATCCCGCTCAGCTTTGTAGCTCAACTAATTCCCAGCTGATTGCTCTATTGTCTTCAACAATGTTCTAGAGTATAAATTGCTTCATAGTCTCATCCAAATAAATTGGGGGGTGGGGTTCTTTGGCCAGTCTTTGAGGTTTGATCTGACCCCTCAAGAGGGAGCGCTCTTCTTAGCTCCTTCTCTGATTCTCTTTTGTGAACTAGTTGGCCTATGTTTAGCCTACTGCTCTTAAAAGAAGCTAGCAGTGGGCTCTTCTTTGCTTACCACCAAAGCCTCTCTTGTTTCTGAAAGCATCCTTAGGCTTGAAGTTCCCCACACTGTGCTTCAAATAAAATCAATTCCTTTGGGGAGGGTTTTTGGAGTTCTCTGTTCTTACAGACTGCTTCTCTCGGTGGGCAAAATCTCTCAGCCACTGCTCTGGGGGCTGGGTAGGGGGAGCAGTCTTTGGTATTGCCTTTCTCAGTGCTGAACTTCTCTCCCTTACAAGCAAGGTAATGGCAGCTTGAGAAGCTGCACAGACCTGCACCTTACAAGCAAGGTGGGGTGAGGGCAATTAGAGCCTCAGTATTCTAGGCTTGCCAAACCTGGGGTGGAAACTCTGCTCTATGCGTAGGGGTTGCGTGGAGGAAGAGAACCTCTGACCACACTGGCACACTCACCAGGAGTTTAGCTTCTGTAACTTAAAAGCTGGAGGGGATGATAAATGCTAGCAGTTTACTCTCCCAGTGAAATATGGTATCCCCTCATTGGGATCTGTAGAGCCCTTAAGACCTAATCCCCTCATAAAGGTCTCACCTCTTAATACTGTTGCAATGGCAACTAAATTTCAATGTGAGTTTTGCAGGGGACAAACATTCAAACCATAGCAGAATGGGTCATAGCTCGAGTGCAGGACTTGCTGTTCTGACCAAGTTTAAGATTTTCTTAAACATACATTTCTTCATTTGTTCAGTGTCTGTAGGACAATTTCCAGTAATTTTATTTTATTTTTTGAAAATAGTTTTTTACCAATTATGTTTGTTTTGCTGTGGAGCAGGTCTGTGCAACTTCTCAAGCTGCCATTTTCAAAGGGGAGCTCCAGTTTCTATATTTTAAGTATAGAAAGAAGGAAAAGCCTTTCGAAATAATTGGAGTAAAGAATTCTCCTAGATTTTTACATTTTATTCCAATAGTTATGATAAACAAAAAACAAATACTGCAACTTTATAAAGTGCTAGGCATTGCCCTGAGTGCTTAGAAAATATTAATATATTTAGTCCTTTGTAAGATACACATGCTGTTTTACTTTCCTCATCTTATAGATGAGAACATTGGCCCCAAAAGCTTCAGAAATTTTCTCAGGTCACACAGCTAAGTGGAAAAGCAAGGTTTAAACGAAGGAAAATTAACTTCACAGACTGTATTTTTTTATTTCACTTTTATCCCTAGAAATGGATACTTAAAATTTGGTTCATAATGTAAGTAAATCTTTAAGTCTGTTTTTACTTAGTATTAAATGGTAGTCTTTTTTTTTACCTTAAATATTGTTTAAATATAATTTCCAATGGCTGCATAATTTTGTTCCATATTGCCAATTTACTTTTCACTTTCACAGCAGATAGCTCAGCTCATGTCTCATTACCTCCTCACCCGCAATGAAAACAATATTCTTTTAAAAAAACTTTCAATCTCTTGGTAAAGTGTTTTCTCTTATGGTTGGTTTATTTTATATTTACATTCTATTTTTACATGTGTTTCAGTACAAAGTGCAGTAGTTTCCTGGAGATGCAGTAGCAAATTACCACAAACTGGGGGAGCATAAAAACAACAAAAATTTTCCTCTCATAGTTCTGGGGGTCAGAAGCTCGAAATCACTTTCACTGGGCTGAAATCAAAGTGCCAGCTGGGCCAGGGTACCTCCAATGGTTCCAGGAGAGAAACCTTTCCCTGTTTTTCAAGCTTTTGGTGGCTTCAGGTGTTCCCTGGCTTGTGACCATGTCACTCTAATCTATGCCTCCACAGTCCAACTGCCTCATCACCTTCTGTCCCTCTACCACTCTCCTGTAAGGACCCACCAAGATAATTCAGGGTAAGTCCCTCTTCTCCAGATTTTTAACTGATTTATTTTGCCATATACAGTAATATTCTCTATTTTACCATATAAGGTGACAAGAATATACTTGAGATATACACCAAATGTGATCCTTAGCACATTCATTTTCTTCCTGTTACATCCTAGACAAATGCCATAAAGCTGCAAATTTTAAGCTGTAGCTCTGAGGCACCTCGGAGACACATAGTTTAAAAATCATTATCAACCAATCAATATCCAGAAAAATTAATTCCCCCTTAAAAGAGAATTATCTAAGTCACAGTTTAAAATACAGCATTAAAATCTATGTTTTTGCCTAATCCAAACATTCCTTTAAAGGAAAAATAACTCCTACTGGGGCTACAATATGACATAACAAAAAATAGTAATAATTTTTTAAGATAACATGGTACACTTCTGCAAAGTGATAAATCTTCTACAACCAGGAATCCTTTTAAATTTCAAGATTTCTTTTAAGTTAATTTAGTTATACACACAAACACACACACACACACACACACACACACACACACACACACAGTGTGTATGCCCGAACTTCCACACAAGCCTGTGCCTGAAGAACACTTATGTTATTTAGTCTGTTCTGGGAGCCATAAGAAAGTTTAGATTTTGTTGCACCGAAGTTATTTTAATGGCTGTAATGTAATGAGACTACATTTGTATTTAATATATAATTTCACGCGTGCAGATGGGTGCTGTACCTACTAAGGCAGGCAATTTGGGAAATATATACTTATTTATTTTTTGCTCCTTCTCAAAATATATTTGAACTCCTCTTTTAGAAATTGCTTCTATATTATTTTTATAGTCATATGGTCTTTAAAAACAGCATTCCTAAACTCACTCATGAGCAAAACTTACCTCATGGGACATGTTTTTGCTATTACTAAGATTATTTTGAAAGAATATAGCACAATAGAGTATACTCTGTACTGCTCATACTGGAGACACTCTCCAAGGGACAGTTATGGTCACTCCATAATAACCTGAGCCAACTAACTCCTCAGTCACCTTTGTGCAATCCATCCCCATGCCACCTATGACCCAAAAGACCTCCTCTAAATGCCTGTTTGATTAAAAGACAGCATACCACACCACTTCACCACTATGGCTGAACCAAGCCAGGTGGAAGTCAATAATCTCACTTAGCCATGATGCATGGGAGGACCAGATTTACCAGAATTTAGTCCAGCTCTTGAGAAAAGCTTACTGGGCAAGTTTGGATGCATCAACTCAAGCCACTCATGAAGTAGTTATTCTAAATAACTTATCTGATTGCCAAGAGGCCAACATCAGACATTGGGTCTGCGGCCATATCAAATCTGCCAATGTACTTCCTCATTGTAATGACTCCTCTGGTGGGCAGGTAATTATCCCTGGTTTGACCCAGTATTCATCCTCTTTCCTCTGAGAGTGGCATAGGGTACAACAAGAACAACACAGGGTCACCTACACCCCCTTTCTGCTGGTTCTCGCAACTATGTAATTGCTGGACAGTGATTCCAAGTTGTAAGTGTTGTTTCCTTACAACTTTATCATCCTCTAAGAAATTAAAATCACATTCCATGGTTACTAATGCTGGGATCCACATTTGGTTTTATAAAAATTCCTATTTTTAGTTTAGTTTTTTTAGTACATGAATTTTATTTGTCAATAAAAAATGTTAAAGTGACATGTTAGAAAATTTCAGTCTAGTTATATAATATAAAGAATTTTTAAATTTAAAAAATTGATTTATTAAAAAAAGGTTCTAGAGCTATTTCAAAAATAGCTTAAGAATAAAATCTTCATAGGCAGCTCCAAATTTGCTAAATTTGCTACACAAATTTAAATGACTTGCATAGCATTTAAATTTATATTCTAAGGGATATAGCTAAGAAACATGATTAAATGAAGCAATCCTTTAAGAAAGTAAATAAAAACTGGTGTTTATAGTGACACAGAAATTCCCAAAGATTCATCTCAAGAATACAAATATCCTTCAATGAAAAATATTTATAAATGTTAACAGAAGTTAATAAATCAGTATGTCTAACAATCCATATAACTGTTACAGACATTTCAGTAGAAATGAAATCACGCGATCTCACAAACTGTCATAGCCAATGGGAAAGGGAAAGGGTTTTTCACCATGAAAGATTTTTCGGGTTGTGTGGGCTATTAACGATTGCCTCTGCTCCAACTTCAACCTTTTTGCTTGTTTTATGAAAATGGATCTGGACCCTTAAAATACTTTTTCCTAGATAGTCGCTCCATGTGAAGTTTTGCCAAGAGAGGGCACTAGTGAGACACAGGAAAGGGCAAGAGGAGCGGCTTTTACTTTCTGGGGTCCTCCTGTGGCATGGGGGCTTCCCCAGTGTGCAGGTCCTGCAGCAAACGCAGTTTATCCTGTGACCAGCTCCTACAGCATACAAGAGCCAGCAGCAACCAGCAGGTTCCCTCAACACTCACCTTGGGTGAGTTTTTGGTAGAGTGCCCCTGGCAAGACACCTCCCTAGTAAGGTGGATTGCCGGTAAGTTCCATCAACAAGGTGACTTCTCTGCTTTCCAGTGAGCCTGAGCCAGGCCCTCTCCAACATGATATGGATCTCAGTCCCAGGGGGCCTCTTCTTTGGGCATTCTATCTCAGCCTTAGTAGTAGTAGCTCTTAAGTTCATATTATATAATATTACATCTGCTAGTCTTATATTCTTTAGAGTCTCTTCACCTCTTACTTATCAATCTCTAACTTCCAATCCCTGGTTATATTTATAGTCTTTTATATTAAACTTTCCCTATTCAAATTATCATGCAGTTTCTCTCTCCTGATTGGACAAAGATTGATATCCAATTCCAGCAAATGAATGTGCAACAGAAAGCACTATTTTCTAATTCTTCTTTGTGTAACTTAGGATAAATATTCCTACTTATAATTAACAATATTGATATAAAGACAAAAGCAACCAAAAATTTTTTTTAAAAAATGTTTCATTTACTTATGGCTAAATAGCTTTTTATTCCCATATGAAAAATCAAAGAAAACCAAGTAAGAATGTTTCCTCATTTAATGTTATTCACACATGGGAAAAAAAAATTCCAGTGGAAAGTATTAAAAACATGAAGCAAATAAATTTGTGGAAAAAAATACTTGTCTAGTTTGTACACAGCAGATAAATGAAAGAATTAGGTCAATTTTACAAACCACTAGAAATGAAAAGAAAAAGATCGCAACTAATGAATGAGCTTCAGATGATATTTTCATTATCCTGTTTTGTTAATGTGAGTAGAAAATCACGTAAATAAACATCTACACAACAGGACAGATGAAAATCAAGTAACATTAGGCAAGAAAAAGAAGAAGAAGAAAATATCTTCACACCTTATGAAATGGACTGACATGGATAACTGACAACAAACTATAATCTTATAAGCAACTTAAACTCTGAAGGAAGTCTGTTGATTTTTAGAAATTTTATATCTTTTATACTTAGAATTACCTAAAAACAGTTTGCCCACTCAATATAAAATCTGCAATTTATAAAGCTCTTTTGCACAGATTCTTACATGTAGATAACAATATCAACAAAAAAGATCACTCCCCTTCCTGTACCCCAGATTCCAAATTGTGAACTTCCAGAACAGACAGCAAAAATGTGCATATTAAGGTAACACGGCAAGAAAAAATCTGGACACGAGGGCTACAGTTAAAGATTATTGGGAAGATCTTAAAATCTCAGGCCAAAGGAGAAGCTAATTCTTTATTTAAAGGATCACTATAACCAAAGCAAAGACAGCAAAGCAAAAGCACTGGTTATTAGACTTTAAAACCAGGGAGATTCATTTTATATAATCCAGAAGCAAAACAAAAGCCAACCAACCAAACAAATAAAAAAAAAAAAAAAAAACAGCCCTTAATAACCTCCAGATTTTTAAAAGTTTAAAACAAAAATGAATGAATTTCCCATGCATTTCAATGGAAAATCGGCTCTTCCTGACTCTAGTTAAACAAACTCTTTATAGTTGAAGGTTCTGAGTCTCCAATTTTAGAGATTATGACTGCTTGACAGGCAAAATACAGGTTAAAAATAAAGATAATTAGTGATTTGGTAACAAATTATAAACTCCAACTGGCCACAAGCACTTGAAAGTAACCATTAGTCCGAGTTAGTGGGGTCTGTGATCATGTGATCACAGTTATAGAGAAGTGCCGCCTTCTGTTCTTAAAGTATGCACAGCTTTATTCTTATCAATAAAGAAAAAAGAGAAATTATATCACTGAACAGGCAAAGCAAACCTGAAAAAAAAAACATTGCTAATGAGTTATTTTCTTTAATTTCATTTATTTTTCCAAAGCACATCCAAATCAGCATGTCTTACAAAACAATAATAGGTCTGCTAACTTTAGGTATTCTGTTTTCTTATTCTAACAACATCACTACAAAAATAAGTAGGTATAATTTCTGTTTCTTTGCAAACTGAGATAAGTAACTTCAAGTATAATCTTAACTTTAAAGACATACACAAAATATAAACAGCTTTCCACGGCCTCATACATTAATTTGGATTCAATTTCACCTCAATCTCTTTGCTTGTCAGGTAGCCTATCAACGGAAAAATATTTTGACATAAACTATTTTCTATTTCTCAGCTCTGTGTCTCAGATTTCAGAGGAGAAAACTGAAGAGAACATTTTCTAGAAACGTAAACGCTAAGCAGCAGGCAGGAACGATAATTGATTACTGTCAGTTTTTTGTGGTCTTTGGCTCAAACATTCCAACCCTGATCTCCATGACAAAGTGCTCCTCAATAATCTTGCAGTAGGTGCAGCATCTTTTATCAAGGGATCAGTAGAGAGCCTAAAATACCTTTTGACCATATATGGATTTTTTTTTGAGATGGGATCTCATTCTATCACCCAGGCTGGAGTACGATGGCAGGATCTCAGCTCACTGAAGCCTCGACTTCCCAGGCTTATGATCCTCCCACCTCTGCCTCCCAAGTAGCTGGGACTACAGGCACACACCATGATGCCTGGCTAATTTCTATTTTTTTTGTAGAGACGGGGTCTCACTATGTTGCCCAGGCTGGTCTCAAACTCCTGGGCTCAAGCAATCCTCCCACCTCAGCCTCCCAAAGTGCTGGGATTACAGGCGTGAGTCACCATGCCCAGCCTGTATAGAATATTTTTTTTTAATGCTGTTTTCCACTGAAGTATAGTAAGGTCTCAAAAGAAAAAGGACCAAATAAACAAAAGCTATAATCCTAATCTTAAGTTTTTACTTCCACAATTACAGCCATATCACAGTTTTAAATTCAATTCTCAAAGGATTAACATTTTTGTTCTATGATTACAATTTAATGAAAACTTCACAGTTTCTGCTAATTATATAAAAAGATCTAATTTCATCATGGCAAACTATGAGTATTGTCAAAATTTCTTATTTCAAATATCTATTTGAAAAATAATTTTCAAATAAATACATACTATGAATCAGTAATCAACCTGAAAAAATTTTTGACATGGAGACTTTTACATGCTATTAAAAATGAAAATGACCTGTATTAAGTGCAACTGTCCAAACCAATCAAGACATACAGAAAAATGCTGTGTGTCTGTTCTTCCTGTAAAACACAGCAATAATTTATCTTATTTATTATTTCCCAAAACATACTGGGAGAAAGTTAACACAGACACATTTAGAGCCAAGGATAGCACATATGTTTTATCTTGCCTACTAAGCTTGAGTGTCTGACTGTAGATGCCAAGAATGTGATGCTTAAAAGGATGATCAGGCTCAGCATGAACACATACCATGATCAACTAATTATGTCTGCCATGGGCATAGGAAACACATACATATGTTTTCATTGCTAGTATGAACGTTATTAGTTAAAACACATTTGCTGAAGTTTGCCGCTGTAGCGAGTGAGCAGCCACTTGGCAAGTCACTGGGCACATGGCACCAGCTGGCTGGGCCTATACCTGCTGTGCAGAGGCACTGGCAGCTCAGGCAGGGCACAAGAACACAACTTCACAAAGCAACAAAGGTCCACACTCTCATATTCCTCAAACCAATACCACAGGTCTGAGTTTTGTCCACAAAATATAAAAATGTGCCATTTACTCAGATGGGGTTTAGAAAAATAATGGTTACAAAATAGAACTATTTAATTTTTCCCAGGACCACTCACCTACCTACCGAGTATGGGATAAAAACTGGTAATTACACTACTAATAATTTCAGAGTCTTAATTTAGGCCTATTCAACACTAGCCACATTAAAAGAAAAGGATTTTTTTTTAATCAACATGAAACTTAATGACAAAGTATACATATATTAGTAAAACATCTTTAAAAATTTAAAGCTAGTTAGAAAATGCTTATGATATATAACCAGTTTGAATAAACAATATAGGTAAAAGTAAACTTGGTCCTTTTACTATTAAAAAAAATGAAGTTTTCAACAGCAAACAAGTTGTATGATATTATTGGAATTATAACTCCATGATTATGATTTCTAATGAAGAGGCCTGGCTACTACTCCAGGTGTTATTACTATAATTTTACCCAGCCTGAGTGAATTTGATGGAAAATAGTAAAACTAGAAGGACACAGGATTTAAAGAATCAGCGGACTTGCGTTCACAGCACCATATAATCCTGAACTCCCTTAAGCTCATGGAAGCTCATTTCTTCATCTATAAGAGTATCTCTGTTGGTTTGCTGTAAGCAATTAAAATACACTCACTACTTAAAAGTGTCTTATGAATTTTAAAGTACTGTCCCACCAGGTGGCTATCACTAGAGAAGCTACATTTTCTTATGGTTTTACTGGATTACTAGACTTGAATTACTAGAAATGAGAAAGAGCTGGCAGGGCAGTCTTGCAGACACACCATACAGCGAGAATACAGGCCTTTTTATTGTGATTAGACAGGACTGCCAATAACAAAAGGATCCTGTGGAAAACATGCAGCTGATTACATGAAAACCTGGTCAGTTTTTAATTCTGGGAGATATACTCTCCTTTATTTTGATTCTATAAATTTGAATGTAGGAACAGAGCAAGAAGACAGAACAAACTGGCACAGCTCTTAAAACTCACGTGAGGCCAGGTGCAATGGCTCATGCCTATAGTCCCAGCATTTTGGGAGGACGAGGCAGAAGGATTGCTTCAGCCCAGCAGTTCGAGACCAGCCTGGGCAACAAAGTGAGACTCCGTCTTCACAAAACAATTTAAAAATTACCTGGGCATGGTGGCCTGTGGTCCCAACTACATGGGAGGCTGAGACAGGAGGACTGATGGAGCCCAGGAGTTCGAGGCTCCAGTGAGCTATGTTCACACCACTGCACTCCAGCCTGGGCAACAGAGTTGAGACCCTATCTCAAAAAAAGAAAGAAAAGAGAAGAGGAGAAGAGAAGAGAAGAGAAGAGAAGAGAAGAGAAGAGAAGAGAAGAGAAGAGAAGAAAAGAAAAGAGAAGAGAAAAAGGCCTCACATGGAAGGAACATCATGCCCAGAAAAAATAAATCTGGATACTAATCATAGGCCCACATATTTTAAAAATTCAACTCACATAATTAGCAATGATATAAATAATATACGGATATAGTTATCTTTAGGTGTCACGAGTGATATACTCGTATGAGACTGGATGAGGAGATGATGTCTATTCCTCCTTTTTCAGAAACACAGGAAGTTGTTTATAGCCACTGGAAAAAGGCTAAATAATGACAGTTCACACAACCAACACTCAAATATTCATTGCCAGTTACACTGCTATTTGAGGAAAAAGAGATTTGGTTTTCTCACTTTTTAAATATTAAATGCCTGAGAGCTTTTGTTATATCTGCTAAATTCTTACTGTATGCCAGAAGATGTTCTAAGTGCTTTTAATGTGTCAATTTATTTATAAGTCTCATAATAATCTTGTAAGATAGGTATTATTATTGTTTCTGCTTTTCAGAAGAGGAACTCAGCACAGAGCAGTTATAAAACTTGCCCAAGGTCACACACTTCATTGGAAAAGCCAAGACTTCAATTCAGGCATTCTGGAACCAGAACTTTAACTAATATACTCTACTGCCTAATAAGATAAAGAAAAACAATACACATTGTACCTAATTGTTTCAAAAAACATTTACTACATGCCTACTATATGCTATGGATATGTTATTATATGTTATACATACATCACAGATACGATATGCATAAAATAACAAAGCTTTAAAGACACTAGATTTAAACTGAAGTTCATGAGTCACTGTCTTAGTCCGTTGGGGCTGATACAATAAAATACCATAAACTGGGTGGCTTATAAACAACACAAGTTTTCTTCTCACCGTTCTGGAAGCTGGAAAGTCCAAGGTCAAGTCACCGTCAGACTCAGCGTCGGGTGAGGGCCTGCTTTCTGGTTCGCTGATGGTGATGGTGCCTTCTAGCTGTGTCCTCCCATGGTGGAGGGGGCAAGACAGCTCTCCAGGGCCTTTTATGAAGGCACTAATCCCATTTATGATGGCCCTACTTTCATGACTCCCCATGACCTAATCACCTCCCAAAGGTCACAACTCCTAACACCATCACATTGGTGATTAGGTTTCAACATATGAATTCAGGGGGAATGGGAGAGATACACAAACATTCAAACCACAGCACTCAATTAATTAATTATGTCAAGTTATCATAGTTACTTGGCTCAGGTGTTTTTGGGACTGGAGGCAGGGAGGAAGCAAGGCTTAGAAGAGTCATCTACCACTCTCAAAAATAATACTGCTCATCAGGAAGAGGAAAGTTCTGCTGGGAAGCATCTGGCTAATCTTTTTGGAAAGGTTCTGAGGAAATTCTTAGAGGACTGATTATGCAATCCTGGCTATAGTCAGTACCTACTATTTTCAATGGGGATTTCTTTCCATGGACACATGACTGACTCAGTTCTTAGGCATAACGGGGGCTAACACAAACCAAAATAGCAGCAGGCCTCATCCCAAAGAAACTGCAATATAAACTTATGCCTTGAGAATTATTTTCCAGATGCTGTAGATGTTCCTGTAAGGGTTCCTGTGGTTTCTAATGTACAAAGATGGACACTTCCTCAGATGGCCTCAGGAGACTGCTCTTAGATCTGCACTGGGCAGAACTCTGGGATTAATTAACAAGGTGAGTGATATCTATCACTTTTGGATTCCAAGGAAGGAAAGACAAAATGGTATGAGGGCCCTTACAACACTTAAAAACGACAAGGGTACTTAGGTGGAGAGGAGCTGTTTTTTTTTTGTTTTTTTTTTCTGGTCTTTGTGACCAGGATTGACCCTCTTTTATCTTCTTTCTATCCCTCAGTTCCCCCTTGCCTGCATCTTAGGTATACAGAAGTCTCTCGCGTTGTCCTTCGGTTGTGCAAAGGCCCAGAATCAATCATTCCCCGCCCTCTCCTATCACCAACAATAGAATTGTTCAGCCCAGAAGCATTCCTTTCCCTCCTCACCACATCCTCCTCCTATTCCTTAAAGTGGCTGAAGTCAACTAAATATAAAGGGGGAAAGGAAATATCAGATTAAACTAAAGCACATTCAATTAATCTCCAGTTGGTAATATGAGAAGAGATAATTAAGGAAAGAGCTTTCCTACTGTTTCCCTTAAACCACAGTGCTCTCCCCAAGGCCGGGGTAATCAGGAGGGGCAGGTTAGGCAGCTGGGGCACAAATGCATGGGAGTTCCATTCTCATGTGCTGGCGCTGGGCCTCATGACCCTGGGCAATGCCTCCTTCTACTTCGTGCCCTCCTGCATGACTCACTTGCTTTATTCTACAGGCTCTGTGCCATCTTGGTAAAGATAGTCCCCCAGGGGACAAGAAGGAAAAGCTTCAGCTGCTCTCAGGTCATTGCGTATGGAGAAAAAGCCATTGGTTCTACCTTCCCTTTTAATTTCTAATTTCTAATTTAATTTCTGACTTAAAACTCAAACCCTTTGCTGGTGCCTGACCAACTCTCCTAAATGAAAGAGGAACAAATGTTGGAGAGTAAGGAAGCCTTCTGGTCCCAAGGCCTCAGAATGGATTAGGCGTTGGTTAGCCATTCCTGGGCCACGGCACGCGGGGGGCCTGGAGACCAGCACTACTGCAGGGGCAGGACCCTGTGGGCATCAGGATGCCACCCCTCACCCTCACTCCAGGACCACCACTCTCTCCATCAGTTTTTCTTTTCAATCAAAGAATAAATAGCTATTTTACCCATCTTAAACGCAACAGCCTTCTTCTGATCCCTCTCCTCCCACTGATTACTTTCCTTTTGCAGCAAAACTCCTTTCAAGAATTGTCTACACTTGCTTTCATTTTCTCATCTTCTATTCTCTATCAAGCTCATTCCTGCCATGCTTTTGCCCCTACTATCTAACCAAACTACTCTTATCGAGGTCACCAATCACCTTCACCTTGCTAAATATAAGGGTCAGTTTGTCACTCCTTCCTCCTGATCTACTTTCTTCACTCTCTTCCAGGACACAGCACTTTCTTGGTTTTCCTCCTGCTTCACTGGGGGTTCCTTCTCAGTCTGCTCTGCTCTAGGAATTTTTAATATTTGAGTATCCCAGGTCTCCATCATTTGTCCTCTCCTCTTCTCTATTTCTATCCACTCCCTTGGGGATCTCATCCAGTCTCATGACTTGGAAATACCAACGTGGGTCATTTGGAAGTTGTTATGTGGAACAGTCCTGTGCACTACAGGATGCCCAGCATCTCCACCACCACCCATCCACTAAATGCCAGTAACAGCCTTCCCATCATTGTGACAACCAAAAATTCCCTCACCAATTTCCCAAACACCCCTGATGGCAGAATCACTCCTGCTTAGAAACACTACTTAGAAATAAGGTCTATGCTCCTGTAGGTATAGCTTTATTCTATAGTTTGATCAGTAGAAGTGTTAACAACATATTGAAAAGCACAAAATTCCATCTTGAGTGTGGAATTAAAATTTATTCAAGAACATCCTCATATATCCATTGGTTCTCAGCCCAGATAGTCCCTTATCCTAACACGTCGGTGAGCTTGGATTTCTTGTGAGAAAAGGATGGTGTTATGATAGCTGGCAGCTAAGCATCATATAACTTGAAACTTGGGAATGCTGCTATAGAAATCCGTTTTGTGGTAGGAAAAAAGACGGGGAACTACCAGTGTGCAAGAAAAAACACTGGACTGATTTGGAAGTCAAAAGATCTGGGTTGTAATTCAGGCTCTGTGAATATACAGATATATCTGCTCATTTGGCAGAGCTTTATCTACTGGCTATGCACCAGGACCACCAACATGAATAAAAGAGTGACTTGACCTAGAAGGGAAGGCTAGAGGGAGCATATCAGTCTCTAACTGTGTGTTGATTTCGTCAACCTCAAATCTGAATTTCCAAAGTACCTTCCAAGTAAAAAAGAAAATTAAGATTCTATGCAGATGCTTGCAATATGCCCAAACAGAAGTAGACACTATGGTACTATAGAGCTGAGGTCAAGCCACCCACATGACATTATTTTATGTTCAAATGAGAACACAAATATTACTATAAGAAATTACTATGTTATTAATGTAAAAATCACTATATTTCTACTTCTTAACATAAGATTTACAGTATACACTCAAATGATCCTTGGAGCAAAATGGAGTACAAATGACAGTTATCAGCCTGTGTTTCTGAAAGCATTATTTGTTGTACCAAAAATATTGTGATCTTTAATCACTGTATCCCTTACATAATTCCCACTCCAGTAAGGCAAATTTGCAAAGAATTTACACAGTAAAATTGTCTAGTAGCTACAGCAGCTCACAGGAGAACATGCTAAAGGGGATGGAACAATATTACATTAACTAGCTGGAAACAGTATAGCTTCTAATATTATCCATATCTAACATTTAAGTGAGAATTTTTTTTTTTTTTTTTGAAATGCAGTCTCGCTGCGTCGCCCAGGCTGGAGTCCAGTGGCTTTCTCGGCTCACTGCAAGCTCCGCCTCCCGGGTTCACATCATTCTCTTGCCTCAGCCTCCAGAGTAGCTGGGACTATAGGCACCCACCACCACGCTTGACTAATGTTTTGTATTTTTAGTAGAGACGGGGTTTCACCGTGTTAGCCAGGATGGTCTCGATCTCCTGACCTTGTGATCTGCCTGCCTCAGCCTCCCAAAGTGCTGGGATTACAGGCGTGAGCCACCACACCCGATGTGAGAACATTTTAAAGTAATATCCTTTTGAAGAATGAGGATGTATTAAATATTTAATGTCTTGAGATGATAAAGAAATGAGCAGGAATAAAAAATGTAATTTTTCTACTTACACAGATGTGAGGTTTAGGTTATTCCAAATTGTTAATACTTCTGCTATCCTCCAACTAGAACTTTATGCACTTACATAAATAATTTTGATCCTTTCAATTACCATATGGCCCAATGCCACTAAAAGGCTGTTTCTATTAAACTAGAGTAAGAATGCTGCTTTTAAGTCAGCCATCCCCTGCCCACACTCAGCTGTACTTGCTTTTCCCCAAAAACACTATGCCCCTGTTCCTTTCTAGGCTTTGCAGAGGCTACTTCCTGTGGGAGTAGGCCTCTCTAAAGACCCACTCACCTTTACAAACTCAGCTACACTGACATCAAACAAGAAGCCCTCCTTCACCTCTGCACAGTTGAAGGAGCTCCTTCTGTGCTCCCAGGCACCTTCTTCATTCTGCTCTTGCAGTATATACAACATGACTATTACCACTGACTACCTACCAGTCCTTCCAGTAGACGCTGTAAGCCTCAAGTCTAGGTAATGCCAGGTCTGAGAGACAGATTTGCTAGTGAGGAGAACAACTATGAAAGACAATGGTGAAAAGTCTTTGTTCCTTTTACAAAAGATCCAAACTTTGACACCTATTACTTCCTCCAGGCTGGTGTTATATTGAAATTTGATCCCCAGTGTGGCAGTGGGGAGGTGGGGCCTAGTGGGAGGTGTCAGGGTCATGGGGGCTGATTCTTCATAAATAGATTAATGCCCTCCCCTGATGGTGAGTGAGTTCTCATTATGAGCTCTGCCAGAGCTGGTTGCTGAAAAGAGCCTGGCACCTCCTCCCTCTGGCCAACCCCTCACTTGCCACCCCCAAAGCACTTCCTCTCTCCCCATGTGATCTCTGCACATGCTGGCTCCCCTTCACTTTCCACCATGAGTGGAAGCAGCCTGAGGCCCTCACTAGATGCCCAATCTTGAACTTTTTGAGACATCAGAATTGTAAGCCAAATAAACCTTTTTTCTTTACAAATTACCTAGTCTCAGGTATTCCTCTATAGCAACCCAAAATGAACTAAGTATTGTTAAACTCGATTTGAATGAGTAAGAACTAAAGCTAAGAAAGATGAATGTGACCTTGTTTTGTCCCATGTTCCACTATTCCAACACTGTCCCGCTCAATGGACAAGGGCCCTTGTTCTCTGAGCACGCACCATGAGTCAGAAGCAAGGCGTATATCTAGAGTGACTATGGGTCCTGGTTTACCTGGAACGGCAATGGTTTAAACTGTTATTCTGGTGTAATTATCAATAGTGCCCTAGTTCCCTCTCCGAAGTGTCTGGTTTAAACAACTACCCCTAAGTATAAAAGACTGAAAGTCCACTTATATAAACATATACGTAGTCCATGTCTAGAGCGAGACAGGCATTTGGGAAAAATAGTACTATTTTAATAAAAAGGATGACAGTTATCATTCACTGAATTGCTTACATGCTAAGTCCTTTACATACATAATTTAGTCTTCAAACATCCACTAAAGCAGATATCATCATATCCAACATTCAAGTAAGGAGACTGGAGGTTTTAGAGACCTAAAAGAGATTTTAGAGAAACCAAGTACTCAAGGGTATACAATTAATTAACATGAGAAGCTGACTTGCACCCAGATTAATCACTCTAGATGATATAAGGCAATTTCTGAAACTACAGAACACAGACACAGTTCCTTGGGACATCCTGAAGGGAAGGGAAGAAGAAAAGGATGAGAGATAAGGATGAAGCCAGGGACCAGGAAGAAATCAAGGCTGCCCTTCCTACAATATGAGTATCTTTTTTCTAACTCCTGGGTCTTTGGTAGGTCTACTAAGCAGTGTGTGTGTGTGTGTGTGTGTGTCTGTGCACATATGCGCCCATATTTGTCTTTTAATAGAAACGAATGGAAGAGAAAGGTTTAATGTTTAAAGCTTTAAAGGGCAAAACCGAAGACTACACATTGAAGTAGATGACAAAGACAGATGAAAAGCCATTCAACTGATACAGAACTCTGGACTTAGGAAGATCACAGGGAAACTGTCACAAGTATTGAAATTGGAGGTTCAAGACAAGTTTTTCTAAAATTTCTAAGGAGCAAGTATAGCCCAGCTGAAATCTGGGAGAAAGTAAAAGAAAGTAGAGGAGAGAAAGACAGGGCATTAGCTGATATAATATGGTATTATGTGGCAATAAAAGCTGTATTTTTCCCATCTGATATGAACCTTAACATGGTAAGACTATATGTTCCTCAAAGGCAGAAACAATGGATTTCATCCTATTCTAATATTATAACTTTCACAAAGCTCACTTTAGATAAAAGAAATAGCCTCTGCAAAAGTATCTTAGTAGAGCTTAAAAACAACAACAAAAAAAAGACTCTATATTCTAACCTTGTCTTATTTTTACATTTTCTCTACTGCATTCAGGTTAATACAGGCACAGTCTCAATATTCAGGTATTAAAACCAGGTCATAGAGAATGACTTGCTTAAGATGACAGTTACCAGTGCAATGAGGAGTAGAATCAGTCGCAGTCTCACACCTATCAGGTAATTACATACTGACTCCATTTTTACAAACTCAGCAAAATGAAAGAATGCAAACCAATAATAAATGGTCACCAAACTCTCACCAATTCAACCTGCAAACTATTATCATATCTGCCTTTAAGATTAATCTGGCAATTAAACAAATCAATCTGTAAAACAAAACAAAACAAAAACCTAGTGTAAAACACACACACACACACACACACACACACCCCATCCATAAAAACTTAAAAAGACATAAATACACGTTATACATACACATTTCTCTTTCTGCAGAGAAACCCAAAAAACTGCTAATAATGATTACCTTTGGAGAGTGGAAAAACAATAAGAATGAAATCTTATTTTTCATTTCATAACTTCCATTTTTTTTTTTAACTTTTTGTAAAGACAGGGTCTCCCTTTGTTGCCCAGACTGGCCTCAAACCCATGGCCTCAGGTGATCCTTCTGCTTTGGCCTCCCAAAGTGCTGGGATTATAAGCATGAACCACCTCATTTTATACCTTTCACTTATTGTATTACTTTTTCTCAATGAACAATTTAAATATACAATGGCTAATACTTTGATTTTGCTAAAAACCTATTTTCCGGAATTTCAGAAAAGTAGAAGGTACCAGACATGTTATGTCAGAAGAGCTCCTCTTCCTGTTCCTCCTCTTCCTCAGCCTACTCAACATGAAGATCTTTCTGATGATCCACTTCCACTTACTGTATAGTAAATACATTTTCTCTTCCTTATGATTTTCTTAATAACCCTGTCTTTTCTCTAACTTACTTTATTGTACAAATACACTATATAATACATATAACATACAAAATATGTGGTAATTGACTGAGTATGTTATTGGTAAGCCTTCTGGTCAACAATAGGCTATTAGTAAAGTTCTGGGGTAGTCAAGAGTTATATGCAGAGTTCTGACTCCACAAGAGGCTGGCACTCCCTAACCTCCATGTTGTGTGCAAGGTCAACTGTAGACTAAGACAGGAACACACTGCTCTTTCTCATTCCCAAAGATGCTGAGCCCCACACCTCCAGGAAGCATGATACTGACAACGTAGGCATAAATCTCAGTCAAATCATTCATTAATAACAGCTCAGGAGTTCAGTATATTCATCTCTGCCTAGAGACTGTGATATGCCCCTTGTTATTCAATTCTGTTTATAGTTCAGTCTCAAGAAGTTTTGTTTTTTATGTTTGAGACAGGGTCTCAGTCTGTCACCCAGTCTTGAGTGCAGTGGCACAATCACAACTCACTGCAGCCTTAACCTCCCAGGCTCAAACAATCCTTTCACCTCAGCCTCCCTGGTAGCTGGGACTACAGGCATATGTCACAACACCTGTCTAATTTTTGTATTTTTTGTAGAGATAGGGTTTCACCATGTTGCCCAGTCTGGTCTCAAACTCCTGGGTTCAAGTGATCCTCCCACCTCAGCCTTCTAAAGTGCGATTACATGCATGAGCCACCACACCTGGCCCCTTGATACATTTATCCTCATGGAAAATGTATTTTTTACTATAAATATATATGTATTTTTAAAGGCATATAATGAAATCATAGACATCAGGTCAACCTTAGATTTTTTTAAAAATATAATCTATATATAAAATTTCTGATTATTAATATAGTACATACTTGCTTTACATAATCTGTGTTTTAAATGAACACAGTAATTATTTTCCTATAGTTCTACCACTTGGAGAAAAATCATCATTAACACTTTAGTATGTTTCCTCCTAGGTTTTTATTCCCCCTATATAGTTATTTTTTTAAAGGTTATAATATATTATGTCCTGATATTGTAACTTTTCAGGTTATCATTTTTTCATTTCATTAAAGAGTTAAAAAAATCTATAGATAAGCAGATAAACTCTTTTATTGGCTGCATAATAGTCTGCCTTCTAGTTGCACTGTATGAGCATTCTTATCTTACTTCTCCCACTGCCAGAATTGGGAATTACAGGGACAAAGGTCTGCAATATTCCTGATGAACACAGATGCAAAAATCCTCAACAAAACACGAGCCCACTGAACTCAACAGCACATCAAAAAGATAATCCATTATGATCAAATGGGTTTTATATCAGGCATGCAAGGATGGTTCAATATATGCAAATCAATAAATGTGATACATCACCTAAACAAACTCAAGGATAAAAACCATATGATCATCTCAATAGACACAGAAACAGCATTAGATAAAATTCAACATCCTTTCATGATAAAAACACTCAACAAACTAGGCACAGAAGGAACATACCATACATGAGGAAAAGACACCCTCTTCAATATATGGTGCTGGGAAATTAAATAGCTGAATGTAGATGAATGAAACTGGATCCCTGTCACCATATATAAAAATCAACTCTAGATGAATGAGTTACATTTATGTATAGGTTATTTATATGTGTGTCATGTATATGTTTTTGAATCTTCAATAATACAATGTGCTAAAATAATAAACATCACGTACTATAAGCCCACAGCTAATATCATACTAAATGAGGAAAACTGAAAGCATTTCCTCCAAAAACTGGAACAAGACAAGGATGCCTACTTTCACCACTCCTATTCAACATAGCACTGGAGGTCCTAGCCAAAGAAATAAGGCAAGAGAAAGAAATAAAAGACATTCAAGAGATCAAGCATGATCTCTGCTCACTGCAACCTCTGCCTCCCGGGTTCAAGTGATTCTCCTGCCTCAGCCTCCTGAGTAGCTGAAATTACAGGTGTGCACCACCACGCTTGGCTAATTTTTTTCTATTTTTAGTAGGATGGGGTTTCACCATGTTGGTCAGGCTCGTCTCAAACTCCTGACCTCGTGATCTGCCCGCCTTGGCCTCCCAAAGTGCTGGGATTACAGGTGTAAGCCACTGTGCCTGGCCAATAATTTTTTATATAATATGGGTATTAACTCTATTTGTTTTTGTTTGTTTTTGAGATGGAGTTTTGCTCTTTCACCCAGGCTGGAGTGCAGTGATGCAATCTTGCCTCACTGCACCCTCCACCCTCTGGGTTCAAGCGATTCTCCTGCCTCAGCCTCTTGATTAGCTGGGATTATAGGCACCTGCCACCAAGCCTGGCTAATTTTTGTATTTTTAGTAGAGACAGGGTTTTGCCACGTTGGCCAGGCTGGTCTCAAACTGCTAACCTCAGGTGATCCACCTGCCTTGGCCTCCCAAAGTGCTGGGATTACAGACATGAGCCACTGTGCCCGACCAACTCTATTTGTTATATATTGTAATTATATACTATGCCATACAGTCATGTGCTGCATAACAATGTTTTTGTCAACGATGGACCACATATAGCCCCATTAGATTACACTGGATCTGAAGAAATTCCTATTGGCCTAGTGACGGCATAGCCATCATAGCATTGTAGCACAATACATTCACTACTCAAGTGTCTGTGCTGATGCTGGTGTAAGCAAACTCATTGCACTGCCAGTCTTAGAAACAGCACTTACGATTATGTACAATGCATAATATTTGAAGATGATAATAAATGACTATGTTACCAGTTTGTGTATTTACTATACTCTTAATCCATACTTTAGAGGGTATTCCTACTTTTTTCTTTTTTAAGTTAACTGTAAAACAGCCTCAGGCAGGTCCTTCAGGAGGTATTCCAGTAGAAGGCACTGTTATCATAGGAGATGACAGCTCTATGTATGTTATAGCCCCTGAAGACCTTCTAGTACGACAAGATGTGGAGGTGAAAAGTGATATTGGTAATCTCTACCCTGTATAGGCCTAGGCTAAAATGTGAGTTTATGTCTTAGTTTTTAACAAAAAAGTTCGAAAATAAATAATTTGAAAAATAGAAAAAAGCTTACAGAATAGGAATATAAATAAAACATATTTGCACAGCTGTACAATGTATTTGTATTTTAAGCTAAGTGTTAGCACAAAAGAATCAAAAAGTTAAAATTTAAAAGTCCATAAAGTAAAAAAGTTATATAGTAAGCTAAGGTTAATTTCATATTGAAGAATAAAAATTGTTAATAGTTAAAGCACAGTGGATGAAAATTTTTAATTTTTAAAACTTAAAAATAGGCCTGTAATCCCACCTATTTCAGAGGCTAAGGTGGTTGGATTGCTTGAGCCCAGGAGTTCAACTCCAGCCTGGCAACATAGTGAGACCTTGTTTCTACAAAAAAAAAAAAAAAAAAAAATTAAAAATTAGCTGGGTATGATGGAATGCACTTTTAAAAAATTAAAAATTAGCTGGGTGTGGTGAAATGCACTTGCAGTCCCAGCTACTCGATAGGCTGAAGCTGGAGGATCACTTGAGCCCAGGAGGTCAAGGCTTCAGTGAGCTGTGACAATGCCACTGCACTCCAGCCTGGGTGACAGAGACCCTAGTCTCAAAAAAAAGGAAATTTTAAAATAAATGTGCAGCTTAAGCACACAGTGTTTACAAAGTTTACAGAAGAGTGCAATAATGTCCTAGGCCCTCACATTCACTAAACACTCACTGCCTCACTCACAGCAACTTCCAGACCTGCAAGCTCCATTCTAGGCAATACCCCATACAGGTGTACCACTTTAAAATCTTTTATACAGTATTTCAATACCATACCTTTTCTATGTTTAGATACACAAATATCTACCACTGTATTACAATTGCCTAGAGTATTCAGTACAGTCACATGCTATAAAGGTTTGTGGCCTAGGAGCCACGGGCTATCATATGGCCTGGGTGTGTAGGAGGCTATACCATCTAGGTTTGTAGAAGTACACTCTATAATGCTCACAACCCAACAACAATCAGCTAGACACATTTCTCAATGTGTATTCCTGTTAAGTGACAGATGACTGTATATTACCAATGTAATTATATATTAATAATGTAATGACATATTATAGAAAGAAAAAAATTTGAATACATGACTTGAATATTTTCCCCAGGTAACTGCCTTTTTGTGACATGATATAAGCAAAATTAAATTATTTTAATTTTTAATATCATTACACATAGGAATTGCTCTGTTTTAACATTTGCTTCTATGTTTTAGTACCTTCTTTCTCCCAAGCCCAAGATAGCTATTCATATACACTCTTTTCTAGCATATGTATTACTACATTTTTACATTCATTATTTGCAGTGGCACTTTTATCAATACAACATTCTTCTGAGCTTTCCATTCTGCTCCAAATATTTGTCTATTTTATCAACATCATATCATTTTCAAATTAATATCTAGCATTACAACTTTCCCTTCATTATTCTTCTTTACCGTATAAACATTTCTTGGCTCTTATTTATTCTATAAAAATGTAAAGTAATTCAGAATCACTGATCTATGAGGAATTCCTGAGATTTTGCTTGGAGTTATATTCAACTTACAAATCAATATAAAATATTAAAACTAACTAAAGAATTGTCTTCCTAGCCAGAAACATGAGTCTCCTCATCATCTTCAGAGCAAAGTTTACTGGTTTCCTTTCTACAGGCCAATTGCATTTCTTACCAAGTTTAATCCCTGGCATATTTTTTTGTTGCTACTATGAATGGGCTTTTTTTTCTCATATTTTTAAACTGGTTATTATTGTCATACACAAAAGATCATGATATTTACATGATTTATAGTGGAACCCTACTAAACTCCATTTTAGTTGATTGCCTTGGGAACTTTTTATTATCTGCAAATAATTTTTAGTCTCCTTTTCAACAGTACTCTCTGTCACCCAGGGTGGAGTGCAGTGGTGTAATCCTCCCACCTCAGCCTCCAGAGTAGCTGGAACTACAGGTTGCAATACTGTGCCCAGCTGATTTTTTAAAATTTTTTTGTAGAGACAGGGTCTTGAACTCCTGAACTCAAGTGATCCTCCTGCCTCAGCCTCCCAAAATGCTGGGATTACAGGTGTGAGCCACCATGCCTGGCCCATCAGTGCTATTTTAGACACTACTGATAACACCAAGTATGTTACAAATTCTAATACAATTTTAGGTCAAATTCACCGTTTTAGTATTTTGGCTGAGCTTGATCTCAATGTTGTTTACAAAATTATAGATACTTCCCATAAAATATTAACAGTAAATATCTCTAAACATTGAGAGGAGTGATGTTATTTTCCTTCACATTTTCCCGGTAAACAGATTTCTGATTTTGTTTTTTTATTAATTACACTAGCCATGAACGCTCCCTATTTATTTTCCAAGTTTCCTTTAATGAATGGACACACATACATGCCCGTACATACTCACTCTTATCACCTTATTTCTCCTAGTGTTCTTTGTTTGAGAATTTTTAACTTCAAATAATCTTAGCTAGCATTCAATATCTTCCAGAAGGCAAGAGAGAATCAAACCTTAAGAAAAGCTTTCTTGCTAGGCGCAGTGGCTCACGCCTGTAATCCCAGCACTTTGAGAGGCTGAGGCAGGCAGATCACGAGGTCAAGAGATCGAGACCATCCTGGCCAACATGGTGTAAACCCGTCTCTAATAAAAATACAAAATTAGCCAGGAGTGGTGGTGCATGCCTGTAATCCCAGCTACTCCAGAGGCTGAGGCAGGAAAATCGCTTGAACCCAGGAGGTGGAGGTTGCAGTGAGCCGAGATCACGCCATTGCGCTCAAGCCTGGGCAACAAGAGTGAAACTCCATCTCAAAAAAAAGAAAAAAAAAAAAAAAAAAAAGCTTTATCTTCAGAAACAATATTCTACAGTCCTTTGTGAAAGATATCTAAAAATGATATCCTGATACAAATTTCTTAAAGTAAGCTGACTCCACTAATAAAAATGATGCCGCATCCTTTTTACTAAAATACATTTGTACCCAATTAAGACTGCAGTACAAAATGCCATCAAATAAAAATATTAGCAAACTGATAATAGGGAAGTCATAACATTCTCAAGTCAGAGCTTCATGAAAACCAAATTCCAATATTCTTAATATTAGACTTCCATGTTAACCAATGGATATGGCAATTTCTTCAATCAGTATCAAATCCTGTTTCTTTCATATTTCATTAAGTAATCATCACACCAAACCTGTCTCAAAATCTGAAATAACTAGTTTGCGATACATTATCAGAAAATGTCAATCTCAAATATAAACAGCTGAACTCTTTTCATTTTTATTCTACTAGGGAAGTTTCAAAGCACTGAAACATGCAAATTGTTACTCATCTTCTAAAAACAGAAATAAAATAATTAGGTCACAATGGATGGCTCCTTTCTTGGCCAAAAAAAGGATGATGAATGCAATTGGAATGTTTATTGTCACTGAAATTCTTCAGGCCTGGATTCCAAGTATGTGTCTTGATGCAGGTTACTATGACAACTTAAATTACAGAAAATGTCACCCCCCTCCTACCAAGTAGTTTTCTCTGCAAGATCATTTCAAGCCTTCTAAAACTTGCATGCACAAATTATCTTTAACAATAAACACCTCGTTACAAGTTTTATTCAAAAATGCCCCTATCTAAACCCGTAAAAACAGGTATAAGCATATAAAAATAATTCCATTAAATCTACATGGGGTAGAAAAACCTGAAAACACATACACTCACACACACACACATACACACACCCTTTAAAACATAAAATATTGAGAGTATTTTTAAACTACTTTCCATTACCAGAGGCATAGTACATTACTGCCATACGTTTCATTCCAGAAACTATGGAAAATTACTTGGAAGGCAGTTTTGAACTATTACAGAACTAAGTCCTGTTTATCATTATTTTCCTTTCACTAACGCATTTTATGGGAAGGTACTAGAAAGGGGGGATGAGGGAAGATTACAGTCCTATCTAGAACAGAAAGAGAAGCAAATAAGTAATCTGTAAAATTTATTGTTTTGCCCAGTCTGTCCTTTTACACAAAATATGAAAGAAACTTTAAAGTTTCTTTTTCACACAGCCTAACAAAGGTATCTCGTGATAAACTGTAAATTATTCTCTAATATCACATGCTCTAAAAGAAAAATGGCCAAGAGAAACTGCATCATTATGGGGAAAAAAATGTGATTTAGTAGAAAGATATTCTGATTGCAAGAAATTAAAATTTTTAAGTAGTTCCATGAAAAAAAATTAAGATAGTTTTACAGTGTAGCAATACTGAGACTTCAAAGCTGGTTTTGCTGACCATCAAAGTTAACATGACAAGAACTGGATGTTTCATTCAGAAAGGTTTAGGGAAGTCCCTCTCCTGTAAACTGGGTTCAGTAGCCAACAGAGGCAAACAGGTTTTCTAAGTTTCAGGTACAGATATACCTCAATGCTAGGTAGACCCTTCATTTATTTAAAACCTTTTTAAATAACACCTCATTCAAAAAAGGAAAACAAAGCAGTAAGCTAAATGTATCTCTCTGTACTGTAAGTCAAGGATCAAAATTAAAGGCTGCTGACCTAGAGAATATTGAATGTTTGAGAAGAAACCGCAAAAAATGAAAACTCTTCAGCAGCAAACTCCAAGCAACTCACACAATCCCCACCTGTATTAGTGGATAACTACTAGTGATCCAGAGAAACAAAACAACTAAAATGTTCAAACCCAAATACACAAAATCCCCAAACATTCAGCCTCAACCACAGTTCCTCTCGGCATAACTTACACATAGATCCTCCTTAATAAAAAATAATTAATGTATAAAAGAAAGCTTTATAGCACAGCTTCATCAATAATGGTAGCCAAAACTAAAATTTAAGTGACAATCAGAGAGAACTTTAGTCAATTGTACTACATAGTACGTTTCTTTTTTCTTATGCTTTTCCTTTTTAGGCCACATTACAAATGGCAAGGCCTTAAAAATAGGGTCTGAATAGGCCTTTTTGACTCTCACGTGGATATAACAAAATTGTCTTATTAGAACCAGGCTATCTTTTGACTCTCAACATTTGCAGCCTTCCAGTCATGGTTTTTGCTAATGCTGTAAGCAACATACCAGGGTCTACAAAAAGGCAACTAAACTGGTGAGGATGTGGATTTGTGGTTTTAGGAGTCCAGTCTCTCCATATAATCTAGCAATTATTAGAAGGCTGTGAAGTTAAAGTTTTTTATTTTGGGGGAAATCAGTTTATGTGAGACCTTCAAGATCCAGCATCTAGTTAAAAATGCACACACATAACTTTTGCAAATGAGAGATTAAGGAATTTATGAGACAGCACGCTGGCTGGTGCCCTTACAGAGTTTATTCACCTGTAAAGTGTGAACAATTTATTCATAAGTGATTTACCTACTACAAACAAGGTCAAATTATTTTCCCTCCTGGGACCAATAAGTCATTTAAATGCTCAAGAGACAAGAGATGACATACAGCAAGCATACTAAAACTGAGATGTAATTTGGTTGAATATCCTCACCTAAGGAGATTTTTATGCCTCCCTTGACTTAATGAAGCCAATAACAGACATTACTTAAACAATGGAAACACAAGCTAAAGGATTTTCCAAACTTACCAAGACTATTATAGAGAAAAGTCTGAAAAACTAGTTAGCCATCAAGATTTTCTAGTCTTTCATTATTAGAAATACTTCTCTGCTTTAAAAGATGTTGCCAATTTACAGCATTAGTAGAATAGTGCGCAGAAAGCCCAAGAGTGGTGACACACAGCTTTGAAATATTTTGCCTCAGACTCCAAACTTGAAACCTAAGGCGTATTTTATGATGCTTTTAGTGTCGACCCAAATTTGGACCTAGGAATTATACTGCAGTGGCAACAGATACTATCACCAACTATACTTAGTCCTTCTCTAATTAAATGTCTTACAAATGATGATTCTTAAGAGTTTACGAATGAACATGATCTATAAAAGTCTCCCAAAACTTTGAAAGGCTTTTTTAAAAGTCATTGAAAGTGCTACTCTTCTAGGATATAATACATGTAAGGAGTACACCTCAGCACCACTCACCTCAGCAGGCAGGAGTCTCCGAGCCAGTGAGAACGAGGTAGTCTTGAGGAAGGACAGCACCACACAGGTATTCTAGGAGGATCTACACAGGCACCTGCAAAGGTACATAGGGTTCTTACAGTCCTGGCTAATTGTTATCTTAAAAATACTAAATCATTCCATTTTAACATACAATCACCAAAGAGCAAAATACAAGTGTATGGCTTCAAATAATTTTCCCAAGAATTTTCCTCCCCTGTCCCCAGTCTTCCCCCTTAGCCATTTGAATTGCAGTCCTTGTGGGGTGGGTTTGTTTGGTTTGGTTTCAATTAGCATTTTTGTGCTTTTGAAAAAGGAACTGCAGTTGTTTCTATAAAAGGTCATTTGATGGGCCTATGGAATTCTAGGAGAGACTTTGTGTCTTCTTTTTTACTGACCCCAGCTCCCTGTGACACCACACTAATTTCTTGAAAGCAGTTTTACATTTGGAAAATTGCTTAAAGCCAGGGCTAAAATTGAAGTTGAAGGAGACCTCTCAGGTCTTCAGTCCTAAAAAATAAAAACAAAAATACACGGCACTTTTCCTTGGTAAGTACAAATTCCTACTACTGACTAACCTAAGAAAGAGGGTAACTTGGCACCATTTCTTTTGACCATTTTATTGCCTAATGCTGTGAGAATGTGAAACTTTGCCACAACATTAGCTATAAAGAAAGCCCAAGGAAGAAATCTTGGCCACAAGATGGGAATTGACGCAATTCATATGTCTGCCACATTCAGACTATGCCCTTCACAGATGTTTCTGCATTTATTTATAGAAAGATTTACTTTAGCAACAAGACCAGCTTCCATCAACCATTTTTTTAAATCTATCCAGACATCAAACTACTTTTATTATGAATAGAAAATACTGCCACCAAATGTTAAAATCCTTAAATTTCTCAGTCATGAAATAATATGAAATATCAAATTAGAGCATAAGAAGAAAGAACTGGCAGACCCCAAATCTGATGCAAATGTAAGAAAATAAACACATTTCAAACACCACTGAGGAAGGGGAAAGTTAGTCCAAAGTTTCCCCTTTCATAGCTGGGCTCTCGCTGCACAGCTGCTATAGCCCTGAATGAAGACTTTGTCTCCAAAGCTGGTTACTACACTCACACTTCATATAACTTAACAGTTGTTATAAAAATGCCAATGGCTTCCTGATTATTTTTTACATAGTGTTACAGTTGTAACAAAAAGGTGCACTAGTGCCCACTTCCAAATCTTAAAAAGAAAGTAGCAGTCACATTAATTTTTTTCTAATAAAAATACATACATTTAAGCTAGCTGGATACACAGAATTTCTACTGCATCTTCTTATACCAGATGTTGGGTCAGAGTCTTCTGGCTTCAAATAGACCTACCTACCTCCTAAAGATAAAAGAAATATACACATCTGAGGGTGACAGGACTTGGCAAAAGAGCCTGTCTGTGGAGGGTGCCATCCAAAAAGCAATGAAGGGTCAACCCTGCTGGGAAAGACGACTGGGTAGCAAATTCAAAACCAAGTGAGAAGAGGCTAAATAGACTAACAACTACCCTCATTCCCATCCTTGGGCCTGGGAGCTGTCTGAAGTCTAGGCTGGTTTCCAAAAGTATTCTTATTTACCTAAATCAAAATCTCTTCCTAACCAACTTTTCTTCAGTAAAGCCTCATCTCTCTTTTTAGTTGTGCTTTCAAGAAAAACTTTTAAGAGTGGGAAGTGGATAGCTGAGAATGAGTTTCTAAAACTGACATAATTGTTATCTTCTTTGTCCATAAAATAAGGTTGTCACTAGAGCCAGAGATTTAAAGGCCAAAAAGATTATGGTGCTTATTCTCCCATATGTAATTCAAATTGACACTAACATACATGCAGAGATTAAAATCTCTCCTTCTTAGACTTTTATAATTGCAAAATTCACTATGAGATGAGATGAGCGATGCAGGGAGCGGGGGCAGTTCTGTGGGTACCCTGGGAATGTAATGTGCTCAGGATGTCTCTGAGAAATGCCAAGCTTGACAAAAGTCAGGGCTTGGGCTCTTGTGAACCCGCTCCCCCTCCCCAGCTCCCCATCGATTCCTACAACCTCCTAACTACTCAATCCATTGTTCATTCTTCACCAGGTCACTTTACAAAAACTAACAAACCAAAAGATCCAATCCTATCATCCTACTGCTTTTGAAAGTCTCCACAAAAAAGTTCAACCTTCTTTTGTCAAAAGTAACTGCAGTGACAAAATGTTCCTAACCACAAATACAAACATGTGCTCTGGCAGGTGTGGGAGTACCTAGGAAGGCAATGAGAAACAAGAGGCTTAAGTGAAGATGGTCTCAGGAAACTGCATGCACTGCGTTTTTTCCACGAGCCCCTTCGCATCCCTTCCTGCGGCTGTCCAGGCCCACCTCCAGTACCTCCCCTGAAGCCACCACGTGGCATGCATGGCCTCATCCCACTTCAGTTTCCCTGCCTCTCCTTCAAGTTGGCATCACAGGTGCAGGCTTTACCAAATTTTTGTGCTGGCCAAACTCCAACTCACTCTCCAAGATTCTACTCAAATATGATCTCATCACTCCCTGGAAACTCCCCTTATCAAAACTAGTCACTCCAGGTATTCTCAAGTGGCTGACACTTAGTACTCACTGGTACTGTTCGTCGAATCCTCACAACAACCCTGTGAGGCAGGTAATCTGTAATAAGGGAATAATTAGAAAAGAATCGAAAGGTTAAATAACTGGCCCAGGGTCATACAGCTAAACAGGAGAGGCAAGAACTGAACTCAAGCAAATTGACTTCAGAGCCCATGATCTTCAACAACTGTTTGAAATGTTTGCCTCTTCCTGAGGGCAGAGACACTTTGCACTGACACCTGCATTCACAATCCCTAGCACATAAGTGGTGCTTGATAAATGTCTGCTGAAGGCTTGATGAATTCAGAAGGTTTTACAGAATGGCAGCAGATTGAACAGTGGTTCTGAGCTTATTCTCGGTGAAAGTCCTGCTTACCTAAATGATTCCTTTTACCTAGATATAATACTCCTATTACCACATGTCTGAAAAACAGGTATCTATTATACAAGTATTTGAAATGACCATAAATCAATGAACACCAACATGTAATTGTGGGGAAAAGGAGAAGATAAAAATCGGGGAAGCGCCACCAATAATATTATTTTTGGTAAAACTTAAGGTGATTCAAACATTAATTGGACACTTATTAAATGTGCCAAAGATTAAGCATTCTTTTATTTTGGTAGCTAGCCTCCACAATGGCCCCCAGTGGTTTTCACACCCTTGTGTATTCTTCTCCTACAATGAACAGAGGTAACCTGTACAGCCAATAGGATACTGTGGAATGATGTCATAAAGACATGGTAGCTTCCATCTTGCTCTCTTTGATCACTTATCCTGATGTAAGACAGACATTCAAGCAGCCCTATGGAGAGGTTCACATGGTGAGGAGCTGAGGCCTCCTGCCAACAACCAAAGCAAATTTGCGAGGCATGTGAGTGAACCACCTTGGAAGTGGATTTTCCAGCCCCAATCAAACCTTCAGGTAGACTACGTACAAAATGGACTGACACCTTAGTTGCAACCTTATTAAAGATCCAGAATCAAAACCATTCACCCAAGCCATTCCTGGATCCCTGATCCAAAGAAACTAGGTGAGAGTCTTAAAAAAGAAAAAAAAAAAGTTAGGTCTCTAGGCATGGGGCAACTTGTTATGCAGTAATAAGTAATTTATTTAAATTAAATAGTTTATAGCAATGCAAATAGAAGTTACTGATGTTAACACAATATCAGGTTATTGCAATTCCTAAACACTGAACACAAGCAAAATAGAATGCTCAAGAATAACTTAAGAGCAAAATAAATTCCAGTTTCCAAGAGGCTCTGCCTTTTTTTTTTAAACAACAGAAGAATGCAAACCCTTCATTTCCTTGTATATGTCTTTTAATGACAGCTGATTAATTGTTGGGTGTGCTCCCTTCCTCCAAACTAGGCCCACCAGGAGAGACAATCAATAGACAATACTGACATTTCTATTACTGTAAAAATGAGAAGAGTTTATTGCTCTGGTTATTTACGTATTATAGATCAGATAAAAAGTCTAAAAGTTTTGGAGGAAACCAGCTGCTCTCTACTCTGTGACTCCAAGATCCCCAAAATGTTTTTCTGTGTGTGTCTGTGTGTGTGTGTGTGTGTGTGTATTTTTTAAAGCACATTTCTTTTTATTGAAAAGAGAAAACCCATTTGAAATTCTAAATATTCAACTACAAATAATAGCACATTTTCGTAAGTGATATCCCTGTGTATCCACAAAATAAACTGTAAATATTACAGAATTCTAAACTACTCCTAAATTTTTGTTGTCTAACAAAAGAGTGGGAACATTCAAGGTGGTTTTTTCACCTTGTCATCAAAATACAAAGACATACATCTCCAAATATAATTCAGTTTTGCTAAAAGCAATACACAATGTTAGTAAGGAAGGTATCTTAGGTTTTACATAGTCCATATGAAATGTTAATAAGATGAGCACAGAAACAATAAGGTAGATATTCTGTGGAAATAAATCCATTATGATGCTATTAAGCTGTATTAGTTTGCAAAGCAGACAGCAATGGTAATACCAAAATTAATTATATAATAAACCTTTACTAAGCTCTTATCATATTTAAAATACCACAGGGATTACAAAGATGAAGATATGGGTTTCATTCCACTAACTACAATATTTGTGAAATGTAACTAATGCCTAGTAACAATAGTATCAAATAAATGTTTGATAAACACCAAAGGGACTTGGAAAAAAGCTACAGCAGAGTTCATACAAGAGAAATCACTAATGGCTGGTGGATATCCAAGAAGCCTTCATGAAATAAGCCCCTTATACTTATATATGGCTGTAATTTTTTTTTACTTTTTTCACATTAATATATCAATATTCCCATTATACAGGTTATATAAAGTTGAGGTTAAGATCAGGTGACTTGATCAGGATGCAGTTCCTGGCTTTAAAAAGTAATAATAGGCACTCAACAAAAAAGTCCCAGGCACCACTCTGCCCAGTTCAGACACTGTTCACAACTTTGTGAAGGTCAATCCTACAGTCTCCATTTTGCCCATGAAGAAACTAAGATTTCAGATTTAGTACCTTCCCGGGTTCAGATGGCTAGTAAACGGTGGAGCCCTGATTTGAACTCAGATGTACTTGATTTTAAAACTTCTGCCAGACTCCCATATTGGGTAAGTTCACCTATCCCATGCTGCTCTTAGCAAATGTTCGTACTCTACCGTACTTCCTCCCACCCCCATGCCCCACCCCACCCTTGACCTAATAAACTGATCCATAAACCATAAGGAATTGAAATGCATCCTTGTTAGTCTTATGATTTGTTATTAAATGTTATGAAAGAAATCAGAAGAGTGACAGAGGAGAAGGGATAAGACAAGAAAGAGATATGATCAACTGTTTTTTAAATAGCTAAGTAATCATTTTTGTTTAAACCAGTTTAGAAAACGAATTTCATCAACTTTAGTAAACAAGCTTTAAGATGACTATTTGAATAAAGTCTTCTCCTGGATAATGCTTCAATATCTCACACAACAGAGGACTTTTTTTCAGAAAACCAACTTTGGAGTTTTGATTAGTATTCATCATATTAGTTAGGTGTCTTCTATTATTCCAATTTGAATCAGAAAGAAAGAGGGGGTGGGGGGGAAGGTAAGAAAGATACTGTTAAATGCCTATAGATTATAAGACAAATATAAACCGCATTAGTAGTAGAAAGTGTGTTTTACTATAGAACACACATCGGAAAATATGAAATCAGGACACATTAAAGGTTTACATCAAGGAAGACCTGAGAAAAGAACAGTATGGCTGTGGGTGTAACCCAGTGGTTATGAGAAAACATATGGTTGGGCCTTAGCCTTAAGAGAAAACATTCTGACAGGCAGAAATGTTGGGAGGGAAAGAAACCTGAAGAACAGACAAGTAGAATCATTCCGCAAAGGAGACACCGTAAATTGGTCTTTACTACCGCTTGGTAAGTACAAGGCTCTGTTGGAGGCACAGTGAGTTTGCAGAATTCCGGCAAGATAGGCATAACCCTCAGAGATACTTTCTAAAATCAAGAAAAATTAAAAAAAGCTAACTAGTTTTTAAATTAAGTGAAGAAAATTACAAAGGTAATTAAACAGATGTTGTGAACCACCCTCCAGGAGATACAGTTTCCCTAAACATACTATAGGAATTCTTGGGAGGTTTCCATACTGTTTTGTGTTACTTGTTTAGACCCATTTTCCTACTGTACCATGGAATCCCATCCTATTTCTTCTTTATGGTCCCATCACCTAGCACAGGATCTGGCAAACTCAATAAATGAGGACCAGAGGAAGGCCAGCAGGGGTTCCTGATAAAGCAGGAATTTCACATACTATTTCCTGGACTGGCCGTGCAGGTGGCTGATACAAATCTCTCTTCTTCTCCCCTACAAGAAATGATTGTTTAGTCATGGAGGAGAGGGCTATTTTCTAAATGAAAGAAAAAAAATTTTATTAAAACAAATTGTGACTTTAAGTTCTATTTTTGTACTAACAGAAACGAATCCCAAATAATGATTGCAGTCACCATTCCCCAATCACCCTGGAAATTTTTCTAAATACTACAGATTGCTCTAGTTAACCCCATCTTAGCTCATCGGATTTGATTATCCAGCTTATTGTGTGAATTAACCATCTGTTCAACAGTACTGCTACCAGACAACAAGAAAAGTTCCAAGATTGCTTTTAAAGACCTGACAGTTTTGAGTTGAAGGTTGTCTGCACGGATGTTTTATACTTTTTTCCATTTTGTTCCCTTTATGGTCTCAAAAAAACTTATTTTAAAAAGAGCCTACTAAAAAAAGTAAGCTCAAATGCTAGGGAGAAATTCATTTTTAAAAAAATAACATTAATTTTGACCAGGCACAGTGGCTCACGCCTGTAATCCCAGCACTTTGGGAGGCTGAGGCAGGCGGATCACGAGGTCAGGAGTTTGGGACCAGCCTGGCCAGCATGGTGAAACCTTGTCTCTACTAAAAATACAAAAAAAAAATTAGCCAGGCATGGTGCCGCGTGCCTGTAGTCCCAGCTACTCAGGAGGCTGAGGCAGGAGAATCACTTGAACCCGGGAGGCGGAGGTTGCAGTAAGCCGAGATCACGCCACTGCACTCCAGCCTAGGCGACAGAGTGAGATTCCGTCTCAAAAAAATAAATAAATAAATAATAAAAAACAGAAATTAATTTCAAGCAACAATGACCTTCACTCTCTTTTTAATACAAGAGCTGGTAGAAATTTTTAGCATATATTTTAAAAGGCAAAAAATATAGAAAGTGAATAATATTCTACTGTTGGATAGAAAACGAATACAATGTGTTAGCATGTTCAAGTATGTTTTAAACAACTATTTAATTTCCTAAATTGAGCTGTTACATAATGTATGTTAATTCTGAATATTGTCCTTATTTCAGTTCAAAGGAAAGCATAAACAATAAAGCCACTTCAAGTTGAAGAAAAATTATCTTTAGGTTTAAACACCACTTAAACCAGGCACTTGTACAGATTATACTTTACCTGTTTCTGAAACCTTATCATTTCCTGCCTTAGTATGGAATTACAGCATCCCAGTTTTTGGCTCAATTTTGGTATATACTCTCCTCTTGATGAAAGCATATATTGGCTGTAATGCTGTGTTAATAACGTTCAATTTGGCTCCAGGCTAGTCAAAAGAAAGCTAAGAGGCATGACTGCATAGCTCACAAGATGTACTGTGGATTTTGGTCAGTTCACATCATGAGCACTCACTGCCTAGCAACGGCTCCAAAAGTCAAGAGTTCGATCCTGGGCCAGGCGCGGTGGCTCATGCCTGTAATCCCAGCACTTTGGGAGGCCAAGGCAGGTGGGTCACCTGAGGTTGGGAGTTCCAGACCAGCCTGACCAACATGGAGAAACCCCGTCTCTACTAAAAATACAAAATTAGCTGGGCATGGTGGCACATGCCTATAATCCCAACTATCAGGAGGCTGAGGCAGGAGAATCACTTGAACCCGGGAGGCGAGGTTGCGGTGAGCTGAGATTGCACCATTGCACTCCAGCCTGGGCGATGAGCGAAACCCTGTCGCAAAAAAAAAAAAAAAGTAGTTCAATCCTGCCCCAAGTTACAAAAAAAATGGTAGTAATCATAAGTGACAGTGTGTACGAATCCGTAAGAGGGGAGAAGTGGGTAAAGAAAGGAAATTAAAGCAAAGAGAAGAAGCAGCAAAAGAAGAGAGGCAGCAGTAAGTAACTAGGAGCCTTGTCAGGGTTATGAGAAGCCAATGGCCACTGGAAAGAATAGGTGAGACTGCAAGAAACACATGGAAGGAGTCAATGAATGTCTAGTCCCTACACAATTTAGAGGGAAACTGGGTTAAGAGGAGCAGCTGAAAGAGGTGCTCTATGAAGAAGTAAGCTGTTCTTGGGGGGCTTGAAAGCTGGCAGCAGCCTGCACATCATAGGCCCCAAAATGGCACAGAGAACCTACAAGTCCTGATAGTCCAGTGGACCACGATATGTAAGGTCATCCACCTTGTATGAAATTAAGGCTTCAAAGAGAAAACTGCCCTTCTCCTCCGTATATTCTAGAGGTAACACAGATAACAGCAAACATTCTAATCTTAGCTCTGCTGTCAATGTGAACTTGGGACAGTCATAACCTCCCTGAGCTTCAGTTTCCTCATCTGCAGAGCAAGTTCTTGGGAATAAGTACACCTGGTGTGTCTTTTAAAAACTGTCCATTGGCAGGTTTCTATAGCCCTGTGAAGTGCAGGATCCTGGAGGAAGAAGAGCTAATGAATGTAAATCAAGGCCATGCCTATCCTCTGGGTACATCTGAACCCAACTTGGGATGCTGGGAAACTCGACTGTATACAAAAATCTCACCCCTTTAAGACTGACAGACTCTGCTACAGGGTCACAGAGACCAAGAGAATCACCTGCTACAAGCCAGCATAGAAAAAAACTTCACCAAACATTTCACTTTTATAGCCCTATGTGCCAAGCCACTGCTCAAAGTACTTTATGTGTGTTAATTCATTTAATTATCTTAACAATCTCATGAAATAGGGGTTTTCCTTATTTTCTGATGATACAAGAGGCACAGGTAGTTAAAGAACATATGTCCCAGGTGTCCCTGCTAGTAAATGACAGTCTGCATACGAATCCAGCCCTGTCTGCTGCAATCTGTGCTCCTAACCACACCACACACTGCCTTTAGCCAGGACTCCATAGCCCTAGCACTGCACTGCTGAAAGCTTTCTCTCCTGCCCTTTTTCTCTCCCCCAAATATTTATTTTGGCGACCCCTCCCTAAATTCCACATCTGTAAGATGGGGATAAGACCACTTCCTTCCCTATGAAGTGGAATATTTTTATGAGAAAACATCTAACAACACTTGGCACATTGCAGATCCTCGATAATTGCTGATTTACTCATTTACCTCAAGTAATTATTATCCAGACAAATGCTGCCATCTGCCTACCCCTCCTTGTTTACATAGAGCTACAGCCCTGGCCAGACAAACTGGATCCCTGCACTGCCATAGACAGAAAACCATAGGATTGAGTCTCCGTAAGGCACCAAACTACATTATCCTTATGTATGTCCCTTTGGTGGATACTACCTGAATCTAGTGATGCCTTCAGGAGCTGTGAACAGCAGAGGGTTTGCCTGATCCCAGCAATGAAAGATCCTTTGTTTGAGCTATAATTTGGGTATAATACAGTAACATGCCATAGGGTCTACAGTTACGGCATTAGATGCCTCCCTCCCACACACACACACACAAAATCTTTAGCAAACCATCACATTACAGAACATTTGTGGAACTTCTTGGAACTCACTTCTGATTGGTGCAGCAAAAAGTGCAATACCCTGGGAGTTAACCAGGTTTGCATTAAGCACTAGCAGGCCGATCCGGGGAAGTCAAAACCACCAATAGTGAGAATGCGTGTGAATCTGCATCTGAAAAATGAAAGGCTCAAGACCAGGGTGGTGGTTTATATCATCACCCTGGATGCTTTCCTCCGGACACATTCTAGTTTGTTAATGTCCATAAAATTTGGCACCCAAAACTAAAAACAACTTTCCAAAAATGGTCTGATCAGCATAAACGATTTATTGCCTGTGTTAATCCGCCTTTTTTAAAATTAATTTTAGTAAATGTTGAACAGGCAAAAGAGTACTCATAAAATGAGTAAGGTATAAAGAATTACAAGCAAACATTCATGCACCCACAATATTTTTTTTTTTTTTTTTTTTTTGAGACGGAGTCTTGCTCTGTCGCCCAGGCTGGAGTGCAGTGGCGCAATCTCGGCTCACTGCAAGCTCCACCTCCCGGGTTCACGCCATTCTCCTGCCTCAGCTTCTCCGAGTAGCTGGGACTACAGGCGCCCGCCACCACGCCCAGCTAATTTTTTTGTATTTTTAGTAGAGACAGGGTTTCACCATGGTCTCGATCTCCTGACCTCGTGATCCACCCGCCTCAGCCTCCCAAAGTGCTGGGATTACAAGCGTGAGCCACTGCGCCCGGCGCAACCACCATTTTAAGAATAAAAAGCTACCTCTGAAGCTCCTTTTGTGACCCTTCTTAATCCACCCTCTTGTCCTCTGCTAAAAGGTAACAATTCTCCTTAATTTTGTGTGTACCCTTGCCTTTTAAGAAATAGTTTAGGCCAGGTGCAGTGGCTCACGCCTGTAATCCCAACACTTTGGGAGGACAAGGTGGGCAGATCATGAGGTCAAGAGATTGAGACCATCCTGGCCAACATGGTGAAACCCCGTCTCTACTAAAAATACAAAAATTAGCTGGGCGTGGTGGCATGTGCCTGTAGTACCAGCTACTCGGGAGGCTGAGGTCAGAGAATCGCTTGAACCCGGGACAAAGTGGTTGCAGTGAGCCGAGATCGTGCCACTGCACTACAGCCTGGGTGACAGAGCAGAACTCCGTCTCACACCTGTAATCCCACCACTTTGGAAGGCTGAAGCAGGAGGATGGCTTGAGCCCAGGGGTTTGAGATCAGTCTGGACAACATAACAAGACCCCATGTCTACAAAAGAACTTAAAAAAAAAAAAAAAGCTAGCTGTAGCGGTGCACACCTGTAGTCCCAGCTACTGAGGAGGCTGAGGCAGGAGGATTGCTCGAGTCCAAGAATTAGAGGGTGCAGTGAGCTATAATCATGCGACTGCACTCCCGCCTTGGTGACAGGGACAGACCCTATCTCCAGAAATAAATAAATACATGCTTGTATCCTTAAACAATATACTACTTTTGTCCAAATTTCTGAAGTTCATATGAATGGAATCATACTACATAAAATCTTTTAGAACTTGTTTTTCTGTTGTTGATGCATGAACTGGTAGTTCATTTTCAAAGGTGTAGAAAGGGCTGTCAATAGGCTGGTACACATGGGTATGGGCTGAGGCTCCCTGCTTATGGGCAGCAGCCACACTGACTGCATGGTGTCTACACTGTACTGGTTGTTCATTATTTTTAGTATCACCCCTGTCCAACGGTAATCCACTGTACAGATAAAAAATGCCTTATGCTTTCTACAATCCATGTTTTTTCTCCAGTTTTTTTGTTTTTTACTTTTTTTGGTGCCACACAAAGTGCTCTGAACTATGCTGGACATGTGCTGGGCTGTAGGGTATACACATTTTCAATTTTATTAAAATCAGTTTTCTTCGAAACTATGGTTATAACCCATTGTAGTTTATAAAATTTCCTGGGTTGGTCCCAACATTTTTAATGAAAATGAATAAATGAGAAAAGCAAAATAGTAGAGAACATTACCTTTAGTAGAGAACTGGTAAGATCAGTTTCTAGATACTTTGGCTTAAATCATACACATGTATCATATGCATACACATGTGCCAGTAAGTGAATTTCTCTCCGTGGGTCACAGTCAAAAAGCTCAGAACTGTCTTCCAGTTGCTTAATTCTTGCTCTGGCTATGTCTAATTTGCCATTAAACCTATTTGCTGATTTTTAAATTCCAATTATATGTTGATTTCTCAAAGAACTATTTAGTTTTTTTCAGATTTTTTTTGTCATTTTTATATTCACTTGCAATTTACTCACATTTTTAATCTTTCCATTTCTTTAAAAGTTATTTTACATTCTTTCTGACAACTGTAATATCTGAGATTATTACACACCTAATTTTGTCATCTACTATTTTGGCTGGTTCTATTGATGATGCCTTGTTTACTTTGTTTTGTGATTCTTGACTGTCATTAAAATTTCTTAAAACTTTTTGAACTCTTCAAGGCTTGCCCTGAAGAAAGATTCCTCCAAAAAGGACCTGCACTAGCTTCTGCCTTGTGCTACTATAGTGGAACCACTCTACAACTATATATTTGCCTCTTCTTTGGACCACCTATAGGTCTAAATTAGAACTGAAAACCTCCATGAATGCTGATTATTATTGGTTATAAAATATTAGGCAGTTTTTTTCTGAGATATTCTGCAGACTGGGAGGTGGTCAAGGGAAAAGTTATATTTCTAGTTCTACAATACACTATGAAAGTAGTCTTTAGGGGTCCCAGCTCTATGTGGAGACATTGTCTACTAAACTTTTTTCCCCAAAGTAGGCTCTGCGCTTTGTCTCTTATCTCCAGTGCAACAAGGGACCAAGAAAACACAAGCTCAACTGGACTCAGCAAGTGCTGTCTAACCAGGTGTTCCCCTTAGCTCTCTGATTTCTTGCTTTCACTTTCAGGCCAATGTTTGGTCTTTTATTTTCATGTTTTCTTGCCATTTAGAGATACATCTTACATAATTTATCCAGCATTTTTATTTGTATTCATTTTTACTAGAGGAGTAATTCAGAGTATCTAGTCTCACATGCCATCACAAACCAAAGTACACTGACATTCTAAACAGCCATTATACTGAGCTTGTGTTCAACTAAAACCATTAAGTCTTTTTCATATGAACTATGTTGTTTCCTTATTCCTGCACTTGCATAACTAACATTTGTAATCTAAATGCAGAAATTCACATTCTGAACTATTCAACTTAGTCTATATTTCAGTCATTGTTTTAAGCTATTAAAGAATTCTCAATCTCTCATTTAAAAATATTATTTACGACTTCAAATTTTTCATTCACAAACTTGATTAACATGCCTTCTATATTTTATTCTAAGTTGAAAAAGATGTGGAACACTGTATCATTCAGCATATAAATCACTTTAAGTTTCTAAAAAAAAAAAATGGATCCACCTGCAAAGTAGTACCCAGTAACTTCAATTTCATACCCCAAAAATATTTGTCAGTATCATTTAAGGACGATTATTAAGAAACATATCCTTGAAATAGGGGTTGCTATGCCTCCCTCACACACCACAAATCAAATTTGATATAGACCTAAGAGTAGGTCAAAGTTAACAAGGAGGGTGGCTTTGAACACTGTAATACAGAAATAATCAATTATGCTTTCAATGGTGCTGACAAGTTAAAGCCCTGACAGCAACAGTAAAGATCGTTCAGGGAAGGCTGAGAGTCATTCTAAGGTTTAGCCTTTGCTTCGGTGATTAATTTTACAAGAAACAGCAAGGTCATTCAGCATACCTGCCTCATTCCATCTCTATGAGAAAGGGACCAGCAACTAAAAATCACATTAACATTATGTAGGGTGACCACACAATTTATCAGTGCATGGTAAATGCATCTGACAGCAATAACTTCAGCATACCCTGAGAATAACCCTGTATGGCAGAAGCACCTGAATATTCCAAGTTAGGGAATCCTGGAGTTGCCAACCAGGAGATTCGTTCTTTGTCTATGAGGAACATCAGAACCCCCAACTGCACAACCTCTGAGGTCTGGTGGAATGCAGGCCACACAGAGGATCATGGCCCTTAGTTTTGGGTTGAGGGAAGGTTACCATATGGAGACTGTTGAGCAGGGGGACACTAAGTGAAAATGCTATATACACTGCATGCTTTTGGGGCTGGTTCTCCTGCCCAGCCCACTGCCACTAGACTCTCTTCCCTGGATGTAGGTCCCCAATAAAACCCCACGTCATCTCGTTTCCTGGCTCTGGGTCCCTTCTTTGGCCTCAGGAACCTGGTACCATCCATGGTGGAGTCAAAGGGGTTCAATACAACAATTGTCCAGGATGAAAGGTCCTGTTTTTATGCCAGAACAACAGGAGTGAGCCAGGACCAATCCAGCAAACCAGGACGCATCCCACCCTGATCATACACTTCCCTCTTTTAATAAAGCAACTGCCTCAGTATCTCCTTATACTGCCCATAAAAAGTACCCACCCATTGCCTATTTTCTACTGGACAACATCCATAGTTTTAGGATAATATGCTAATAATGCCCCTCAATCCCCCAAAATATGTTTAATATACTGTTAAAGGAGACAGGACGAGGTACTTTTTCTTAAGAGGAAAGTGTTTAAGAAACTTATCTAAAACAATTCACTGAATTGAAATATCTCATTCCATGAATTTTTTTTAATTAGAGTGATTTTTAAATTATTCTTGCAATGAGACTCTCTCAACAGCCTTTCTGATATCCACGTCCCTTCTGTGGCTTCACCTGCTCATAGCTGGCTGAAATCCCTTCTCATAAGACTCAGAACTTAGTACTACCCCCACCCCACTCCCACCAGCTAACAGGAAGATACTGATACAACTGTAAATCACAAATCCAGCTTCCATAAGTGTTTTGTTTGGCCAATACAGTGTTTTGATGCTTTTAAAGAATGGAAATCATCCCCAAAAATCTCAATCCCCTAAAAAAATCAAACTCTGTTTGGAAGACGCAGTCTCTGGAAGTCCAGTGTTTGGTGAAGGCACAGAAATGATTATGGAGGAAGGGTCTTTTCTACCCCATGCAGAAAACATAGCAGTTACTGCATTTACTCTTTAATCTCTTTTTAAAATTGAAGATAATGATCACTTTGTTGTATATATGGCATTTATCTTAGAATAGATTACAGAAAGTCATATTACCCAACTCTAAAGCAAATATACAATCAAATTATGAGTATTACAGTATAATGGCCCACCTAGCCAAACAACAACAACAGAAAGTTCTCGTTTGTGGGTTAAGCATCCTGTTAAGATAAACCCACTTGAGACTTTTAAAGACAAGGTATATTTGCTTAAATTGGTTTTTAACCATGGAGGTCGGTACTCAGAAAGCCTGATGAAAGCAGAAGGAAGTAGCCCTTAAGGATAGGAGCTAGCTTCTCATGCCGAAATTTTCATAACTACCACTCTGAATTTTGTCACCGTGAACCTCTATTTAAGGGTCACCTTTTCTGAGAAACCTTTCCTGATGCCTCCCTTCCTCTTCCAACAGTAAAAGCTGGCAGCTGCCTTCCCTACCTGCTACATCCTTCTCCCGCTCCAGCAACTGAAACACTCCCTGTGCTGCTGATCCAGCTCCCCTACTGCACTAGTAAAAATTGCTCAAGGGTATTGCCTCTGTTTCCCCATCACTTACACAGTGCCAACAGGAACATGGTACTCAACCTCTCTCCTCAAGAGTGAAACATCAGCATGGAATGGTAGTTAAAACCAATAGTGGTGGAGCTGCCCTTGGCCGCGAATCCTAGCTCTGGCCCACTTGTTACAAACTATGTGAGTTTGGGCAAATTATTCTGTCTCAGTTTCTGCAGAAGTAAAATGGGGAATAAAAAAGCACAGACTTTCACGGGGTTATTGTGAGATTTAAATGAGTTGATACATGTGAAGTGCCTGGGACCTAGCACATCACACTCAAATATAGATTATAAATTATCTTTTTTTTTTTTTAAGTCTCCAATTCTTCACAATCCTCAACTTAGTCCTAACCTCACCGTTCTTCAGAAAATCCTCAATGATTTCCTCGTTGCCAAAAGTCAAGCCCTTATCTACATGATTTCCATCTCAGCTTTGATACTGCTGGCCAACTCTGTTCTTGAGGCTCTTTTCCCCTTTGTTTCTAGGGAGGGCACTGATCTCATTTTCTCTCTCTCGGCTTCTCTTCTTGCCTGGGGCCAGCTGCTAGAGCTCCCTGCTGCTTGATTGTCTCTTTATACTGCCTGGTGCAGGACAAGCTTATCTACTAGTTGGTCTTCAACTACTAATGTGTCCAGTCTGTCTTAGGACTGATCATGTAGAATAAGTGATTGGAAGAATGATTGGGCTATATCGCTATTTCCAGCCCACGCTTCTTTTTGAGCTTCTAATCTTTATTTCTGACTGCCTTCTAGGTAATATCCATCTAGAAATGAACATACTACCCTATCTTTTTCTACTCCCTCAAATGTGCTACACTTAACTAGCATGAGGTACTGTGACTTCTTTCTCTCTCCAGGTCTGGTATCCTATTAGCTACTAAACCCTACCTATTCTAACATCCAATAGTGGGCAAGAAACATCTTCTCTTCCCTATTACCATAATGAAATCCTTTCATTAAGGTTTTCATGCTCTCATTTTTATTACTGTGCTACCTTCTGGTCTCTCAGCTTCCAGTGCTGCTGGAGAGACAGGGAAATAGGCACGTCATAAATAATGCCACCAGAATGACCAGCCTATAATGATCTGATCCCATCATGCCCCTGGTTAAAAAAAAAAAAAAATTAACCTACATGTACACATTTGAATACAATCTATTTACTAGCATATATTTAATGAGTGCCTCCCACACTGAATAAAGCCCTGAGTCCTAAAGAGTTCTCATAAGAAACTGCTCCTGGCTGGGCGTGGTGGCTCATGCTTGTAAACCCAGCACTTTGGGAGGCCGAGGCAGGCGGATCACGAGGTCAGGAGATCGAGACCACAGTGAAACCCCATCTCTACTAAAAATATAAAAAATTAACCGGGCATGGTGGCGGGCGCCTGTAATCCCAGCTACTCGGAGAGGGTGAGGCAGGAGAATGGCGTGAACCTGGGAGGCGGAGCTTGCAGTGAGCTGAGATTGCGCCACTGCACAGCCTGGGTGACAGAGCGAGACTCCGTCTCAAAAAAAAAAAAAAAGGAAACTGCTCCTGCCTCTAAGGACCTAGTTTGGCAAAAATTAGTTTGTTGCTTATAAGGTGCACAAGCACATGCTTCTGTCTAAAATCTAAAACACTCTGGACTGGAAATGAGATAAGCAATACTTATTAACATATTTATATGTAGTACATATATAATTAACACAATATCAAGAATTAATAAAGATAGGAATGAGGGAATGTGGAGGTTTGTGACTGCCACTGCAGGTGCTCTTCTTAGACACAGCTGGCCAGTCTCACTTCCAGAATATATAAGGGTGTTATATTTAGGCCCAGTCCTAGTCATTTGGGCGCTTAAAAATAACTTGATTTGACCTGAATTAAACAGTGTTCCAGATCGGCTTTCTGCATCAGAATCGTAGAAGCTTCTACATACTCAGCTAGCATGTACTGTACGGTTTTTTAAAAAATTGTGTTAGAAGAGTTCATCTTTGTTTCCACGACAGGCCTGAACCCACTGTCATTAATAAAACGCCATCAAAGTGCATTTGCTCAGCACAGATAAGCAAGCGGGTAGAAGGGCCAGGCCAAGGAGTGACCCTCTCAGCAATAGGCAGCCACTGAGCATTTGAACAGAGGAGTGTCACAAGCCCTATGCCCCATTTTACCACTAACTATGATTTTCCACTTCTACACTTCAGTGACTGCTCTTTTGAAAGATGGTACAATGACCTCCCAAGTGTCTCTCAGTGTCAATACCACCTGTCACTAGGAATTCCACAGACTGTTTGGTGTCAGTGGTCCTTAATGATAAAAACTAGTATCTTTGCCCTTACTGTAGCTGCCTCACACCCGTGTTGTTCTCAATGGTAATTTTTAAAAGGCCAACTTGGTAACTGTTGGCAAAATCAAAGTATACTTGTAAAGCAAGATTTTTTTTTTTTTGCCTTACAAATATTTTAACTTGTATACTAAAGTTGGCAAATCATATTGCCAACTAAATTCACTAAATTAGTTACACTTAACTCTGTTAGCTTGCTGAATATCTGAAAAATGGAAAACAATTTTCCTGTTAAATACATGAGGTCAAGAACAAGAACTGCAATAATCTGGGTTATTTCCAGAAAAAAAAAATCAAAATAATCATATAAATGAAAGAGACTTTTAGTAGGAAGTTGGGTTGTTCCTTAAATAGAAGAAAAATGAGTAACATGGTTACAGGCAAACTACCATATAAGCCAGTTAGTTTCTCTCTGTGTAATGGTCACGGTTATAGCCCATAATCTCAGCCATTTCAAAATACTTAAGTCACAGCCCAACAAGGATGAATCCATGCAAACTTCTCAGTGATGCCATAATGACGTGGCTGGCGTGCATTCACTGGTAATAAGTCAGAATCAGTCAGGTGGAAGGCTGTGGTGTAATGACTTAATGGAAGGAAGCCTGAAACAAACAGGGTCATAATGACAATGTTGCTAATCTCATCTGCAGCTATTTGCTTAGGCTTTCTGAGCTTAATTTTCCTACCTATAAATTGCCAGAACTGATTATTTCCAATGACTGTTAATAATCAAATTAGATAATGGACACGAAAGTGATTGAAAGACTAAATCGTGCTCTGTAAAAATCTAAGGTGAGGAGAACCAACAATGAGGGGATAAACTGTGGGCCAGAGAAACATCATAAAATTATAGGCTAAATTCACAACTTTCGTGCATCCCAGGCATGCGGTGTTAGGCTTGGGGAGCAACACACCGGGCTTGTTCTTAACGCAGCAGGGGGAAGAGAGGCTGGAGAAAGTCACGTCACCGGGCAGAGGGTCGTGACTGCAAGTTGTCCAGGTTCTTGGCATTTTGAAAAATGAACTGGACAAAACGCCCAGAAAAGCAAAGAAAGAATCAACACAAAAGAACGAATGCACGGATTTGCTGAAAACGAAAAGTACACTCCACAGTGTGGGAGCGGACCCAAGCAGCGGCTCAATGGCCCAGATACAGAATCTTCTTGGGTCCAAATACCCACTAGAAGTTTCCCATTGGCCACTTCAGGCTCACCTCATGTAACCGAAGTGGTAGCCCACAATCAGTCTGATTGGTTGCAGAAAGCAGCCAACCAGAGGCTGAAGTGAAGTTACAAATGTCACACGCAAAAGAAAAAGCAACCAATCGGAGGCTAGGGTAAAGTTACAAAGTTATACTTCTGTGCAAACCAAGACTCCGCTGCTGTGGACAGCAACCATTCTGAGGCTGGAATGAAGTTACAAAGTTGCAAATGAAGACTCCACCTGCACTCAGTATGATTTGTTGCAGAGAGCCAATTTCCCATCCTCCAGACAGAAAAGGTCAAAGGGAGTAGCCTCCGGTCCTCTTGTTACTTAAGCGGAGGGTTACAGTTTTCCTTTCAATTTAGTTCTAGGAAGTCGGTGTGATGGGTTTTCCTTTCAATTTAGTTCTAGGAAGTCGGTGTGATGGGTTTTCCTTTCAATTTAGTTCTAGGAAGTTGGCACGAAACAGCCTTAGGTTCCCTGCCTCCAGACCCTTATTCTTCTGCCTCACTGTCAGCCTGGGTGAGGAGAGGAGACCAGGAGACCTGTTCATAAAAGCCTACTGGCTTGGAATAAGGTCCAAAATTTCTCGGTGCAGCATGTAAGACCCTCTACACCTGGTCCGTCACATTGTGGGCCCCATTTCTGTCTAGTCTCATCCCATGCTGAGTGAGTCTAGACACTGTACTGCCTCCCAAAGGTACTCTGCACATCCATGCTCCAGGGTCAGCCACCACAATTTTCTGGCTGTGGTGGCCTCTCCCTAGGGCACCCCATCACCTCTCATCCACCTTTGTGCCACCGTCCCCAGGTATTATTTCTTCTGGTCCTTTGGTCCTTGATCAGTGTGTACTACCTTCTAAATAGCTTTCTCTGCTTCTTCTTCCTCTTTCCTTTGCATTTATCTCTGTTTCTAAAATAAAGTCTTCTTAAAGTTCAACTTTTGCTTTGCTAGACTGCAAGCTTTTTAAAAGACAGAAGCCATTTCTTATCTTTGTAACACCAACCACTCTGCAAGTATTGTTCCTTTGACTTAATTCACATAAATGTTTGTAGAGTGAATATAAACACGGCAATCTCAATACACTACACTGGAAGACACTGAGCAGTATGCTGAACCCAGGTTATTCTAAAGCAATCCCAACATTCTCTGATCTAAAATCTGAATATGTCAAAATCTTAATTCAAGACAAAGACCGGAAAAGCTGCTTCTCATAACCAAGCTTGCTACCAACTGAAAGCTAAACAAACTCTAGTACAGCATGAACATCCTTTACCCTGGTGGGGTGGATAATTATTCGTAACCACAGCTCCAGCCACTCCCCCAGCCCACTGTGCACATCTAACTTTAATGATATTGAGACTATTTGTTCTCCAGCAGACCACATTCTCCCTTATATCCTGTGCCTTTGGACCTGTTGTCCTGTTAGTATGGAGTGTCCTCCCAGAAAAATGCCTTTCATCCTCAAGTCTTAGCTCGAACTGAATTTTCCTCTTTAACATTCCCTGATTTCCTCAGGTGGACTTAGGAAGATCCTTCCAGAAGCACTCACTCCCAACCCCACCCTGGGAACCCACATCTCTATTTTATCCATTATCACACTTCACAAATTATTTGCTGAAAGACCTCTCTTTAAACAAAGTGTCTCAAAGATAAGATTGGTTCTTATTGTTTTTGCGTAGCCAGCTTGCAAACACTCCACAGATACTGAATGAATGAATCAGTGATGAATAAAGGCACCACCCAATCTACTGACATCAATTATCTACCAATAGCTACCCTACTCATGCTGCATTCAGGGTTGAGTGCTCACTGGTCAATATGTCTGGAAGAGGCAGACAAACTCAGAGTGCAGCCCCAACAGTTTTCACCTACCTGAGCAATATTCCCATAAAAACAATATTACCATCAATGTATAAGTTTGCAAGCTGGTACATCAAGCCCTGTTCAATTTGAAAAATCTAAAATAGTTAAAGCTGTATTGAGGAAAATTAACATTTCTACTTATTCAGATTCTACATTAGGAAATGCTGGGATTGCTTTAGAACTAACTTGGGCTTAGAGTATTGCTCTGTGTCTGCCAGTATAGTGCTATGGCTAAAAAAAAAAAGGTCTTTTAATAAAAGTCCCTGTCTGTTTTGTAGACTCTCATGGACTAAACAAAAAACCTAGCCATCCCTTGTAGGATAAATACCTTTGGAAAAACACGTTCCAATTCACTGTGGACTTCTACATTGCTCACATTTAAAATCAGAGGTTTCCTTTAAACAGAATCCCCATTCTCTTTGCAGATTAGCTGTGGCACTTCTCGCGTGTTGGCTGGGCTTTCCACCTCCCTCCCTCTTCTTTCTTTCACCTCCTCCACTTGTATGATCAGGAAAAATCAGTTTAATATTAGCCAAAATAAAACAATAATAAATAAATCTTCTAGGGGAAAAAATTACACTCCATTTACATTGCTCCAACCTCAGTGGGGGCCTCAACATTGCTGAGCCCCGCTCCTTTCTCCCTGGACCACCGAGCTCACTGAGACCTCAGCCACCACTTGCTCCAAACTTGTTTTGCTCAAACTGCAACCTCAAAGCCATCTGTTTTCACTTCCTAACAACACCTTTCTCTCATCTCTCACTTCATAGAGAAATTTACGGCAGCCAGACACGGGTTGTCTTACTCCATTTGGGCTGCTCTAACAAAATACTATAAACTGAGTAGCTTACCAATAACAGAAACTTGTATTTCTCACAGTTCTGGAGACTGGAAAGTCCATGATTATGGCACCAGTGGATCAGGTGTCTGGCAAGGGCCCACTTTTTGGTTCATGGATGGCACCTTCTCGCTGTGTCCTCACATGGTAGAAGGGAACAGATAGTTCTCTTTTATAAGGGCACTGATCCCATTCATGAAAGCTCCACCTCCACGAGCTAATCACCTTCCAAAGGCCCCACCTCCAAATGCCATCACCTTGGAGGTTAGGATGTCAACATACGGACTTGAGGGAGACACAAACATTCAGACCATAGCAGGCTCCCTCTCTAATTTTTAAATGAAGGACCTCACTGTCTGGCAGTCTGTCTCACAAACTCAGTATCTCAAGTTAAGCCTCATGGTCAGTTTATAAGGAAGATACCATCACATCCAGCTGATGGATGGATGATGAGCAAACTGAGGATCAAAGGGATTAAATGATGTGTCCACGGTCCCATGACTATTAAGTGACAAATGGAACCTGGTTATCCTAACCCTCAGTTCACACTGCATGCACCACATCTGTTTCAGTACAGTGCCAATTTATCTTCTCAATTCCCCTTCATATGTCCCACAGTCTAGCCAAACTGGCCAAAGGAACCTACCCAAGCATTTTAACAAATAAACTAGCCATTGCTTCTAAAAAAAAATTTTTTTTAAAAAGCGATCTTTTTATGATTACAGAATATTTGCTTATTCTGGGGAGACTGAGGAGGGAGGATCACTTGAACCCAGGAGTTCAGGCATGCAGTGAGCTATGATCTTGCCAATGCACTCCAGCCTGGGCAACAGAGTGAGACCCTGTCTCAAAAAAAAAGAAATCATCCATAAAAAACAAAAAGAATGAACAAGCTATGGTTATATGCAATATGAATAAATCACACAGCCTTGGGTGCTAGAAACCAAGACACCAAAGAGTACATGCTGTATGATTTCATTTATACAAGGAAAAAAAGACAGTCAAAACTATGAGATGCCATTAGAAGTGAGGAACACAGGGCCTATGGAGATGCTGATAATGCTGTATTCTCGATCTGTGCACTTGATGCATGGATTTGTTCAGTGTATGAAAATTCAATAAACTGCATATGCATGTGCACATACATGTACACACAGACATAATACTTGAAGTCAAAAAATAATGTTAATATTTTGGTATGTCTTCATTCTGGTGTTATTTCCTTTTGGTATTACTGTTTTAAAAAAATACAAAAATTCTTATCACCTTGTGTGTATAATTTTGTATTGTCATTTTAACCTTATAAAAAAGTAAAGCATTTACCCAAAGTACTGTAAATTATTCATAAATACTTTTAATGGCTGTATAACAGTCCATCTGGAGCCTGCACCATAATTTACTTAACCAGTTCCCTGATATCAACCATTAGATGTTTCTAATGTTTATTATTATAAATACTGCTGGAGTAAATGCCCTTACTCTTAGTTTTTTAGCCACTCTCTCATCTTACTCACCTTTATATATTTATAATATTATATATTATAGTTTATATAATATTTATGTGCTTACTGTATCCTCAATGGTTGATAATAGACTTCCCTAAATCAAAGACCACTTCATTCTTCCTCATAACCTTATGTCAGTCTCCTGAATATGGTCAGTACTTACTACTTGTTGAAGTGTTTTCAGAAGCCAAGTAAAACTTCCACTCCTATTAATCTAGATTTCAGTATCACTTAAGTCATCCATGTAATATGAATGATTAAGTCAGTTATACTTCAAATTATTCGTTTGGTCCTCACACTTAGTGTCTACCGGCAGTTTGGCATGGTCCTGCTTTAGGGTATAAATTCACTCAAGGACTAGCTGTGCTGGGCCCAAGGATCCAGTGGGAATCAGTAAGAGTCAGACAAGTGCCTGCCATTAAAGAGCTTACAGTCAGTGGATAACTAAATACGGATCCTGCTTTCCAGGAGACCCAAAGTCTAGCAGGGAAAGCAATACTAAACCGATCTGGACTTCTCACTCTCGTGATTGAAATCACAAGTGCTCACATGGCAACAAACACCAATTCCAGAGCCAAACTCTGAAAACTTCTCCTGGGTGGTTATCTTCATGTTTGTTAGTCTGTGGATGAATGTGTCTGCTGTATCTACAATACGTTTTGAAGTGTTTTACAACATTACTAATGCCATTGCATCTGCCAATGCAAAAGCACGGTACATTTTTTAAGTGCTAATAAAAAGAGACACACACTATAACAGAAACAAAAAGAAGGCTCATTGGAAACAGTTGAGAGTGGTGAAAAAATATTTTTCTTTTTTTTTCATATGAAATGAAAACTAGTAAGACTCCTGGAGGGCAAAGGATGAAGTACAAGCATTAATGACCGACCAGAACACAGAAGAGAGATCATCAGAAGTTTTTCCATTCTGAATGTGCAACAGGATGATCAGTGCCGAAGGTGGGAACTTGGCCCAATGTTAGTTCAGGAGGCCAAAAAATTGTTCCACAACGGAAAGGCTGTGCATAACCAAGGCTCCTTACAATTCAAGAGGTAAGGAGTGAACTTGGAGATCAAGGGCTACTGAGGGGCTCCCCAGAGCCCCACAAAAATCATTAAGAAGCCATGTGTTTCCAGAGATTTTTAATGCAGACAAAGCTGCTCCATTTTAGAAAAAGATATCCCTAGAGCATCCAGTAGCAAGGACATAATCAGTTATAATGCTTCAAAGAACCAACTTGCATTCCTTGAACTGCATCGACGACTACAAGCTTAAAGACCTCTTAGTCACTTGAAACTCGTGAAGAAACGAGCTTAAGAAGAGCCTCTCAGAAGCTTAGTTGTTTGAAGTACAGGGCTTCTAAAATTACAGCAAAGGAATAAGAACTGTGTATGCATATGATATAGAAGGAAGACACGATCACCTCCTAAGGGAGTGAGGTCCTCCTTCAGGAGAAAGGGACAACCAGGCTGGTTTTAGTGCTGTCAAGTGTTACGGCAGGCAAAAAAGAGGATGAACCATTTCTTCATGTCATCAAATAGCATGTTCAGATGTTTCAGCATCAATGCATGGGAAGTCTTATTAATGTAGTCCTGTTGGCAGCTGGTGCCCAGGGCCTGAGAACAGTCAAGGGATGGGAGGGCAGACAAGCAGTAAGGCAGGACAGCCACCTGACCAGCCCAGGGTGTGAGACCAGAGCCAGATGTCCGAGGTCCTGTGTATCCTAACAGAGTCTGAACTCAATCCTGTGGGCACTGAGGATTGGGCTTTTAGCACATCAGTGACACAGTGAGATTTCTGTGTCCAAGAGCTCATCCCGCAACACGGAGGATGGGTTTCAGGTGGGGAGACCAGTTAAGAGGAAACAATCTAAATGAGAGATGATAAATTAGGGTAGTGAATGATGGAAGAGGGAGAAAATTTCCTCAGCTGTCCAGGAGGTAAAATCAGAACTAGATGAATTACTCAAGGCGAGATGGCACAGGAAAGACAATATTAAGAGTGAGATGGATGATAGTCCCACAAATCCCGGCAGGAAATCAAGGAGGAAGTTAGGTGACACACTGATCCCGAGAAACTGACACGTAGTTCAGTGGGCAGGGGCCCAGAAATCAGGGCACAGAGCACTGCAGGAGCACAGATCCGGACATTCAGCACCACAAAGGTTGCAGTAAAAACAATGAAGGTGGGTGATGGGTGAGATCACTCATAACAGAAATTCTTACATTCTTAGGATGTGAACTCCTTTCAGAACTTGATGAAAAATTCTGCAACCTCTCACCAAAAAAAAAAAAGTGGGGTGGTACAGGAAGAAAGAGAGTTTAAAAGCACATGAACATTTTGAGAAAAAATATCAGGGAGCTCGTGGGCTTCCCTGCTGCCCACACAGGGACTATAGGTTAAGAAATCTTGAGGAAGCAGGTGAGCGAGCAGAGACAGGAGGTGAGTGGGGGTCAGCGGAAATAAAGGTCTAAAGCAGCATTTCTCACCCAGGATGCCACTGGCACACTGCGAGGAACATGTCTTCACCAGATAGGATGCTAAGTACCCCTGGCCACTAAATACCAGAAATACCCATCTCTCCAGTCTGCAACAACCAAAACATGCACCCACATATTCCAGAATGGCACCACCCCACTGGAGAACCCCTGTTCAAGAGGGAGCGGACAAGGCAGCAAAGAAAACTTGGAAAGTTCCAGGATGGAAAGAAAAGCAGATCCAATCCTCCAGCCACCCCTCCAAAATATATCCAGGATGTGACTCTTCTCACTTCCCCACCTCTACCATCAGCACCTCATCTAAGCCATTCCTTGCATGGATTGTTGCAATTATCTCCTAACTGGTCTTTCTACTTCTAGCCTTACTTCCCCTTGGCAAACATTTTCCATATAACAGCAGAGTGAGCCTTTTCAATTTTACTAATTCTATTTAACAAACACTTTTATAATACTATCTGCCATGCTCTGTTCTTCACAAATACTAACTCATCTTATCCTTACGACACTATGAGACAGGTATCATTACTATCTCCATTTTACCAATAAGGCACAGACAAGTTATGGAACTAATCCATGGTCCTACAGCCAGTACGTAGACAGTTGGGTTTTTACCACAGTAGCCAGCTCTGGAGTCTGTGCTCCTGCCTGCTGCCCAGGCTGCAGTCCAGTTTATTCATTCCTCTATTCAAGACTCTCAATTGTCTTCTCACTCAGTCAAAACCAAGATCCTTGTCACAGCCAATAAGGCCTGAGGTATACAGACCCCCACTACCTCCTCTGCCTCATCTCCAGCCCTTTGCTCCCTCCAGCCTCACCCGCCTGGCGGCTGGGATGTGGGCACACATGTGAGCACCGGCTCCAGGGCCTCTGCACTGTGCCCTCTATCTGGAGTGTTCTTCCTGCAGGCAGCCAGAGAGCTGGCTCCTTCATTTCATTAAGGTCCCTACTCAAATGTGCTTACATTAGCAAGGGCTTCCTATCCATCCAATATCAAATAACACCTCTACTCCCACCCCTAGCATTTTCAATCCCCCCACCTTATTTTTTTCTCTAAAGAATTTATCATCATATAAATAAAGTGAAAATATCTGTTCATTTATTATCTCTCTCCCCCTAGTACAGTGTGCTCTCCATGCAAACAGGAGCTTTGTGTGTTTTACTCTCTGCTATATCCTCATTCATGGAGAGGCGTGCAGTTCGGCTTTGAATGAACAACTAAAAGGATGAACAAAGAGGCTGGGTGCGGTGGCTCATGCTTGTAATCCCAGCACTTTGGGAGGCTGAGGCGGATAGATTACCTGAGGTCAGGAGTTTGAGACCACCCTGGCCAACATGGTAAAACCCCCATCTCTACTAAAAATACAAAAATTAGCCAGGTGTGGTGGCACACGCCTGTAATCCCAGCTACTTGGGAGGCTGAGACAGGAGAACTGGTTGAGCCTGGGAGGCGGAGGCTGCAGTGAGCCGAGGTCGTGCCACTGCACTCCAGCCTGGGCGACAGAGCAAGACTCTGTCTCAAAAAAATAAATAAATAAATAAATAAAGAACAAAGAGTGATGCCAAGGAAGCAACATTTCAAGATGGAGGGAGGCAGCCCAACAGTGTAAACATGCTGCAAACAACTGCAGTTATATTAGGGCTGAAAAGTTTCCACTGGTTTAGGCAATTAAGATATGGATGCCTGTGGCATGAAATGTTTCTAAGAAATGGTACCTGGCTGGGGAGTGAGTTGGCAGGTGAAGTAGTAGAAGCAATAAGCACAGACAACCCCTGTAAGAAGCTGGCTGAGAAAGGAGACAGCTAGAAGCAGCACCAGGGTCAACGGACTTGACATATTGTTTCCAGACCCAGGGCAAGAAGTCAAGGAAAGGCGAGACTGAATTCAGGAGAGAGGATGGATTACTGATAGAGAAGGGCCCTGAAGACAGCGGGCTCCAGGGTGTGCATGGTGAGGAGCTCTTCTCCCATCCTTGCATGACTTGAACAGATGGGGTTGTCTCTAACTCCAGTTCTCTTCAGGGCTACTTGCCTGGATAGACTGCAGAGGGGTCAGTGCCTGTCGTCCCCAGAGAGCAGAGGCCTGTCCTGCCTCCCAGTTCAAACAAAATGATTATTCAGAGCTCATGGAGTTGGGTAAGGGGAAGGCACTAACTCTCCACTGAGGTACTTCATATCCATTTGTTTCCGTATGTGGACATACATAAATATCTCCTTTATTTCAAAACAACCCAGAGTGAAGAATCAGTGGCCCCATTTAGATATTAGAAACTTGAGGCTCAGTAAGGCTCACAACCTCTTCAAGGCTACACCTGTGTAGCCAGGCTTTAACTTAAGTGGGCACTCTTTCCAATCATGCCGTTACTCAGTAGAATACAATAGGGGAAGAAACACATAATCAAGACCAGAAAAATTAACATTAACTGAATGATCTAGGTTGGGAGGTTTTCCAAGAAAGAAAAGTAATATAATTATCAATAGGAAACATTTAAAAAAAAGTGTATTTGAGATTAGTTAAAAGGGAAAAGGTATGTATGCACCCTCATCACCAGACTTTATTATTATAACAGAGAGCAAATAACAAAAAGAGAAAGGAAAAGAGGGAGAAGCAATGTCTGAGTAGGAAAGCCTTCCACAAAGGCTATTGTAAGGAAACTAGAAATGTGATTAAACGTGAGAAAAACACATTATCAAGTACTGGCTTGGAGATAGCTGCTTTTCATTTAGTTGGTTATCCAGCTGTGATACAGTATCAATACTGTGTGATACCATGTGTATATCAACTGATACAATAAAAAAGGATGCAACAGACAACTGATTTTTGACAAGGGTGCAAAGGCAATTCAGTGGAGAAAGAATAGTCGTTTCAACAGTGTTGGAACAACTGAATTTCCATATGCAGAAAATTAACGTCCATCCATAACTCACACCATATAAGAAACACAAAATGCATCACAGATCTAAATCTAAAACATAAAACTTCTAGAAGAAAACATAGGAGAAAATCTTCATGACCTTAGGCTAGGCAAAGATTTCTTAAATACCACACCAAAAGCCCAATCTATAAAAAACAAATTTATAAGTTGAAAGTCATCAAAATTAAAACCTTCTGCTTTTCAAAAGTCACTGCTAAGAAAATAAAACGATGAGACATAAACTGGGAGAAATTCTTTGCAAAGCATATATTTGATGAAACACTTGTATTCAAAATGTATAAGAATTCTCAAAATTTAACAAGAAGAAAACAACCCAATAAAAACACCAGCAAAAGACTAGGACACTTCACCAAAGAAGATACAAAGATAGCACAAAAAACACATAAAAGGATACTTTACATCACTAGTTGTTAGGGAAATGCAAATTAAAACCACAATGATGGCTGGACACATGGCTCATGCCTGTGATCTCAACACCAGGAGGCCAAGGTGGGAGGACTGCTTGAGGCCAGGAGTTCAAGACCAGCCTGGGCAACATAGCAAGACCTCTTCTCTACAAAATAAAATATTTTAAAAAACAGCCAGGCATGGTGGCACATGCCTGTGGTCCTAGCTACTTGGGAGCTATGACTGTACTACTGTACTCCAGCCTCGGCAACAGAGCAAGACCCTGTCTTTAAAATTTAAAAAATAAAAATAAAAATTTTAAAAACTCACAATAAAATACCACAAATGTCTAAAAAAGACCAACTATGCCAAGTGTTCACAAGGATGCAAAGGAAACAGCATGTTTACTTGCTGGTGGTAAGAATGTAAAATGGTACAATCACTTGGGAAAACAGTTTGGCAATTTCTTAAAAAGCTAAGCATACACCTACCACAAGATCCAGCCATTCCACTCATGGGTACTTACCCAAGATAAATGAAAGTATATGTCTATACAATACTTGTATGCAAGTATTCATAACAGCTTTATTTGTAATAGCCAAAAATTAGCAACAATTCTAATGTTCATCAATAGGTAGATAAATGAGCTGCTGTGTACTCACACAATGAAATACTATTCAGCAATGAAGAGGAATAAACTACTACTACATACATCAACATGAATGAATCTCCAAATAATTATTGAGTTTAAGAAGCCTTAACAACAACAAAAAAAGTACATTACTGCGTAATTCCATTAATCTAAAATTCCAGAAAATTTGAACTACTCTATAGTGACAGAAAGCAAACCAGTAGTTTAGAGGAAAGGGGAGAATGGAAGGAAGATAAATTACAAAGGAGAATGAGAAAATTTGGGGCGGACGTGGTGGCTCTCACCTGTAATCCCAGTACTTCGGGAGGCTAAGATGGGCGGATCATTTGAGGTCAAGAGGTAAGCCTGGCCAACATGGCAAAACCCAGTCTCTACTAAAAATACAAAACTTAGCCAGCCATGGTGGCACAAGCCTGTAGTCCCAGCTACTCGGGAAGCTGAGGCAGAATTGACTGAACCTAGGAGGCAGTGGTTGAGTGAGCCAAGATCATGCCACTGTACTCCAGCCTGGGCAACAGAGCAAGACCCTGTCTCAAAAAAAAAAGAAAGAAAAAAAAGAAATTTGGGAGAGTGATGTGGGAATGATTTCACGTGTATACATAGATCAAATCTTGTAAAATTGTACAGTTAGGTATGTGCAGTTTATTGTGTGTCAATGATATCTCAATAAAGCTGTTTAAGGCTGGGCACGGTGGCTCACGCCTGTAATCCCAGCACTTTGGGAGGCCGAGGCAGGTGGATCACAAGGCCAGGAAATCAATACCATCCTGGCTAACACGGTGAAACCCTGTCTCTACTAAAAATGTAAAAAATTAGCCAGGCGTGGTGGTGGGCACCTGTAGTCCCAGCTACTCAGGATGCTGAGGCAGGAGAATGGCATGAACCTGGGAGGCAGAGCTTGCAGTGAACTGAGATCGCGCCACTGCACTCCAGCCTGGGCGACAGAGCGAGACTCCATCTCAAAAAATAAAAATAAAAAAATTAAATAAATAAATAAAATAAAGCTGTTTAAAAGAAGAAATATAAGGGAAGGAAGTCATTATACACTAAAAAAGAAAAAATACAGCACAAATAAACTACTATATGATATTCTGACATTAAATGTATTAGAACTTCCTGTAGAAATGAACAAATTTTACCTTCAACATTACAAAACATCCCTATTTCTCACTGGTATTTCTACATCAATTATAAATCCATTCAAATATTCTAAGCAAAAATAAGGGTAAAACCTTACTTTCTGCCCAATATCTATCCATTAAAGAGAACCCCAATTTCTTTTAAACATATATACTTGTATCTGGAAGAATAATTTAATCTTAAGCGATTTTCTAATAGTAAAATTACTATAAGGATAAACATGATTTAGCACTCACGAGCCAATGGTAGCTAACAACAGTGACAAAATATAACAACAGTGACAAAATATATTACCTCCATAAAACCTGGTGGCAAACTATCACAGCTCTCCTCTTGTTATAACCTGCATTTAGATCTGATTTCTTTTTAAAACAAAGAGTAAAACATACGCTAATGAGTAAGAAAATATTTTTCTGCATATATAAAATTTGTACAGCCCTACAGTTCATTGCAGTATTTTGTGATATATCTGAATGTGATTTAAAAAAACAAAAACAAAAACAAACAAAAAAAAACACTTGCTAAGAATAGCCTTCTAAATCCTATAGCAAGTCTGTGAAATAAATGGGTAATAAATATTATTGGTGTTAAAAAGCTCCAGGCAACTTGTTCAAGGTCACCCAAGTAACCAGTGGACATATATACATGGTGGAAAAAAATAACAAGGGTTTCCAACCATAACTTTCCTCTCCTCCACAGTGGCAGCTACTCGTGATGCAAATGTCCTGCGGGCACAGAGGCCCTGCACAAGGCAAATCACCTGGTGTGCCCCTCTCAGGGCTTGCTCTCAACATTTTCAAATCAGGTCTAAATAAGCACCAGGGTAAGGGTCTGGCTTGCAGGTGCATCTCTCTCTTCTCATGCCTTCCTGACTAGAAAATCAGGGGTGGGGAAATGTAGGAACAAAAGGAACAATTTTCTTTTGTGAAGCAAATACATGGCAAGAAAGCCTAAGCTTCACTTTTCCAATTCTGACCAGATAAACTACTCACTCCTCCTCTACGAGAGCACCCAACAGGGGCTCAAAAATGCTGCTTTCATCCTCCTTGCTCTCCCAACCCAAGAGCACCCAGGCTAGGGAAACCTCAGGGTCCAGACCACTCAAAGGATCACAGTGTGGGAACCCCCGAGGTGGACTGCAGAGGAGTATGTTCTGAAGGACTTGAATCAGCTCCAAAGTGCCCCCATACACTCAGTGATCTATAAGATACAAAACTAGAAAGAACTAGAACTACACTCCAAGGGTGTGAGGAAATAATTTTTAAGGAACACTAAAGTCCTAAAAAACAAGTCAAGAGAAAAATGCAGAATTATGTAAGAAGTAGAGATTACAAACACCAATAACAGACATAAGTACTTCAGAGTTAGAGGACATCAAGCTAGTATTTTGTAAAGAGCAACCACATGACAAAAATACTCAAAGCTGTAAGACTTCCTTGGCCTTGGAAGGTCATGAGACTTTTTTTTTTTTTTTTTTTGGCTAAAACAAGGAATGCTTTAGTGAGAGAGAAGAAAAGAACTTCCAGACTTCTAGGTGGCTCCCACATTTAAAAAAAAACTCCTCCTCTCTCTTAAGCGTATGGTCCAGTGATGTCTAGTTACCATGCAAGTCACATCAACAGCTGGACAGCACTGAGCATCCTTAGAACTCTAAGTCTTGTTTTTCTACTAAAGTTTTCCCAACCTTCCTTTGATGTCTGGCACCACCAGCCGACAGCAGCTGACTAACGTGTTATCATGTGACACTGTGTAAAATAGTAAGGCACAGTAAGATTTTTTTCCTTTCAGTAAGCTTGTGCTGATAAAAAAAAAAAAAGGATAATTATTTTAATGACGTATTTAGAAAAAGGATTATGTACAACAGAAAGTCACAAGGGTAACACTAATTAAAAGGTGTCTCAATTTATTACTACGACTCTTTCACAGAGCCGAGCCTACATGCATTTTTACCTGATATTCGCAAAGGCCGTTTCATATTACACATATAACCAGCAAAGAAGGACTACAGAAAAGTGTGACTCTGGCTTTTCTATCATGAAAAGCAAATTTAACAGTGATAAAGAAGGCAATCAAGATACAACTACAGAAGCCAGGCATGGTGGCACACACCTGTAGTCCAGCCACTCAGGAGGCTGAGGCAGAAGGATCACTTGAGGCCAGGAGTTTAAGACCAACTGGGCAACATAGTAAGACTCCACTTCAAAAAAAAGATAAAGATACAAACTGATATTACAGTCTTACTCATTATATCAACATATTTATTGAGCACCTACTACATATACTGGGCACTGGTGAATAAACCAGGTATTATTAACTTCATATTAACCTCAAGGGCAAGAAAAGGACCCTAAGTGATTAAATAATATATAAATTGTGGTAAATATTCAGAAGGAAAAGTGATTATGCTATGAGGGAGAAAATAAAGGACCTCTAATTTGCATGATGATAAGGGTGGCATTGTCAGAGAAGACCTTTATGAGAAAGGATATTTGAGCTAGCACCCAAGGATGAGAAGTTACTCAAGGAGATGATCCTAAAATAGGGAGACCAACAGCATGAGCCACAGCCCTGAGGCTAGTCTGCTGGAGAACTGGCCAAGATGACAGCAAGAGATGCAAGTGGAGGTAGGGACCTGATAAAATCATGCAGGGCCCTGAAGTAATGTCAAGGATTTGGTATCTTATCCCAAAAATAAATAAATGTGTTTCCTGAGAGCCTTGACAGCTTTAAGACAGCAAATACCTTTTTTTTTTTCTTTTTCAGGCTGCTGGTAGTAAAACAGACTGGAAGCGGTACAGAGTGTGTGCAAGAGGCACCGCACCAAGGAAAGATAATACAGTACAGTGGCTCGCATTAGGATGGTGGAATAGTGGGGACTGAACATCAGACCAGTTTGAAAGAGATTTTGCAATAAAAATGGACAGCAGGACTTTATGATGGACTGGCTTGCTAGGGCTGATAGCAGAAAAGAGAGAGTGGAGTGAGCTACTCCTTGGATGGATGAGATGAAAACTGGAGGGGGAACAGTTTGAAAGTTTGAGTGACCAAGAGCTCAATTCTGAAGGAGTTAGAGATGTTGCCATTTATTGGCTGAAATGTGCAGGCACATCTAATATATATTAGATGTTCTACTCACCATAGCATCCCTTTTAGTAGTAGTATCCCCATTTTCCAGAAATCCAACTGTAGATTACAGAGGCTTAAGTGGCATGGCCGAGCTCACTCACCTCGGGAGTGACAAAGTCACATGTGCATCCCAAGTCTCGCTGGCAGTGGGGTAAACATTCTTTCCACTATACAGAATACTTGGAAACTCTCTCTACACTTTGAATTTTTAAGTCTTTTAGGGTTGGAGCAAGTTAGCATCAAAGAAGAGTAAATAAATGTTATATTATTTTTTAATCCAAATCTTTAATTTATGATGCATGTTTTTCTATCCAACTCCCATTCCCACTCCACTTTTACCTGCAAAGAGTTTTGTAATATTTTGAACACTAGCAAGATAGCTAAGATCTTAATGTTTTATAATAAAGGAGCAAAGCCATTATGCCAGGAATTAACCATAAGAAAAAGGCAACAATATCCCACGGCAAACAATATTTTTACTTCCAAGTCATTATATACATCAATATAAAACAGATCAATTAATGAGTCAGAAACCCTGAAGAACTAATCATTTCTCAAAACACAAGGCAGTCAGGTCAAAAACTGACATAAGTCACCATGTATAGAAGCCTACAAGAGCCAAACACTGAAGATTCAGGTTAAAAGGTTGCAACCTTAAAAAAATAAATAAAAGGCAAAAGAAATTATACAACCGTGTCGAATTTTAAATCTGTAATTACCAAATATCTGAACCAAATGCCAAATTCAGGAAACATGCATCCTATAAACAACTTAAACACTCTCTGTTCTTTGTAACTGTTTTTTCCTGAAGCACACTGACACTTCTGCAAAGTGAAGTGCCTTTCCTGCCTGCACAGCCCCATGATTTGCTCCCTCTCAGGGCCCTCTAATGCACCCCTAAGCTACTAAAGCCCAGGTTTGATCAATAAACCTAGAAAGAACTCAATGCATTACTGCCAATTGTGTCCATCACAGAAAGTACCACCTGGAGACTCTTGAGAAAAAAATGAGGAAGGGGGAGATTTTTGAAAGGTTTTATCACCTGTATTACAAATGATATTTTGTTGTATTTGATCCTTGAATAGAATAATCATCAAACATACGTTCAGTCTTCTTCAAGTGGGGGATGGTCATGTGTAATTTTTTGGTTTGGGGAGAGTGCCTCATGGAGATAAATAAAATTAAAAGTACCATTAGTACGCCCGCTAAAAGATAAAACTTACACAAACCACTTCCCCAAATGATAGTGCTGTCTCCTGCGTCCTGATTTTTGCGTCCACTCTGCACCTCTCCCTGCAGAAAGCTGGCTGGCATTCACTACTGCCTCACTCAGGCAAAGGACAGGATGTCGAAAACCCATTAAGAAAGCTTCTCATTTTCTGTTCCTTCATAACATGATGGCAACTCCTGGCAACTCCAAGATGAAGGGCAAAAAAGAAAATAAAAACTACCTGGGGCCCTCTACCAGAATGAGTGGTTAATCTAATGGAGAGAAAAGCAGAGATTTATACATATTTAAAAATGCTTCCTGGGGACAAAGCAGATGTAATGAATTGCTGAGCCACAATCTACTGGAAAATCCATAAATGTTCGTCCCTGCTGTCACAGGGCTAGAGGAATTTTTTTTTTTTTTTAAATGCAATGTTTTAATGCTAACCTGACAGGGCTAACCTGACAGGTTTAAGTCAGCTATGAAACGTGATTTGCATTCATTTCGCTTCTAAATCCCTAAAGATCAGGAACAATATTAACCCGCAATTATATATATCCTACGTTGCACTGTTTAAGATGCCATTTGATGCTGGGAAAGTAGTGGTTTAGCAACAACAGGCGGCTCTATGATGCTAAAATAACAACGCAACACTGGATCCCGAACCCAAGTACTCATCTTTTAAAACCCAGTGCCGCACCAGGACCCACATTCAAAGCTCGCGTCCCTTCAAGTTGAATCTTCCGGCTTTGTGCGATTTACCTTCTCAAACTTTCTAGTTTGCAAGTCAGAATTACTTTGAACGTCCGCTCTTCTGGACTCCCCTCCCCAAAGGGACTGGCGGCAAAGGAGAATAGAACGCAGATGGTTAACAGTTCAAATGAAATTTAAAAACCTATAATCCAATATTTTTTAGAGGAGAAAAGCGTTCACCAAACCGCCATCCGACAAGCAAGCATCCGATTTCCATCCGGAGGAAAAAATATTTTAAAAACCAGACATAAAATTCCCTTTTCAAGAAAAGTGGCCTCTAAACTCCCTTACCAAGGACACCGGGAGGAAGCAGAAAAGCAAAGACCAAGCTCGTACTTTTCAGTCCGCGGCTTGTGTGCGGCGAGGAGAGGCGCAAAGGGTGACACACCAGGAAAGGTGAACGCAGAGGGAGCGGGAGCCCGCGGCGGGGCAGGGTGGGGGCGGAACGGACGAGGTACCCAAGGTGCGGAGAGAGGGGCAACCGGACGGAGGGCAGCTCCGAGGCTGCAGGCGGGTCGGGCGGGGTCCCAGGCGCAGCCCGGATCGCCGCCGCCAAGTAAAGTTAATACTTACTCAGTTTCGCAACTGCGCCGCCCCCGCAGGCCGCCCGGAGGGGCCGGCCGGGGCGCTGGGGACGCAGCGGCACCCGGAGCTCCGCGGCCGCCCAGCGCCAGTCCCCGCGCCGCGCGCCCCGCACCGGCTGGAGGCCCCGGCCCCCCGGCGCTCCCTCTCCGCGCACCTCCCGGCCCGCGCTAGGTGAGTGTAGACGCCACTGGCTGGGGTGCCGCGGTGCGCGACCGCTCGGCCAGCGGCAGAGACGCCGCGGGAGCCGCCCCCAGCGCCAACGCCGCCGCGGGCGGGAAGGGCGAGGCTCGGCGAGGCTGGACGAGAGGCTGGGCGAGGAGCTGGGCGGCAGACGCTGAGCGGGGCGCGGCGCGGGGCGCCGGACGAGCGCAGGCGTAGGAGTCGGTGGCCCGCTCGCTCCTGCGGCCGGTGCCTCTGGGCTAGGGGCCGGGCTGGGGGCCGGGCCGGGCCGGGCGGCCGGGCGGCTCCGCCCCTTCGCCGGGCCGCGGCTGAGCGCGCGAGAGGAGCGGCGCGGGGGCGCCCCCCTCGGCCGGGCGCTCGGGTTTCAGCCGCCGCTCCCCCGCGCCCCGCCCGCGCCTGGCCCGCTCGCCGGCGCCGGGAGAGACCTCGTAACGGAACTGGGACGCCAGCGCTGCATTGTGGGAGCTTTTAAAGCGGCGGGGAGCGCGGCGCGACCCTCGGGCCCACCGGGCCACGCTCGCCCGGCCCACGACGCACCCCCGCCGTCGCCTGGCCCGCGATGCACCGAGGCCTGAGGACCAGAAAGCCGGGCGCGGGGAGATGACCGGTGGCTCGTGACGCTCCCACGAGCAAAATCTTCCATCGCCCGGGGCTGAGACTTGTCAAACTGCCCTCTACGGTCACCCGGAAAGTAGGAGGCTTTTTCTGCAGAGGGAAAAAAAATCAGAAAGAGCCCTTCCATCCCCCCTCCAAGGACTAGGTTTGAATTGCTTTTCATCTGCAGTGGCTGTGATTCAGCGTCCCTCTTAGCAGCAGGCAATGACAGAGGCAGGAGAGGAAAAAAAAAAAAAAGAAAGAAAAGAAAAGAAAGAAAGAAAGAAAAAACGCAGCAAATGAATCAAACGGACGTGAGTAACAAAAGTTTAGAAAGAGCTGGGCTCGGATTCAGAAAAAGCGCCTCATGCCCCCGCCCCGCTGCACTCCCAACCCCTTTAAAAATAGCAGATAATCAAGAAAGGAAACGGGTGCTTTCATATGGAAATACAGATGTGTATGTTGTTTTCAGTATTCTATTTTTTATGTGTGGCATGCAATTACTCAAGGCGCTGGGCAAAATTCAGCCTTTGGATTTTGTGGTCACACATACCCCAACTCCGCAACAGCTATTAATTTGCAGGGCGATGGGGTGCGGATGGTGGATGAGATACAAGAAAGCATTCCAATTAAAATGCCCCCCCCCCCCGGCCTTTTAATTTTCCAGACACTTGCTTTTATTTTTCTTTTTTTAAACATCATCAAAACAAGAATATTAAACTTGAAGCAGAATTTGTTACAGCGTATCTGACTCGGGACCTGATTTAAGGTTTGGGGTTTTTTGGCCCTTTGTTTCTTCCTCTTTGTTTTTTGACCTTTAGTTACTCCACACCTCATTAGTTCCTTGACCTGCAGGTGGACTGAGAAGAGAGCCATGGTAAGACTTAAATTTGTCAAATCAACATTTGGAGAGGAGAAAGTTCGCTGTGATTCAAATGCAAAACCAAAGGGAATATGATTTAAAAGTCAACCTGTAGGGCATGGATCCTCCCTTAACCCTACTAGACTCTTTTCAAAGGAGTTGCCTAGCTTTAAGGTGAATGTTTCCTAACCTCTCATTCCCTTCTCAGCCTTTCACTCCACTGAACAACGTCAGCCATTGCTTAATTGCCAAATCTAATGGAAAAATTTAATTCCCATCTTGTGCCTTTTGTGGCATTTGCCAATGTTGACCTCTCCTTCTTAGAACTTTCTGCCTTTCGGCCGGGCACAGTGGCTCACGCCTGTAATCCCAGCACTTTGGGAGGCCAAGGCTGGCAGATCGCCTGAGGTTGGGAGTTCGAGACCAGCCTGACCAACATGGAGAAACCCCGTCTGTACTAAAAATACAAAATTAGCCGAGCATGGTGGCATATGCCTGTAATCCCAGCAACCTGGGAGGCTGAGGCAGGAGAATCCCTTGAACCTGGGAGGCGGAGGTTGCAGTGAGCCGAGATCACGCCATTGCACCCCAGCCTGGGCAACAAGAGCAAAACTCCATCTCAAAAAAAAAAAACTTTCCTCCTTTCTTTGACTGTAGTAGTGATCTCTCTTTTGTGTACTTCTTTTTTTTTTTTTTTTTTTTTTTTTGAGGCGGAGTCTCGCTCTGCCGCCCAGGCTGGAGTGCAGTGGCGCGATCTCGGCTCACTGCAAGCTCCGCCTCCCGGGTTCACGCCATTCTCCTGCCTCAGCCTCTCTGAGTAGCTGGGACTACAGGCGCCCGCCACCACGCCCGGCTGATTTTTTTTTTTATATTTTTAGTAGAGACAGGGTTTCACCGTGGTCTCGATCTCCTGACCTCGTGATCCGCCCGCCTCGGCCTCCCAAAGTGCTGGGATTACAAGCGTGAGCCACCGCGCCCAGCCTCTTTTGTGTACTTCTTGAAGCAGGGGTTAGTTATAGCAGGCAAGAGTGTGGTTATCGTTGGACCAGGATTCAGGATCTGAAGATCGCTGAATCTTAAGAGTCGCTGACTCTTAATCCAGTTTGTGTTGATCACCAGGAGGATCTGGACCTCAGTGTTATCACATCTAGAGGTGAGCAAGTTGACTGACTCCTGATAACTAACTCTTATATGATGAGCTTTTAAATCAGGACAGAACTTCCTGATTGGATAGCAATACCTACTATTTAGGAAAAACCCTTCCTAAAAATCCAGGTATCCTCACCTCCAGTCTTACTGATGGCTGCCAAAGTCAGTGAATTTGCCTCCATTCAGTGCTGTTGATAAGCGCAGAAAAATCTCTACCCTACCTAGCCCATTTGGTTAATGCATTCTTCAGAGTGTAGTACAATTTGTTTTAAGCTTTTTTTTTTTTTTTAGCTATAATCACATCCCTGTTAAGCCTTCCTGAGATCACACCAAATGTCTTTGATGGGAATTGTAAACAACCCTTACTTCTGTTTTCTAATGATATTCCAGGAAAGGAGCCTAACTAGAGTCAGTGAGTATTCATGCACTTCAAACCCTGTGACATAGTAAGATTTGATTTTTAAGAAAACAACTTGAGAGGATGGATTCAGAAAAGAGGCAAATCCAAAGGGAGAGTCTAAACTGGAGAGCAGTGGGAATGAATAGGAGGAGGCCATATCAAGAGATGAATTGATCATCTTATAGACGTGGAGGTCAGAAATCTAAAATCAAAGTGTAGGCTGTGTTCCTTCTGGAGGATCAAGGGGAGAATCCATTTCCTTGCCCTTTTCAGCCTCTAGATGCCACCTGCATTCCTTGGCTTGTAGTCCGATTCTCTATGTTCAAGGCCAGCTGCATAGCATCTTCCCCCCTTTCTTTGTAACTTCTGCTTCATGGTGATGGGGACATCTCTCTCTCTCTCTGATCTGTAGGAATTGATTTAGATGCTTTTCTAGCCATGTGTATTATGAACTAGGTGCAGTTGAATTACTTATGGGAGGAAATGACAGGTGACCTCATTACTTGTCAAATCATCGTTAGATAACTGACTTGACTGCTAAGATTGCTGAAGCAGTGATTTATTACCTCAGCTAAATCTGTATCAATCTGGTGACCCATGTAACTGAAACCAATATGTTAACACTGTGAGAAAACCTAGCTTATGTTTGCAGCTCCTGAGGATAAATCCCTCTATCTTGAAATACCTGGAAACCCCTTTTTATTGTCCAGTGGAGTCATATTGCCAAGTTTGAGAAATGTGTCTAGACCAGCATTTCCCAAACAGCCCACCAGAGAACAACAGTCTGTAAGATGGTGATATCATTTGGATGTTTTTCCCCTCCAAATTTCATGTTGAAATGTGACCGCCATGTTGGAGTTGGACCTAGTGGAAGGTATTTGGATGATGGGGGCAGATCTCTGATGTGTGGCTATGTACCCTCCCTGCAGTAATGAGTTCATGAAAGATCTGGATGTTTAAAAGAGTCTGTGATCTTCCTCCTCTCTCTCTTGCTCCTGTTCTTGCCAAGTGATATGCCAACTCCACCTTTCCCTTCCACCATGTTTGGAAGCTCCCTGAGGCCTCACCAGGAGCAGATGCTTGTCCCATGCTTCCTGTAAGCCTGCAGAACTGTGAGCCGTAATAAACTGTGAATTATAAATTGCCTTTATAGCAATGCAAATGGACCAATACAGACGGGATGCTGGGAAGACAGTTGTTTCACCTTCAGTAAAGTCCATGGAACACAGTTGTGACTATATTCTAGGCCAGCCCAGATGCTTGTACTCAGAAAGGAGTGGTCTCAGGACCATAGGAAAGTGAAAAAATAAAAATAAGAAAATAAAGAAGGAGTTGTCAATGAATCAGAATTCATCAAGGTCAAAGTCTTAGGAAATTCCTTCATGAGGAAGTCTAGGGGGGCTATGGAAATGAACATTTTTAAACAAATAGGTATGTGGTGCTGGCAGGAATAAATTATGGACTTATGAATATAACATAAGATTCTTTATTACCTGGTCTCACCCATCTTTCCACCTCTGTCCGCCTTCTTCCCTGACTCTGTGTATCACCCATAATAAACTACTTATAGCTTCCTAGTGTTAAATTTACCCTAAAGCTGCCTCCTTCAATATTTTAAGTTCAACCTAAAGGTTCTCCTTACATAGTGAACTATAACCTAATGATTAAACAGATTGTAACCTACTCTTGTACCAGTCACCAAGTTTCAGCCAGTCAGAGGTGGCCAACTGTTCAAACCATGCTCAAATAAGGGAAATGTCATGGTGTAACCAATCCAGCTGTTTCTGTACCTTCTATTTTCATAGGTCACTTTCCTTTTTCTGTGCATAAATTCTCTCCAACCACTCAGCAGCACTGGAGTCACTCCAAAGCTATCCTGGTTCAGGGGTCTGTCTGATTCACAAGTCATTCTTTGTTCAATTGAGCTCTGCTAAATGTAATTTGTCTAAAGTTTTTCTTTTAACAGATGGTGTCAGAAATGGACCCCAAAGTAGAGCTCCCAGTGACCCCCCAGGAGCACTGAGTGACCACAAGAGGTGCCTGCTGGGCCCGTCCTCTCGCAGTGTCCACTGCTCTCTTGCAGCAACTGGAGATTGTGGCTACATTCTCTCTCAGATTCTGAATCTCCATACATTGCCGTTTTCAGCTGTTCAAGCTTGCTTGAGCAAATTTTTGATCTTAGCTGAGTTTGGAAGTCGATAGACATTGGACTGGGTCCAGGATTTGATTGGATCTGATAATTAACTGGCTTGGATCCAGTTAGATGCCTCGGGTATCTGACTGGGTCAGATAGAAACCGCCAGTAAATATTTTAATGAAAGCAATACTGCAGGGGTATGAACTCTGGCTGTAAGAAACTCACAAGGAATTTTATGTTCTATACCCTTTGTTTCTTTTTCTTGTGTGCTTCGGTGGGGAAAAATCATTAGTCAAGTTAATCAAGGGGATCTGAGAGCCAAATACAAGATTCAACGTAAAAATGGAATCCTTGGGCTGGGTGTGGTGGCTCAGGCCTGTAATCCCAGGACTTTGGGAGGCTGAGGCAGGCGGATCACCTGACCTCAGGAGTTCGAGACCAGTCTGGCCAACATGGTGAAACCCTGTCTCTACTAAAAATACAAAAATTAGCCAGGCCTGGTGGTGGGCACCTGTAATCCCAGCTACTTTGGAAGCTGAGGCAGGATAATCACTTGAACCCAGGAGGCAGAGGTTGCAGTGATCTGAGATTGCGCCACTGCACTCCAGCCTGGGTGAAAGAGCGAGACTCCGTCTCATAAATAAATACATACATAAATAAAGGAATCCTTAATTTCTGAGGAACTGAGTGCTCTACCTTCTGGCTATACCTACCTATAACTGTGTGAGGTATAGGCCCTGGAAGCAGCAAACACTTACAGAAATGGTGAAATCTTACTAAAGGTAATCTAAAGTTATGATGGAACATCCCAAATGAACAACACTGCACTTTAGGAAGTACATATAAAAATGAAGTCTCCCAATTTAGTATTATCCAGGGATGGCTGTTGAAGTTTAGAAGCTTCTAAAAAGATTCCAATATTTTTACAGATTCTTTTAAAAGATTCTTTGTAAAAGGCAAACAAGCTTAAGTGACTAATCAGAAAAATTAAGTCTTCTAACCTTTTGTCATTGTTACTGTCTTGCCCTGAAAGGGAAAAGAAAGCTGGATAAAGTATTTATAGAAGATAGAGGACCTGTGGTGGCTCATGTCTGTAATCCAAGGTGGAAGGATCGCTTGAGGCCAGAAGTTCAAGACCAGTCCAAGCAACATAGCAAGGCCCCATCTCTACAAAAAATGAAAATAAAATTAGCTGAGCATGATGGCTCATGCCTGTAGTTCTAGCTTCTAGAGAGGCTGAGGCAGGAGGATTGCTTGAGTCTAGGAGTTCAAGATTACAATGAACTATGGTCACACCACTGCACTCCAGCCTGGGTGATAGAGTGAGACTGTCTCAATAAAAAGATAAAAAGGTAAGCCCTTAGGTAAAGTAAGCTTGCTGCTTTGTTAGAGCTATCCATGCTGAGTCCAGGCAAAGAAAATGCTTTCTTTGGCCTGGCGCGGTGGTTCATGCCTGTAATCCCAACACTTTTGGAGGCCAGGGCGGGCAGATCACAAGGTCAGGAGTTTGAGACGAGCCTGACCAACATGGTGAAACTGTCTCTACTAAAAATACAAAAATTAGCCAGATGTGGTGGTGCGCACCTGTAATCCCAGCTATTCAGGAGGCTGAGGCAAGAGAATCACTTGAACCCAGGAGGCAGAGGTTGCAGTGAGCCGAGATTGCACCACTGCACTCCGACTCTGGCCTGGGCAATAGAGCAAGACTCCATCTCAAAAGAAAAGAATAAAGAAAAATCCTTTCTTTGCACAGTTCAGTAATGAGCTCTGCCCCGAACTCAGTAATTTTAGCAAAGAAACAGTAGCTAACTTAAAAAGACGGCCTATTGAACTAAGTTGGTCTCTAAAATATACCTTTCTGGCATTTAGCTGGCTACTTTGAAACCCTTTTGTAAATGAAATTTACATCTATAAAGGAAATCATCTGTAAGGGCATCTACACTGAGAAGAGGGAGGACTGGGTCACTAAAAACTCTTACGACTGATTTAACATAAAACCATTGTTTAAGGTGCTTTTCCCTGCGATCTTGTCTAAACTGGGCCTTTACTGACACTTTTCTTCCTTGGTTTAGGGAACCGATGGTACAGTATTTAGGCCCGAAGTCTCAGCTCTGTGCTTTTGAGATATGAATTTTTCACCGTGTTCCACCGAAGAGCATCCCTTTAGAAGTACAAATTTAGGATTGCCTAACAATTGCTTAGGGCAATGAATTAGGTAGTTGGAATATTGATAGTCTAAATGGGGAAAAGAGACTATTTGAAAGCCAGCAAATGGGAATTGTTTATGAAAGTTATAAGATCTGCTTCTGTCTTTATGTCTGTATGTCTGTGTGTTATATGTGATAATATTTGGTAACTAAAGATAGCATTTAATGGTTAGCAAAATATAATGGGATTGAAACCACCTTTGCAAAATTATGACAGTAAGAAAAATCTGACATAGTTGACTCCATCTTGCTTCTGACTCCTAAACTGCCCTTAGTCATTTCATAGGCCTTGCTAACTTTCTGAGGAATTTAGTTTATACTTCAACTTGAAACCAAGGATAATAGTCCCTCCCTACAACTAATCCCCTCCTTGCTCAGGGACCAAAAACCATCTTTGTAAGACTAAGGAAAGGCCACAGGAATAGGATTATGGGAGGGCCTGAACTCTGCTAACATGTAGGCATAGTTTCTATAATCCCATACTGCTCAGGGGTCTTGTGTCCAGAGGTCATAAGATCTGTGGCTTCCCTGATTACTCCTATAGATAACATTCTATTGTAGAAACTAAGATGGTTTTTTTGACATGTTTTACAGACTGACCCCACCCAGATCCATAACTCATGACTCACCTGGTCCTATGGCCCCACCCAGAAGTATTATAGACTCAGGGGATGAGGACTGTTTTCCAAACCCGTATGATTTCATCTCCAACCAATGCAGTTCTCCTGTATGGGCTGACCTCACGTCAGTTAAACTTTTTCTCTACTACAATGCCACGGTTTCAATGAATTGAGTTTGGGCAGCGGGCAGAAAGAACCCATCAGGCAGTTACAGAAATAGCTTCAGAATTGTCAGTTAAATATAATTCAGGCATTTTTGCTTTAGTCTACTGGTCAGACAGGTCTATGCTATCTCTGATAGATGTTTTAAGGTCACAGAACTGCTGATTCTGCTTTTTTTTTTTTTTTTTAAGAGACAAAGATTTCCTGTGTCACCCAGGCTGAAGTGCAGTAGTGTGATCACATCTTACTGCAATCTTGAGCCCCATGGGCTCAAGCAACCCTCCCACCTCAGTTTCCCATGTAGCTGGAACCACAGGCATGTGCCACCACACTCAGCTCTCTCTCTGTCTCTGTCTCTCTCTCTCTCTCTCTCTCTATATATATATATATATATATATATTTTTTTTTTTTTTTTAAAGACAGGGTCTCACTATGTTGCCCAGGCTGGTCTTGAGCTTGTAACCTCGAGATCTTCAGAGTGCTGGGATTACAGGCATGAGCCACCATTCCTGGCCTTGATTCTGTAATATTTTTAACACTTATTTGATTTGCTCCCCCAAGGCTTGCACACATTTTACTGTGAGCTTGTCTTTGTTTTTTGTTTGTTTTGTTTTGTTTTGTTTTTGAAACAGAGTCTCACTCTTATTGCCCAGGCTTGAGTGCAGTGGAGCAATCTTGGCTCACTGTAACCTCCGCCTCCTGGGTTCAAGCAATTCTCCTGCCTCAGCCTCCTAAGCAGCTGGGATTACAAGCACGTGCCACCACGCCCGGCTACTTTTTGTACTTTTAGTAGAGATGGGGTTTTGCCATGTTGGCCAGGCTGGTCTCAAACTCCTGACCTCAGGTGATCCGCCCACCTTGGCCAGTGCTGAGATTACAGGCATGAGCCACCATGCCCAGCCTGTGAGCTTGTCTTTGGTTTTGAGCTTCTGGAGTCTGGACAGGTGGCCATGGTGAGGCTTAGAGTCATGTCCTCACTGCCTAGACCAGTAACTTCAAAGCAGAGTCACGCCTAAGAGTCACCCCTTCTTGGCCATCCTGGGAGTGATCAGATCCTCCAGGCATCCTCTTTAAAACTCTGTACTCTGTCCCGAGTTGTATACCTAGAGCGTAATTTCAGGACTCAGAATGGCCCAGCCCTCTTAGCTGTCCTAGGTACCATGTGAGTACTCAGAACCCAGGACTGCTAGGGAAGACATTAGGGAATATACCTGTGTTAGTTTCTAAATTATTTTAAGTAATTTAAAATCTTAAAATTATGTTATATTACAATAAGTAATAGATGATTATGAGATAACCGAGTGATTTCTAAATAAGTTAAAAATCTGAAAGATTATTAAACATAAGTTTAACTTTATATATGTTGGCATTTTTGTATGGCATAGAAAAGCTAGTTATATTCAGATTTGTTAATAAACAAAAAATTGGGGAAACATCTTTCTAAAAGTTTATGAAATTATTTTCATCTATAAATACTTACAGGCCAGGTATGGTGGCTCACGCCTGTAATCCCAGGATTTTGAGAAGCCAAGGCAGGTGAATTGCTTGAGCCCAGGATTTCAAGACCAGCTTGGGCAACATGGTAAAATCCTATCTCTACAAAACATACAGAAAATTAGCTGGGAGTGGTGCACATGCCTGTCCCAGCTACTCAGGAGGCTGAGGTTGGGGGATTGCTGGAGCCCAGGAGGTCAAGGCTGCAGTGAGCTGTGACTGCGCCACTGCATTCTAGTCCAGGCAACAGAATGAGACCCTGTCTCAAAAAACAAACCCAAAAACCTTAGGTGAAACAGTTCAAAATTTCTTACTTCCTAAGTTTTCACAAGAAATTAGGGTTAACAATTCTGCATATGGAGTTTATAAAGAAAAGCAAGATACATTTTTGGTAAGGAAAGTGGTAAAGGCATAAAAAGGTGTGTGGCCAGGCCGCGGTGGTTCACGCTTGTAATCCCAGCACTTTGGGAGGCTGAGGCAGGTGAATCACTTGAAGTAAGGAGTTCAAGACAAGCCTGGCCAACGTGGTGAAACCCCATCTCTACTAAAAATACAAAAATTAACCGGGTGTGGTGGCGCAGGTCAGTAATCCCATCTACTCAGGAAACTGAGGCAGAAGAATCTCTCGAACCTGGGAGGCAGAGGTTGCAGTGAGCCGAGATCGCGCTACTGCACTCCAGCCTGGGGAACAGAGCGAGATTCCGTCTCAAAAAAAAAGTGTGTTGAAAAAACTTTATGAAGTTACTTAAAGGTTGTTTCAAATGAAAGGAATAAAAAAGGCATAGATAAAACTAAATATAGACAGTTGGGAAAATAGAAGAAAAAATTTTGTCAGATTATAAAAGGTTTATGGAAATCTTGTGTGGTCAAAAGCTGACTGAGAGTAAATGGATTTGTTTATAAGGTTTTATTAAAATTGACTGTAGTGTTTGTAATACGTTAATACAAAAGTAAAACTGGTTTTCTTTTGCGTAAGATTTTCATGTAGAATTAATAAGAGTTAGTAAAAGATTTTTGTTCACCTTTTACATAAACTGTAAAAAGAGAGAGACAGAGAAGAGAGGAGAGACCAATTCTGTCGAAATTCTGCCTCTTGCTGTCTTTAGTGGGTCTTTTGGTTATTTAAATTGAGTCTCCTCTCTATCAAAGGATAAAGGTTTTTGCTTTTTAAAACCTTTTAATTATCACTTTGGCTAAATGAATGACTATTATTTTAAAGTGACCTCTGTTCCTATTTTCGTTAAGTGTTTTAAACCTTTGATGTATTTGACAGGCTTTTCAAAATTAAATTTCAAGTTCAAAATTAAGTCTTTTTGACCTCAAACCAACTTTGGGGTGTTACAGAGGGCCCTTGCGGCATCCAAAAGAGAGATAATAAACAAGATTATTTGATATATTAAATTATATGGGAAACATTGTCAAATAAGAAATGATGTTTAACTTTCTTCGAGTTATATTTTTATGGATATGTTATTTTGTATTCCAAAGTTGTATGAGATTCCTAAAAATCTGGTATGTCTTGCTGTATGTTAGTCATAATTACAATTATGTTAAATTATTATAGGCTGGCCAGAGGCGGTGGCTCATGCCTGTAAACCCAGCACTTTGGGAGGGAAAGGCAAGAGGATTGCTTAAGCCCAGGAATTTGAGATCAGCCTGGACAACATGGTGAGACCCCCATCTCTACAAAAATTTTTTTTAAAAGTTACCCAGGCATGGTGTTGCACATCTGTGTTCCCAGCTACTGGGGAGGCTGAGACAAGAGGATCACTTGAGTCCAGGAAGTTGAGAGGTTGAGGCTGCAGTGAGCTGTGATTGTGCCACTGCACTTTAGCCTGGACAACAGAGGGAGACCCTGTCAAAAACAAACAAACAAACAAAAAAAAACCAACAACAAAAAAGCAAAACATCATAGGCCACAGAAATAAACAAACTTTCTTGTCAATTATGTCTTTAACCATGACCATTTTGAGTCATTTCCACAGTGAATTGTCTAATTTTGATGCATTTCTATAAACTCTTTATAAGCAAGTAAAATCCTAGAGAATTGTGCCTTCAAGGAGATTCATGGAAAGGATGGAAAGAACTCTTGAGTACATGTTTCTGATAGCTTTAGGATCATATCATTTGGACTGGGTAAGAATTCCCAGAACTCATGAAGAGACTATTTATAAAACTATTAATCCAAGCAGGAAAAGAATTAATTGAATACCAAGGAAATACTCTGCCAGAGATTTTCATGCTAAATCAGTCAGCACTGAAATCATTAAGATGTGTAGTTTGAATGAACTCCATGATCCTAGTCAAATTTCCTGTGATGACCCATTTAATAAACAGTGCTATGCACCTGAATTGGAGAAACAATTGATACTTAAATCCAATGTTAATCATAGATTCATGGAAAGCCTAAATGGCTGCTTGGGTCTTCCTGAGCCCTTAAAGCTTCCATTATTAAAGGCTCTGCACTTTATAAGTTATCACTGAAGAGAGAAAATGATCCAGATTTAAAATATACATATCGGTGTGGTGAATGTTCTAAATTGCGAAAATGGTTTATGACCAACATTTGGTTTGTCATGCTCACAATCCTGGAAATACATTCAAAACTTCAGGTACATTTCTGCTACCTGATGGGCTATTTGAATATATAGAGAGGGATTTCATTCAATTGCCATTTTCATTGCATGTTTTTTGGTTGTATGGAAGCTTTCCTATGCAAGGAGGCTGATGCTGTTACTACAGTAGCTAAAAGGTTTGTAGGAAATGTGTTTTCCCCCTTGGGGCATTCCTGGAGAAATCTCTAGCAATAACAGTACTTGTTTGACTGGACAAGTTGTAGAACAGTTTAATAAGGTTTTTTGTAGGTATCATAGCATTAGGTAAAGCTAACTGAATTGACTGGATTGTCATAGTCAAACATATTGCAGATCCGCTTCCAATAGAAGACAATGAAATAGTCACTGGAAAGCCTGTGCTCCTAATTTTAGAACCTCATGTATCTTCTGCTCCTAAACTCTGATATGACTAAATGCTGTGAGGCCTCAATGCATTATGTTAATATGTATTTTCACCAGGTCAAGGAAGCTTTTCCTGATCCACTAACTAAGGACAATCAAACCCTTCATGATCTAGAATCTGGAGACTGTGTCTTCTGGGAATAGTATCAGAGAAAGACTGCCCTTACTGCCCACATGTAGCAAAACTTTGAGACTTTGAATTATGGGTCCATAATCTCACAACTCAGAGGGGCACCTCTAGACTCTTGGAACTGTATACCTATTGGAGACTTTAAGGTAAAGCTGACCAGAGACGTTTTTCTCCAGAAGCAGACAGCACCATAGTCATGGACAGCTTTCCCAAGATCACAGATCAAGACTTCTCTGCTGTCATGAGACTCATACCTCTTAATTTTTTCTTGCTTATGCTTCTGTGAACAATAGAATTGGAAAAGGGGTGCTCCCGCGTGCACCCATAGGGTATACTTTTATTTGTGGAGGATTTTGCTGCCGACCTTATACATGGGCAAACTTATGCCTTCATGGATGGAAGATAAAGGGCTAATATGGGTTAGAAATTTTAATGGTACTTTCGTTTCTCCATAATCATTCAGAAACAGAACACTGGTCCACTCTTGTTAACCTACATCATAGGTTGAAGAGAACATTGCCATGAGGCCTTCATCCTTTCAGATGGGCATCATTTGTTGGGTCTTTTTCCATGATATGAAGAAAATGAAGCAATGATTAGAAATTGGTCCCTTGGCCAGGCACAGTGGCCCACACCTGTAATCCCATCACTTTGGCAGGCCGAGGTGGGTGGATCACCTGAGGTCAGGAGTTTGAGACCAGCCTGACCAATGTGGTGAAACCCCATCTCTACTAAAAATACAAAAATTAGCTGGGTGTGGTGGTGCACACCTGTAATCCCAGCTACTCCGGAGGCTGAGACAGGAGAATTGCTTGAACCTGGGAGGCAGAGGTTGCAGTGAGCCGAGATCACCCCCCTGCATTCCAGGTTGGGCAACAGAGCAAGACTCTGTCTCAAAGAAAAAAAAAAGAAAGAAAGAAAGAAATGGATCCCTCATAATAGGCTCTATAGCAGATTCTACTGCAAAGGCTATGGTTGCACAACAGACTTCTTTGAATTTGCTTGCTAAACTTGTACTAGTTAATAGAATTGCCTCCAAAAGTGCTGGGATTACAGGTGTGAGCCACTGTGCCCAGCCTCTCCTGTTTAATTGTATTCATTCTAATGTTTACTTCTTTAATTTGTAAAATGGGGTCACTTAGAGTTTTTTAGCCTATCTTACCATTTAGCCACTATTACTGATAATTTGGATGGAAAAGAAAAATAAATTATATCACCTCTCCTCTTCAGTGTATATATGTATTAACTTAGTAAATATAGTATTCTTTCTCGTTCCTAATGAAAATTTTGTTTACATACTGAAACACTGCAAACTTCTATAAATATTGTGATTTATTTGACCAATACAAAGGATCTTTTTAGAAACAGCAAACAGTTCTCAGATTATAGGAATTACTCATTTAATGATAGTTTCTTCTTAAAAAAAAAAAAAAAAAAAAGATGTTTAGTTACCGAATCGTAAACAACCCCTTAAAAGACACTCAGATAATCTCATGGGTCAGGAAGATGAGGATCAGTATATTTGATTAATAAAATTTAGTGTAGAAAGCATAAACCATAAATGGAAAATATAACAGATTGTACCAAAGAGAATACATTGAAATACATTAAGAAATCGGATTTAAACTATGATTGGATCCTTCTTTAGGTGGAAGTTATTTGAGAGAATAATTCCATGAAAATTAAAAAGTCATGATTCTTTCATTGTAGTCTAGAAAAATGGATTTAGTCAGCTGAGATTAAGTATGGGGGACTCTACAAGAACCTATACTAGGATAAGAGTATTGGAGGAAAAACACTGGGTGAGGTACCGGATGTTATGGCATTCCATCTTTGTAAATACATGCAATAAAATCTGGTCTATCTAGCTTTCTTTCAACCTAAATGCCACTCACCGATCTCACTACATTTCTGCAGTACTGTAATTGAGGTTTAAAATGATGACCCTGACATGACTTGTGAATCATAGCAGGAGATTAAATTATGTTCTGCTTTTTCCTTCGTGTATTTAATTATATTTATATTAGTTGCAAACTGGAAATCTAATCTATTTTAAAACCCTGCTAGATTAACCAGAGCCTCTTTATCAGGGACCCAACCATCCTTAATAGCAGAGTTTATAGTTCATGGGGGGGAAAAAAAACACCCAAGAACTGATTTTAAAATGTGACATTTGTACTTTCATAGCAAGAATAATTATTACAGGATAATTTGGAATCATCCAGCCACATTTTAAATAACTATAACAAATGTGTTAATAATAAATGCTATATAGCTACTTCTTTTTAATAAGTATACTTCATATTCTGTAGTGAGAAAAAATTTACCTTTGAATAAATAAATCTTCATCTTGGATCTGATAGAATGTGGTTAGTGTCAACAAGAGAACAGATATTGGGCATATTTTCAGTTGAGTTGGTTTGTATGTAAAAGTTTGGTTTGAGGGTCCCATCAAGCTGCTTCTCATCTCACCTTTGGTTTACCCGGAGATGTATCTGGTGACTGTGGTGACGAAAAAGGTCTCCTAATAAACGTGAATAAGCATGTGTTGTAGGTCAGATTCCCTGTAAGAGGAGCCTGAGACAGAGATTCTTGTGCAAATGCCTCACTGAGAATGGTCTGTCAGGAGAGGGGAATGTGGGAGGTAGCATGGAGCAAGAGGATAAAGCTAAAAAAAAAAAGGCGTGGCCCCAGCTGGAGACTGGCTTTGGTCTGATCCTGTGGGGAACCTGCTATAGTTTGAATGCTTGTCCTCCCAAACCTCAAGTTGAAATTTGATCCCCAGTGTTGGAAGTAAGGCCTAATGGGCAGTGTTTGGGTCATGGGATAGATCTCTCATGGACAGATGAATGCCCTCCCTGGGTAGTGGGAAGGAGTGAGTTCCTCCTCTGTTAGTACCTGAGAGAGCTGATTGTTAAAAAGAGCCTGATGCTCTCCACCCCTTTACCGCCTCTCCACTGCTGGCTTCCTTTCTCACATGTGATCTCTGTATACATGGGCTCCTCTTCACCTTTGGCCATGAGCAGAAGCAGCCTGAGGTCCTAACCAGCAGCAAATGCTGGTGCCATTGCTTCTTGTACAGTTTGCAGAACCATGAGCCAAATAAACCTCTTTGTAAATTATCCAGCCTCGGGCATTCCTTTATAGCAACACAGAACATTCTTTATAAATTCTTTATAAATTACCCATTCTTTATAAATTACTCAGCTTCGAGCGTTCCTTTATAGCAACACAAAACAGACTAAGAACCCTAGAGCAAGAGTGGCATCATAGAGTTGGTCCCCTTGCGGCAAGGAGCCTGGCCTTTTGTACCCCCATTGTCGGTCACTCACTGGCAGTGGGTCAGTGATAACCCCCAGAGAAGGAACTTCTGTTCCCTGAAGGGCAAGGGTAACCTGCCAAGAGCAACTAATCCCACAGCTAGGGATGTGCACCACCCCAAGAAGGGGATCTGGGCAGGGCATCACTTATTCACTACACATGGAAACACTCTCGTATATAGGTTAACAGCTGCAGACCAACCCCTAATAATCGTATAACAAGCAAAGCATACTATGGAAAGTACTGCAGCAGCCAGACAACATCCATGACCTTGTTTGTAAAGGAATATGTATTCAAAGAATAACTAGAAAAAAAAAAAAAAAGAACAACTACAGATGCAAGGAACACATCTCCTAACTGGGCTTAGGAACCCTGTCTCCCCTCACCCACCCTTTGTGCCACGGAGTGGCAGCTGGTGGTGGCTTCTGGGACTGAGACAAGGTGCCCAATAGGGGAAGAACTGAGGATGTTAGGAAAATTTAGAATAGGTCTAGACAGTCTGGGATGGGACAAGAGGAGCCTTGGGTTAAGGCTTATGTCTGAGGCCTACTTGCCTATCTCCTTCTTTCTTGCCTCCCACTAGCCCTAGAAATATGCTTGCCTGCTTATCTTTCCTCTGCCAATACCTTTTGCTGCCCACTAGGACTGCTATCTTCCCTAGCTTCCTCTGCAGTCGCCTCTGTCTCTCTTCAGACGGTTTTTCCACCACCCTTCATATAACAACATTCAACTTCAATTTCCCTGACATTTTCTAGTAGTTTGACAGTTAAATAACATAGGGAGGGGGAACAGGGTAGACATCCTTCCCATGCTATTCCCCTTCTTAAATCAATTTTAAAAATTTATTTTATTTTTAAATTTTTATTTATTTTGAGACTGAGTTATGAGACTGGCTAATTTTTGTATTTTTGGTAAAGAAGGGGTTTTGCCATGTTGCTCAGGCTGGTCTTGAATTCCTGGCATCAAGCAATCCACCTGCCTCGGCCTCCCAAAGTGCTGGGATTACAGGCATGAGCTATCACTCCTGGCCCTCCTTCCTAAATTTAGCTTGATGAGCTATACCCAGCAAGGATACTTCCGATGGTTTTTTTTTTTTGGGAAAAACGAAGACCATGTACTTGATTGACCTGAATTTCACAGAAGTGCCTAGAGGTTGTCCTGGGAGGTGCTGGGTGAAGGCTTCGGGTGCAGAGAGGGAGTGGAGGAGGTGGACAGGAAGCTCCAGAGGTGGGACAGGAGCTTGGTATACCTACAACAACCTCAGTACCCATTTCTCTTCCCTCCCCAGGCCCTTCACCAGCCCCAGACCTTCTGCTGAAGACACCATTTCAGACATTGACAACAGAACGGGTGGGTGTGGGGCAAGAGTGGCAAGATATCGGCTACTGTGGGCTCTGAAGGAACAGAGGAAAATCATATTTTTTTCTTTTTTTCTTTTTTTTTTGCTCTGGGAAAGGAAAAGAAATTCCCTTTACTCCAAAGCTGGGGTAGAATTAAATGACTCCAAGAACTACTGATATAGAAATGAGAAATGCTACCACTTTGGCTGGAATCAGAGCATCTGATACTGTAATCGGCTAAGCAAGGGACCTGGGGTGGCCCCCAGCAGCACAGTCTGCATGGGCACCGTGTGGCATGGTGGAAGGCAGGGGGTGAGCTAGTTAAGACATTGACGGTGTCATCATCTCACCCCTACCACCTTCCAAGAGAAACTTTTCCCTTCCTGTTGCTCTTCAGTCTCTGTGGAGAGCCCAGCCTTCCTGACCTGTATGGGAAGTGAGACAACTGATTTATAAAAAGAACTCTTAAGACCCTTTTCTGGAGAGATCGGAAAGATACCAAGACAGATCTTAGTTCAAACCCTGGCTCTGCTTCTTTCTACCCAAGTGATCATGAGCAAGTTGTTTAAGTTCTCTGGTCTTAATTTTCTGCCCCCCTTTTTTTTCACTGATAAAGAAAAGAGGTTTAATTGGCTTATCACAGTTCTGCAGTCTATACAGGAAATGTGGCGCCAGCATCTGCTTAGCATCTCCTGAGAGGCTCAGGAAGCTTCCAGTTCTGGTGGAAGGAAAGGGGAGCCAGCCGTCACATGGTAGAAGTATAAGAAAGAGAGGGAGAGGGGGCCAGGCGCAGTGGCTCATGCCTGTAATCCCAGCACTTTGGGAGGCCTAGGTGGGCGAATCATGAGGACAGGAGATCGAGACCATCCTGGCTAACACGGTGAAACCCTGTCTCTACTAAAAATACAAAAAATTAGCCGGGCGTGGTGGCGGGCACCTGTAGCCCCATCTACACGGGAGGTGGAGGCAGGAGAATCGCTTGAACCCGGGAGGCGGAGGTTGCGGTGAGCCGAGATCACGCCACTGCACTCCAGCCTGGGCGACAGAGCGAGAATCCGTCTCAAAAAAAAAAAAAAAAAAAAAGGGAGAGGGAGCAGGAGAGAGGAGGACTAGAGAAAGACAAGGAGAGAAGGAGAGAGAATGGCCTTAACTTTCTTATCTGCAAAAACAGAAGGGGGCAACAGGAAGGGGAAGATGATATTAGTGGCACACACAGAGTTATTGTGAGGATCAATTAGAATATGTGTAAAGTACAGTGCCCAGTATATAAGTATTGTTATAAAATCATCATCATAATAATTGTTATTATCTGTGAGCTCTTTGGTAAACATATACTTTCATCAAAGCAAATAGTTTTCTGTTTTAGTATATTCTGTGCCAGGCACTATTCTAAGTGCTCACATATTAACTTTTTTAATCCTCATAATAACTCTTATAAATTAGGTACTATTATATATCTATGTTGTAGATTCAGAAGCCAAAGCACAGAGAGATTAAGTTATTTGCCCACAATTTCATCCTTAGATAGTGGCAGGGCTAAGATTCAAGCCCAGGAAGTCTGGCTTCAAAGTCTGCATCTGCCATTGCAATAGATAGTTAAAGAGTGTGGCAAGAATCAAAGATAACTGATAGAATTGGCACCAGCTCAAGGTGAAAAGATCAGAGTGGAATTGCAAATCGAGAGTCTGGATTAGGCAGGTTCCTTTCGCCTGGTGCCCAGAGTGTGCTGAGGGTGAGGAGTGAGTGAGGATTGGATGGGTCCCGCAACATCAAAGCCTCACCATGGACTGTTCACTTCGAAAAGTAAGTGAATCTACTTTATTTTAGAGTGACTGGTGAGTTTCCAAGTCTCTTTCCGAGCAAATTGGGAAAATAACCCATGGATGACTATGACTAAGATAACTATGTGCGTTTTACTCTTTTCTTTCTTTTACCAGGTAAGAGGCCACCCTAGAAAACAATCCCGTGAGTGATATTTCATGAATTATCTTCGTGAACCGGAGCCAGTCGCTTTGCCTTCCTGAACCTTCTCTGAGATGGAAGGATGACCTGAAAATATGGCTCCTGGGTAAACCTCAGCCCTGGCTGGCAGATCTGGCTGGCTAATGGGACCCCCCTTTTCCTCTCCATGGCTCCTGTGCCTTGCCCTCAAGACTGTGTGTGTATTCCAAGAGGACCACATTCCCAGGTGGGGGTGTATTGTTTTTATAATGAAGGCTTACAGAATTTTCTCGAAAGTTGCATCTAGTTTTAGCGTTCTGAATCTGTGAATCACAAATTAGAATTGGTGCCTTTGGAAGAGGAGATGGGACATGAAACCTGCTCCAGCTTCTGATAATGCCCTAAACAGCAGCTCAAAATACAGCTAAAAGAACCCAGAAAACAAAATAGGTAAGTCTTGAAGAGAGATCAACATTAGGAATATAATATTCACTGAATATAATTCTGTGGTCTATTTTATACTTTATTCTATGCATTCACTCCTAGTATTTATGTATCAATTTCTGAACATTGGTTTCCAAAAAAGTCATTATCCAGTGAACTCTATTAGTCACTAAAGCTTTATAACAAATAAATTAACAAAACGTTGATACCCTAAGAAAAAATAGCCTCTTGTCACTTGTTGCCCCTTGGCTCTCAGAACTGGAAAGTCCACATACTTATAGTGGTTATGATAGTTTATCAAACTGAAAAAAAAGCCTGAACAACAATCCAGTGATTCCAGACACAAGTGGATAATCTATTCAGCCCCATGTAGTTTCAGAGACTAAATGAAGAAAAGGAAATTTTTTTCTTCTCCTCAGGGCAGAGATGTTTTTCAGTTCTTCTTTTTTTTTTTTTTTTTTTTAGTCTTAGCACTTGATATTCCCTTGGGAAGTGTTGGTTACAACAAAACACTATTTATTAGAATCCAAGTATCTGAAATTAATCAAAGATAGGTTAGCATGCCAGTCTCCCCTTTCCTCTTTTGTAATAAAAGAGCAATAGTCATTTTACCATTGCGAAATGTCATTTACATTTAGTCATTTACTAAAAATTAGTAAAAAATTTCTTAATATAAGCATAAAGTTACAAAGGCAAAGAGAAGATGTACTGGAAGGTAAATAGGCGTGGCAGAGGTTTGAAAGGCTGTTAGGCACTGGATTATAATCCTTCTAGGGTATGGACAACAGCTGGGTGTTATTTTCTCTTTCATAGCCAGTTCAGTACTCACTGTGCATGAGAGGTGCTTGAGTGAGTCTTTGTTAGATAAATGAAAAGCAAATTAATCCACTTTTCAGAGCTCTCTTCAGAGACCTGAGCCTGAACAAGACAATTCTCTAAAAGACAGAATATTTGGGAATGAAAAATAGGACATTAGAAGATGCTGTTTGTTACTTTTTAAATCCCCTTTTCATCCTGGCTACGCTAACTCTACCCTCAAGGGCAGGAGAACAGGGGACCAGAGATGGCTCCAGGCAAGTTGTGAGTTGTGTGGCATCAGCATCTGTCTATAGTGGTGATGCTGGTGCTGACATATGGTGGTTTATTTAATCTATTTGAGCCCCAGTATCTGCATGTGTAAAAGGGAATGATGATAATGAGTATTTTCCAAAAAATACGGTTGAAGGATTAACTGTATTTGAGACAGAGTAGGCCTCAGTTCATGTCAGCTATTAGCCTTAGTCTGTCTATAGGAACCAGAAGTTTCAGGTTGGGAGAAGCCTGGCCTTTTAATGAGATGCTTTCTTGTGGTGGGACAAGGAGTTGGTGTGAGACCAGAAACTCAGCCTCTCAGCAGCAGAAAAAGAGGAGACTCGATGTTCTGCTGGTGATTCTGAGATGAGTGTTAACATCAGATGTGGCTGTTAGTCCCCAGATGGACAAATATAAATGTTTCCTTCATGCACTTATTTGTTTTTGTTTTTGGTTTTGGTTCCTTCTGCTGATAAATATTCTTACTCAGAGGTTATTACTGCAAATAATAATAAAAAATACTGGTAAACCAGGCCTCTGATGTGTTATTGTTAAAAAAAAATCAATGTTTTATTCACATTCTGAGTACAGACTTGGCTTTATTGTTCTGAAAGAATTCTGCATGGCAAGGCAGGGGCTGAGCAAAAGATTAATGTTCAAAGGATTTATTAGTGTTGACTGTGAGTGTCTGTGTTTGTCTGTAAAGTTGGCTTGGTAGTCAGAATGTATGGGAAAACCTTCTAAGAGTCATATGGCAGCTTTTCAAAAACTCTGTAGAGCTGGGTACACAATTTCCCTGGACTCACTCCCATCTAAGCAGCCTCTAGCAGAGGGACCAGAGCAGCTGTGAGATACCTGTTCAGGACAGATTCGCATAGGCCTGAAGCAGGATACTGCATCCCAAGCAACCACAGACTGCCAAGAAAGTTCCCTGTCATGGCACAACTTAAGCTGAAAAATTAGCATCACAGCCTGTTGAACTGGAAGGGGTCTTAGAGCTGCTATCATCCAATCATCCAATCCCTTCATTTTCTAGCTGAGGAATCAAATCTACACATCTCTAGTGACCTGCCCAAGATAATGCAGCTAATTAGATAATTCATCAGAGTGAAGATTTGAGACAGAATACAGAAATTTTTTTTTAAAGCCTTCTGTACTGACATTTGTTTCCATTAAACTTGATACCACTTCTATCCTTTGTTTGTCAACTTTTATCACTGAGAAATAATTAATGTTGCAATAAGCTGGAATCAAAGAAATTGGTGAGAGAAATTGTGCTGACATGTTTGGGGTTGTCTTTGTATTCTCTGAAACCACAGAAAACATTTGATTAAATAGTTTTCAGCCAATGTGACACTTTATGTTTATTTTCAAAGGGGACTGTCATTTTCAGAAGTTAAAGAAATCTTTGTTTCGTGTTTGGGCTTTACAGTCTGGGCTCTTGATACTCATGGTGATGGGTTATTGTTGCTTGTGCCACCGTTAAACCAAGTACTGCTTTGAAAACAATTCAAGGCCATTTTAGAGGAACCCAAATGTCAGGTCTGTCTGATTATAGTACATGCAGTTGTCAAGCTAGAAAAACCAGCATCCGTTGGTGAGCTTTGCTGTCCATGAGCTGTGAGCAGTCAGTCAGGTTCCTAGGGAACAGCCCCCCACTGTATTTAAGACACAGGGCTCACTCCCAGATCCAGCTGCTCCAAATTGCCATTTTACTCAAGATCAAGCATATCAGAAGTCATGTTGTAAGTAGTAGGGGAGCTATTAAATTGAGCTGAAATAGAACAGCTAGAAAGAAGAAAATAAATGTGTACTTAAAAGATGCAAGGAGGCTGGGCCTATTCACCAGGGTCCTCCTGTGCAGAGGTAGTAGATTTTTGTTTGCCCTGGACTAGTTTAAGAATCCTCTGCCATAAAGATTCTTTTAGTTTGCATTTTAAGATGCTATCCTTGTCATAATTTTAAACCATGAACTAAAGAAAAATGAAATAGAGGTCAGCCTCTCCCTGAATTCCTCTCAGTGCGTGAACGTTCTTTCTCTACACATGGTCACTTGCACACTGCCTCCCCAGCCCGAGACCCGCACTGCAGGCACTAATTGAATTCCTGATGGCTGGGCCAGGGAAACTCAGTTCCAAATTGCCCTCCTCCTTTCCCCTAAGAGATCACGCATGTGTCAGTCTTTGTCCCTTGCCCTAACCCTCAACCTTGTCCTTCCTCTGCCATGGCTTTCTTTACATGCATATGTAGACAGAGACTTGTACTTGGAAGTCTTTTCCTCCTTTCTGCTGCCTCCCAGCTCTTTCCTGTTTCCTTATAGAATCCTCTCCTACTACACTTCCATTCATTATTTTCTCCCTCCCATTTTGTTCCCCAGATCTACCTATAACACAAAGCTGATAAGCATACGAATTTTGCTTGTGATAAACCTTGAAGGAAGAAATAGCAAAGTCATGCATTTTTGTGTGTGTTCAAATAAAGAACCACTGCCACAATGCTTTTGAGAACTTACTTTATATTGAAGCCTTCATTTCCTACTCCCTGTTCCCCACCATACACTTCTCTAGTTGCACTTAATTTCCTTATTAAAAATGTACTGGCAGGGCACAGTGGCTCATGCTTGTAATCCCAGCACTTTGGGAGGCCGAGGTGGGCAGATCACGAGGTCAAGAGATTGAGACCATCCTGGCCAACGTGGTGAAACCCCGTCTCTACTAAAAATACAAAAATTAGCTGGGCGTAGTGGCGCACACCTGTAGTCCCAGCTGCTTGGGAGGCTGAGGCAGGAGAATTGCTTGAACCTAGAAGGCAGAGGTTGCAGTGAGCTGAGATCACACCACTGCACTCCAGCCTGGTGACAGAGCAAGACTCTGTCTCAAAAAAAAAAAAAAAAAAAAAAAAAAATGTGTTTTATGGCCAGGCATGGTGGCTCACACCTGTAATCCCAGCACTTTGGGAGGCCTAGGCAGGAGGATTGCTTGAGCCTATCTCTACCAAAAATTAAAAAATACAAACAAAACAAAACAAAACCAGCTGGGCGTGGTGGTGCATACCTGTAGTTCCAGCTACTGGGGAGGCTGAGGTGGGAGAATTGCTTGAGCCTGGGAGATCGAGGCTGCAGTGAGCTGTGATTGTGCGATGCACTCCAGCCTGAACAATAAAATGAGACCCTGTCACACACACACACAAAAAGTACTTTAAAATTTTTTCTAGTTAACAGTTTTTCCATTTTGAGTGCTATAGTACAGTATTGTCTTCCACTACTTTTCATTGCTGATGTAACACATAAAATAAATAAGTCCTTTTGAAATAATTTTGGAACCTGGCCATTTTTAGAACATTGTTTCAAAGAGAAAATGAATTTCCAGCTTTTAGAACATGATTTATTTTAAGTTGGCTATTTCCTCTGTGTGTTTGGTAACAAAAATATGTTTGATGTGGTGACATAAAATCAGAGAGGCCTGCCTTGGTTTTTACCTTGTTAAATATATTCATAATAGAAAAAAATTAACCTTTTATTTCTTATATTTAATTGTGTTTGTAAAGCATTCTTAGAGACTATATTAGTCTGTTCTCATTGCTATAAAGACATAACCTGAGACTGGGTAATTTCTGGAGAAAAGAGGCTTAATCGACTCACAGTTCCACAGGCTGTACAGAAGGCATGGCTGGGGAGGCCTCGGGAAACTTACAATCGTGGCGGAAGGCAAAAGGGAAGCAGACGCAATCTTCACATGGTGGAGCAGGAGAGAGAGAGCAAAGAGGGAAGTGCTACACACCTTTCAACCATCAGATCCCATGAGAACTCACTCACTATCATGAAAACAGCAAGGGGGAAATCCACCCCCAGGATCCAGTCACCTCCCACCAGGTCCCTCCCCCAACATTGGGAATTACAATTCAATATGAGATTTGGGTGGAGACACAGATCCAAACCATATCAGAGACCTTGCAATGCATGTTGCTAATTATTTATAATTTTTCATAATCAAAGAGTATATGGAGACTGCAGCTTTCCACTATGTTTGTTCTTCCCCTCTTCCTGGGCATATGGAGAGACTCTATTTTCCAGTCTCCCTTGTAGTGAGGTGTAGCCATCTGACTGGACATTTGCCAATGGAATATGAGTGTGGGAGACTTGAGCAACTTCTGCCTCATCTGCATGAGAGGAAACCTCTGGCCAGGGACTCCTCTTTACCCCATTCAGCCAGCTGGAATGCCCATGGCCAGAGCACCCTGGAAGCTGACTGTTGGTGGCAGAGCCTCAGCCAGCCTGGTCTCCAGTGACTGATGGGCGCAGAGCTGCCCACCACACTGAGACACTTACCTGGGTTGTTAACTGGGACACCAATAAACTTGGCTGTTCTTTGAGCCACTGAATTTTAGGGGTTCTCTTTCATACAGCAGCTTAGCTTACTCTATAATACTATGACAAAAGAGAGTTTACAAGTTGTCCTGTTGGAAACGATTTTACCCCAATATACTGAAAAATCAAAATATATAAGCAAAAAGTAATTTTCTGGCCGGGCGCGGTGGCTCAAGCCTGTAATCCCAGCACTTTGGGAGGCCGAGGCGGGCGGATCACGAGGTCAGGAGATCAAGACCATCCTGGCTAACACGGTGAAACCCCGTCTCTACTAAAAATACAAAAAATTAGCCGGGCGTGGTGGCTGGCGCCTGTAGTCCCAGCTACTCGGGAGGCTGAGGCAGGAGAATGGCGTGAACCCGGGAGGCGGAGCTTGCAGTGAGCCGAGATCGATCGCGCCACTGCACTTCAGCCTGGGGGACAGAGAAAGACTCCGTCTCAAAAAAAAAAAAAAAAAAAAAAGTAATTTTCTTCAGAAAATAAAGCTCTAGACATTTGTAACTATTTTACTTTGGTTTTGGTGATGACTTTCTCAAAACATTAAGAAATTTATAAGGCTAATTTAATCTTCCATTCAAACATAAAAATTTACCAAAACCAGACATATTTCCCAAAGAGCTGTTATTTGAAAGGGGCAATTTGTTCTGGCCTTCGTTATGTCTATTAAAGGAAAATGAGTAACAGAATACCCACCTCAGAAGCACATTTCTTGGATCTAGTATCCTGTGATAATCCCATTTTAATTAGGACCAAATTCTGTTGTGATGAACTGCCCTCTCAAGAAACAAAACCCTTCACGGGTCACTTGGTAATAAAATAACGAAGCATAAAGCAAGGTTAACATCATTAAAATTTTTAAAAAGAAGTGTAAATTGGAATAAGGGTAAAGTCATATCCGCTCATGATTTGTTTCTTATTTCCACAATTTCCACCACAACTGGTGTCATACTTCTTGCAAACTGCTGATTATTTTTGTTTGTACATTTGTTGGTTTGCTTTGTTTTTCCTCACAAAGCAAAATATCATCTAAAGTTTAAGGTTTTTTGTAAAGTTATTTAATCAAAATATGTATTATCAAAATAATATAAAGTATGAAAGTTAAAATACACAGTGCCAAATTGGCCCATGGCTAAAAAACAAACATGTAGGCTCCGAATGAAGTCAAGATAAATTCATTTCTCACAGTCCTAAAATTTAAGAGGTAGGGAAAGGGGTTACAGAAGAATCCGTAGCCTTGATCACCTCATAAAAACTAAGTGAATATTATGATATTCTTCATGGAACTCAGAATTCTGAATGAGTTCTGAGAAAATACATTTAAAAGGATAAGATGGGCTACAGGAAAATAATTCGTTCTTGTTTAACATATTTGGAACTCACAGCAAACTCATTGTACCTTTTTATTTTTTAATGTAATAATGGACTTTAACTCTCTCTTCCCGTACTAGAATGTATGGTAATTGTCAAGTAGATCTTCATTACTCATATGAAGCTCTCTACTGTAGTCTTAAACTGACACCTGTGAGACTTTATGTCTCAGTAAACATTGGATCCCCTCTTCTGCCCACTCCTGGCTGCCCAACTAAGCTAAACAGGAGCACCATAACCAGGCATCAGAATGACAAGAGAGCGCATGGGTAGCAGGTGGGGTGCAAGATGATATGGAATGTAGATCTGAAAAGAATCTTGATGAGTTTTCTAACCCTTTTCTCTCTTTTTGTGTTGAAATATATAAGCAACACATTATAGGCAATTGACTGCTGTGTGGCAGTCCATCTAGAGTCTTGTGCTGAAAAGTCCAGAAAATTGAGTTATAATGCTGGCTTCAGTATAACTTAACTCCTTGACAAATCCCAGGCTGAATCTCAACGTCCTTACGTGAAAATGGGAATGTTGTATTCATACTTGTTTTCCCCAAGTCTACTTTAGACAAATCTGTACCTGTAGGAAATAACACAAAACACAACTCTGTTTTAAAATAAAAAAAGGCTGGGTGTGATGGCTCATGCCTGTAATTCCAGCACTTTGGGAAGCCAAGGTGGGAAGATTGCTTGAAGCTAGGAGTTCAAGACCAGCCTGGACGACATAGTGAGAACCTGCCTCTAAATAACTAGATAGATTAGATAGATGATAGATAGATAGATAGATAGATAGATAGATAGATAGATAGATAGATAGATAGATAGATATTCCTAAAGAGAAAGCAAAATCCCAGCAGGGAGGGAGGAGTAAATGGCTGAAGAGCATGAGTGCTGTGGGAATCTATAGAACAGGGGTCTGCAAACCACCTGAGGGCCAAATCCAGCCTGCCATATGTTTGCAAGAGCTAAGAATGGTTTTTACATTTGTAAAGATTTTTTTTTTAATTCAGATATGACTATTTTGTGGTATATGAAAATTATATGAAATTCAAATACCAGGCTGGGCACAGTGGCTCATGCCTATAATCCCAGCACTTTGGGAGGCTGAGACAGGTGGATCACTGGAGCCCAGGAGTTTGATACCAGCCTGGGCAACATAGCTAGACCCCGTCTCAATAAAAAAATAAAAATAAAAAAAATTCAAATGGCAGTGTCATGACAGAGACCATAGGGCCTTCACAGCCTAAAAGAGTTACTAACTGTTCTGCATAGATAAATGTTGCCAGTCTTTTCTCTAGAATATTCAAGGTGGAAATGTCCATTGGCAGTTAGAATTTAGATTTTGGAATTATTCACAAAAGCAATAGTTTAAAATGTGGGAGTCGACGAAGTCAAGGAAGAGACTAGAGAACAGAGGTCTGGAGAAAGTACCTGGTGGGAGATGTGTTCTGAGAAGATGGGAGAGGAGAGAATAGAGAAGGCACAGGAAGAGCATGATAGGCTCCCAAAAGCCAAACCAGGGGTGAGTTCCAGATGAGCTGATACATAAAAGCAGACATCTCAGAGAGATCAGGTACATTGAATCCTTTTTTAGTTCATTGGATTTGGCGGTGGTTAGAGGTCATTGGTTGCCTCTGAGAACGTTTGCGTTTCTGTGAAACAGTGGTGCATTAGCCAGTTTTCAAGAGGTTCGGGAGTGAATAGGTTTACCCTGGAAAGGAAACTAGGAAGATAATAATCTGAAGGGATTACAAAACCAAGGGAAATTGACTTTTGTTTGCTTACTTGTTTGTACCTTTCATAAGAGAGTACTGAGAATGTTTATTGGCCTAGTAAAAGCATTCAAGAGATGGAGATGACAAGAGGAGACAGAGCAGGGTAAAGGTGAGGGAAAGAAATGGAGAAAAGGTTGATGAGATGACCAAGTTGCAAGCAATACCACTCCCTCTGAAGCGAAATGAAGGAAAATGGTGAACATACAAAGAAAACTTGAGAGTGAATGTGGGAAAGGTGTAATGGCAGCAAGTGGCAAGGCTGCCTGCATAGAATAAGAGAGCCGGGAGTATGATGAGGCGTGCCATCCTGCAGGAAGCTGCAGAGGGCCCACTGGAAAGTATGAAGACTGATGAGGAGAAGCATTTGAAATACGTTCGTTACCTTTCCCTGAAATCTGGATGCTTAGGTGTGGAGATGGAAAAGAAAGTTGAGATGATCAGGGCTGTAATTAATGTGGAAGCATCAAGAAAAGTTAAACATTGGAATGAGGGTTCAAGAAGACAGTGTTGAAATAACTTGTCCTGTCAGGTGCAGTAGCTCATGCCAGTAACTCTAGCACTTTGGAAGGCCGAGGTGGGCAGATTACTTAGGGCCAGGAGTTCGAGACCAGGCTGGAAAACATGACAAAAATCTCCCTTTACAAAAAAAAAAAAAAAAAAAATACAAAAATTATCTGGGCATGGTGGTGCACAGCTGTAATTTCAGCTACTTGGGAGACTGAGGCATGAGAATCACTTGAACCTGGGAGATGGAGGTTGCAGGGAGCTGATAGCATACCACTGCATTCTAATCCAGCCTGGGTGACAGAGAGAGACCCTGTCTCAGAAAAAAAAAAAAAAAAAAAAAAAAAAAGGAAAGAAATCACTTGACCTGGAGTCCAGACTCCTTGGTGAAGCAAGGGAAACTAAAAGAATGTGATTAGCTAGGATTAGAAAAAAAAAAAAATGAAGAGCCAGGCATGGTGGTGTGCACCTGCAGTCCTAGAGACCCAGGACATGGGAGAATTGCTTGAGCCCAGGAGTTTGAGGCTGCCGTGAGCTATAATTGTGCCACCATATTCCAGTCCATGAGGCCAAAGTGCCACTTCTTTAAGGTGAAGGGATGTACAAAAGATGGAGATTAATGAAGATAAAATCAGAAAGGATCATCATCACGACCACCGAATTTAAAATCTTAAGAGTGTTGATCATAAGGTATGAGGCTGGCCATTCTGGTGGGTTCTGTGGATCTCAGAATTAATCGGAATATGCCACTCTGGGAATGTCTGCTTGACCCTGGGAGGCTATTGATCCTCAGGAAGCTTCCAGGGATCCTCCCAAGGTCCTGCAGGTGGAAGACAAATAGAGAACAGACAGGCGATGTCTGCTGTTGTCAATGGCAATAAATCACAAAGGAAAGCCTTTGCCAGGAATCTTAAATTGAACCTAAGGGGTTTAGTTGAAACTGAGTAGTCCTTTGGAATGGAGCTGAACAATGACTCAACTCATTGACTTTGGCTTACTGGGTCCCCTTTCCCTCCCTCCCAGGGAAACTGAGATTGAATGAATAATAGCTGTGAAATACTCCCTTGAGAACAAGACTCCTACACACTAATAAAAACTAAATGCTTTCATTACAATTTAAGTGAATGACTTGCTACCCTTAAAAAATGCCTCATAGTAAATGGCATAAGAATGACACTTCCCCAAAATGTTACACATTAATATTAATTTATAGCAGAATCATGAATGTCTACACATTTTATTGATTGAAAATTAATTTGTGTAAACATTTGGGGAATGTTGGGAGGGAAGTCAATAAATACATGAAATATTCAATTATTTGAAGTACCTAGGTATAAGCAAACATTTACTATAGTATCATGGAAGAGTACATTCAGCACATTGAATAACTACTGATGTTTTGGAGTCATTTGAAATGAAAAACATCTTTGTTCTCTCAGATCCCATTTCACCTCTCGTTTTCCTTCCCCTTACCCAAATCCTTCCAATCCCTACTGTGTTTAAATATTTATTTCAGAGATACAGCAAAGACAGGAAGGAAAAAATTCACTTATTCCAGAAAGCAGCTAATTTCCTGGTCTTCATGACATAAGCATACTAGCTCTCCCACAGTGAAACAAATTGGATGACAATTTTAGGATAATTGAATTGCTTGATGCTTTTCAAGTTGTTAGGGAATCAGTGCTGTGAAAACCAATTTTTTTCAGTGCTACCTATACTGTCCTGTGATAGGAGATTTTCTATTTGCCCATTCAAAACAAAACACAGAGCAAAGATTTATAGATTTGTGAGTGATTTGTGTTATACAATGGCAGTGAAAATGAACACCTGGTAAACTAAATTAAAACAAACTAAGTTGTCCGAATTTTCAGTTAATCAGATATCATAATTAGGAAGTGACAAAAATCTGTACAAAAGAGATGTGTAGATCCTAATTTAAAATGATTTCAGGGCCAAATAGCAAACTGTTTTGTTTTTTTGTTTGTTTGTTTTATGAGACAGGGTCTTGCTCTGTTACCCAGGCTGCAGTGCAATGGCATGATCATGGCTTACTGCAGGCCCAACCTCCTGGACTCAAGCAATCCTCCCATCTCAGTCTCCCAAGCAGCTGAGACTACAGGCAGGTACCACCATGCCTGGGTGTTTTTTTTTTTTTTTTGGTATAGACAGTCTCACCCCTATATTACCCAGGCTCATCTCAAACTCTTGGGCTCAAGTGACTCACTTGCCTTTGCCTCCCAAAGTGTTAGAATTACAGATGTGAGGCCAGACATGGTGGTTCACACCTGTAATTCCAGCATTTTGGGAGGTGGAGGAGGGTGGATCACTTGAGGTCAGGAGTTCGAGACCAGCCTGGCCAACATGTCAAAACCTCATCTCTACTAAAAATACAAAAATTAGCCGGGTGTGGTGGCAGATGCCTGTGCTACTCAGGAGGCTACTCGGGAGGCTGAGGCAGGAGAATCGCTTGAACCCTGGAGGCCAAGGTTGCAGTGAGCCAAGATCATGAGATTGCACTCTCTCCTGAGTGACAGAACAAGACTCCGTCTCAAAAAACAAACTAAAGGATTACAGATGTGAGCCCAACCAGCAGCCAGTTTTGGATGGAGATGGGGTTTTGAGTTATGAAACAATTGATAATGTTACCAAACAAAATGATTAGTAATCATAGAAGAGACTAAGTCATGAAAAGAAAATTTAAGGGGCAGAGACAAGCCATGAATCTGAACAGAAATGGAATGATTTAGGTCTCTGGCTCTCACACTTGAACATGCATCAGAAAGAATCACCTGGAGGGCTTTTTAAACCACAGATTGCTGGTTCCACTCCCAAAGTTTCTGATGCAGTAGATCTGGCGTGGGGCCTGAGAATTTCCATTTCTTTTTGTTTGTTTGTGTTAATATGAGATGGGGTCTCACTATGTTGTCCAGCCTGATCTCAAACTCCTGAGCTCAAGTGATCCTCTCACCTCGGCCTCCCAAAGTGCTGAGATTACAGGAATGAGTTACCATGCCTGGCCAAGAATTTCCATTTCTAAGTTCTCAGAAAATGCTAATGCTGCTGGCTATGGGACCACACTTTTAAGAACCATTAACTTAGGGCAATATCTAGAGACAGAAACATTTAATAAGAAAGTGTTGAAGACAGTGAGGAGAGATAGAAGAAAACTTATTGGAGGGAACTAAAGGGAAGAAGAAACTAGGATAATGGAGTGATCACTAAATTAAAATAATAGAAAGAAAAGGTGAATTTTAATTGAATGCCAAGCCTTGTGCTGACACTTTATATATTCCCAACCTTGTCAGGTTGATAAAATAATGATGACCTCCAGAAGAGGAACCAGAAGATGCACAAATCTTGACAAATATGAGTAGAAATGGTGGCTACTGTAAAATAACTTTCCAAGGCCAACATGGTTAAAAAGGGGTCTTGAGTTCTAAACCACTTAAGAGAAAGACAAGGAACAGGACAGATGGAGATCAAAACGCCATACAGTACTTACTGCTGATTAAGGCTGGGAGGGATAATAAGGCTTACGATTGCAACAACTGTGAGCTTCCTAATTCTGTATCTCAGAAATAGTCAGACTTATCCATCAATCCCAGCCAGACAACATATGCTTCCTCCTGTGGGGGCCTCCCTTTTAAAACTTCGAGTGTGGAAGAGAAGATATGAACTTCTGCTTTTTTTTCTTTTTCTTTTTTTTTGTGACAGACTCTCACTCTGTTTCCCAGGCTGGAATGCCGTGGCACAATTTCAGCTCACTGCAACCTCCACCTCCCAGGTTCAAGTGATTCTCCTGCCTCAGCCTCCTGAGTAGCTGGAACGACAGGCATGCGCCACCATGCAAATTTTTATGTTTTTAATAGAGACGGAGTTTTGCCGTGTTGGCCAGGCTGGTCTCGAACTCCTGACCTCAGCTGATTCGCCCACCTCGGCCTCCCAAAGTGCTGGGATTACAGGTGTTAGCCACTGCGCTTGGCCGAACATCTGCTTTATTGTGGCCGTTCCTCAAGCAAGGAGAGTATGGCAAGGGCTGGGCTCTGCAAGCCCTACTGACTCTTCTCAAATGTACCAACCGAATAACCGGCTCCTCATTTCCTGAGGCAGAGTGGTAAGGGAGTGAAGAAGCCAGGAGTGTTACACTAAGTGAAGTCTCCAGATAACAAAGAAACATCAGGAGCTGGGAATAAAAACCTTACGGGTGGGAGAATCTAAGTGAAAAGCAGGCTGCTTCACTCTAAAGCCTCCTTTCTTTCAATGATTCTGCTGCTCCAGAAGGAAAACACACCTGAGATTGAGGAGTGGGGAATGGCATTTATTGTATTATTTTATTTTATTGTTTTATTTATTTTTGAGACGGAGTCTTACTCTCTTCCCCAGGCTAGAGTGTAGTGGTGTGATCTCAGCTCACTGCAACGTCTACTTCCTGGGTTCAAGTGATTCTCCTGCCTCAGCCTCCAAAGTAGCTGGGATTACAGGCGCCCACCACCACACCCAGGTAATTTTTTTGTATTTTTAGTAGAGATGGGATTTCACCATGTTGGCCAGGCTGGTCTGGAACTCCTGACTTCAAGTAATCTGCCCGCCTCGGTCTCTCAAATTGCTGAGATTACAGGCATGAGCCACCACGCCTGGCCTATTTTATGTTTTATTTTTAAAATTTCTTCTTTCTTTCTTTCCTTCCTTCCTTCCTTCCTTCCTTCCTTCCTTCCTTCCTTCCTTCCTTCCTTTTTCTGAGACAGAGTCTCACTGTGTTACCTAGGCTGTAGTGCACTGGCACGATCTTGGCTCATTGCAGCCTTGACCTCCGAGGCTCAAGCGATCCTCCTACTTCAGCCTTCCAAAATGTTGAGATTATAGGTGTGAACCACTGTGCCCAGCTGGGAATGGTATTTTAAAAAGTGAGAATTCTTTACCAGGAAGATGCCGATGAAAGAACCACATACTGTCTCAGTAGCATGGCAACTTGACTAGCTGGTACTCAACAAGTGTTCATTGCTAGCAAGATTCAACATTGGAAATGGGCCTGGCTGGTGGCTGGGTCGATGTCCCAAGTAGAGGCTGAATGGTCTACATTTTATATATGGCTTCTCAGTATGCTTCCTCTTTTTTTTTTTTTTTTTTTTTGAGACAGAGTCTTGCTCTGTCACCCAGGCTGGAGTGCAGTGGTGCGATCTGGGCTCACTGCAACTTCCACCTCCTGGGTTCAAGCGATTCTCCTGCCTCGGCTTCCCAAGTAGCTGGGATTACAGGCACGCCCCACCATGCCTGGCTAATTTTTGTATTTTTAGTAGAGACAGGGTTTCACCATGTTGGCCAGGCTGATCTCAAACTCCTGACCTCAGGTGACCCACCAGCCTCGGCCTCGTAAAGTTTTGGGATTACAGGCGTGAGTCACCGTGCCTGGCCTATGCTTCCTCTTTAATTGTGAATATTTTGTAGCCAGAGGGCATAATGACTAGTTTTCATTTTCAATATACTGATGTCTGTTAGTTTATTCCTTAGGAACATGGCTCAAATTGGCATTTGGACACATTCGTGAAAGGAAAAAGGAAATGATAGAGCAGAACCCTTCTGTTTAAACAGGATGTGTAGTCAGGCTAATATTTCCCCTGGTCCAGCCTGCTGTCCAGCCATGAGTCCCAACGCATCCCATCATCAAAGGTTTGTGCTCCTGGCCCCATAGAAGTCGAGAGCCTCTGCAGTCTCCTGCAGGCCTGCCGTGACAGTGCTGGATTGTGCTCCAGGACTTCCACTTACAATGGCACGCAGAGCAGGCTTACCTCATGGCGAGATCTCGGCAGTTGATTTTTCAATCTACTAAGGCTCAATAGAACACCTCCTTGGCACAGTGAAAATTCTTTAAATTGGACTTTGTTAAAATGTCCCCGGAGGCACATTTTAAAGTTGATATTTTAATTACATACCATTAACTACTGCTGCTTCTTGAGTGCTTTATATTTAGTTCTAAAGATTTTATCCCAACAGATGAAGTTTTACATTTATAGTGGGCTTTGGTTGCTGTTATTATAGTCTAAAGAAAAATGTTTGAATTCTGATATTCTTTGCCAAGAACACAGAAGATGAACTGGAAGATGCCCAGGAGCTCAGTGAATAAGAGCGGATGAAGATGGGTACAGGAGAAAGAGCCAGAAAATGGTTGAATTGACTGAAGCACCAGAAGTCCTAGAACCTTCACACTTCTAAAAACAAAGGTTACTCAAAGAGGCCATCATGGTAGCTCACGCCTGCAATCCCAACACTTTGGGAGGCTTTGACAGAAGGATTGCTTGAGTCCAGAAGTTTGACACCAGCCTGGGCCAGAGTGAGACCTCATATCTACAAAAAAAAAAATTAGCTGGGCGTGATGGTGCATGCCTGTAGTCCTAGCTACTTAGGAGGCTGAGTTGGAAGGATTGCTTGGTTCCAGGAAGTCAAGGTTGCAGTGAGCTGAGATCATGCCACTGCATTCCAGCCTGGGCAACAGAGCAAGGCCCTGTCTCAAACAAACAAACAAACAAAACCTCGAAAAGTTCTAGTTTTATTTAGCAAGCCAGAAAGGTTTATTTGAGTATATTATCTTACAGTTGAGATGATCAGAAAACTTGGACTTCAACTCAAACCTGAACCTGAACCCAAAGCTGTCGTTTGGTCAAAACTTTTAGATAAAAAGAGAAGAGAAACTATTTTAATACCTCCTCTTGAAGTTGTAAAGACATATGAAATTCTTAGGCCAGGTGCGGTGGCTCATGCCTGTAATCCCAGCATTTTGGGAGGCCGAGGTGGGTGGATCACTTGAGGTCAGGAGTTCAAGACCAGCCTGGCCAACATGGTGAAACCCCGTCTCTACTAAAAATACGAAAAATTAGCCAGGTGTTGTGGTAAGCACCTGTAATCCTAGTTACTGGGAGACTGAGGCAGGAGAATGTTTGAACCCAGGAGGCAGAGATTGCAGTGAGCTGAGATCACGCCACTGCATTCCAGCCTGGGCGACAGTGAGGCTCTGTCTCAAATAAATAAATAAATAAATAAATAATTGACACTTGGAAACATTCAGAAATGTATGTTACCATAAATGTGTCTTCTTGATGTTTTCTAGGTATTAGTGGAATGCCTTCAAAATTTCCTTCTCTTAAATATTCACTACATTTATTGTTCAGTCTAGTTTATAAATTCTCATTTAAGAACATAGATAGGAAGAAAGTGAAGAGATCAAGCTTCTAGTCTATATTCTGCCATAAACCAGGGGTATGATCTTGAGCAAGTTAAGTTTTAAAATACCTGTTGTATAGCATTCAGAGATTTATTATAAAGGTAAAATGAGATAATGTACATAAAGCACTGAAAAAAAATGTAAAGTGTTACCTGACTTTTAAGATGATTCATCATCATTTAAATGAATTAATAACATAAACTGAAGATGTTTAGCTTAGTAAAATAAGGCAGAAGTGGAATCAAAGGTGTCGTCTGATATTTGAAGATTTGTTCAATTGATCTGCAGGACAGACTTTAAAAGCTGGTGGAAATTACAGTCCAGTAGTTTTCAGCATAACAAAAAAATCTGTTTTCAATAGTGGAATACATGGCCTTGTGACAGAGTGATCCTACTGTCTGTCATGATATACAAATCAAGTTCCTACACCAATTGTCAGAAATGCCTTTTTTGATATTGACTGCAATCATTTAGTCATTTATTACTGGACCAGGGGATCTCTAACATCTTTTCCAACTTTCAGAGTCTTTATCTCTAAGTTTATCCAACAAATCAATCAATGAATTTCATGGCAATTGATTCTATTGACTGATATGATATAATCAAGTGAAAACATATATTCACTTAGGTATACCTTGGAAAGCATAATGTGTTTTCCACAGTCGAATTCCTGGAACACAGGACGGCTAGATGGTTAATGAACATTCCATAAACCCCAGACTTACCTTCATGGAGCTGTACATTAATATCATGTGCTTGGCCTTAAGCAATCATATAGACATTAGCAATAAAAATCCACTTAAGGATAATATATACTATGTTACATTATATAGTATTCTTTTCTCTACATGAGAAATATCTTTTCAAATTTAAAATCAAGGAAAGCCCTTCCTTTTCTGAAGAATTATAATATTTTCTGTTTCTTTTCTCTTCTTCTTCTTCTTTTTTTTTTTTTTTGAGATGAAGTTTTGCTCTTGTCGCCCAGGCTGGAGTGCAGTGGCCCGATCTCGGCTCAATTCAACCTTTTCCTCCTGGGTTAAGCAATCCTCCTGCCTCAGCCTCCTGAGTAGCTGGGATTACAGGCCCATGCCACCACACCCAGCTAATTTTTGTATTTTTAGAAGAAACGGGGTTTCACGATGTTGGCCAGTCTGGCCTCGAACTCCTGACTTCAGGTGATTCATCCACCTCGGCCTCCCAAAGTGGTAGGATTACAGGTGTAAGCCATTGCACTCGACAGCTAGAATATTTTATTTCTTTTCTTTTCTTTTCTTTTTTGAGATGGAGTCTCACTCTGTCACCCAGGCTGGAGTGCAACCTCCACCTCCCAGGTTCAAATGATTCCCCTGCCTCAGTCTCCCGAGTAGCTGGGATTACAGGTGCCCACCATCACGCCCAGCTAATTTTTGTATTTTTAGTAGAGATGGGATTTCACCATGTTAGCCAGGCTTGTCTCAAACTCCTGACCTCAAGTTATCCGCCCGCCTCGGCCTCCCAAAGTGCTGGGATTATAGGCGTGAGCCACTGCGCCTGGCCAACTAGAGTATTTTCTTATTCCAATAATAAATCTTTTTTTTTTTTTTTTTGAGGTAATCTCGCTCTGTTGCCCAGGTTGTAGTGCAATGGCATGATCTCTGCTCACTGTAACCTCTGCCTTCCCGGCTGAAGCTATTCTTCTGCCTCAGTCTCCCGAGTAGATGGGATTACAGTGCCCGCCACTGCGCCTGGTTAATTTTTGTATTCTTAATAGAGATGGGGTTTCACCATGTTGGCCAGGCTTGTCTCAAACTCCTGACCTCAGGTGATCCTCCCGTCTCGTCATCCTAAAGTGCTGGGGATTACAGGCGTGAGCTGCCGGGCCTGACCAGCTTTCAATTCTATGACATTCTTTTGCTTTTTCAGAAAACTCTGGAAAGCAGGCATCTTCCTCTTCACATACGTTTCTGCCATGGACCTAACATGGAAGGTTTTTATATTCCATTTTGAATAATCTATATTCCCTCTGTCATAAGCTAAATCTTTTGAAAAGAGATTATCTTATAAACACATCTATAAATAATAAATTCACTAATAAACTAATAAATAAATTCCCTGATCCTCTTCTTTTTAATTAAAGAGCTTCTGGGATATGACCGAAATGTAAAGTTTTGGGCTAAATATCATGTAATTGCTGACAACTTGTTACTTGATTTAAATTGTTCTGCCTCAAAATGTGTACACAGGTAATGGCACTATTGTTTTTTAATGCAGAATTTTTTAGCTGGGCAATAAACTCAGCTTTTCTGCCATTTGAGTCTTTTTAAGAATAGAATATCTAATTTACAGGTAATTTCCCATTTTTGCCCTATCCCCATGAAATTTTTTTAACCTTTATGATGTACTAACATTAGAGATTTTTTTAATTACATGAAGTATTTTAAGAAGTGTCAGTGCAGGGTTTACAACATATTTTTCTGACACTACTTAAAACTATGGTGTTTTAAAGTATAACAAGTATAACTGAAAAATAACAGTGTATTTTTCTAGTGTTTTTTCTTCTTGCCTGTTTCCTGATCAGATTTGCTAATTGGTTTTGCAAATAATATTTTTAATTGCACCCACAGCTGCCAACTTCCTAGCAGTATCAAGGCTTTCTGCCTCCTATGTCTTATAAAGATTTTCTGAAAAGAATTCAGATGACTCTAATGGTGATTCATGAGCCAAACTTAGGTTAGGTTAATATTCCTGCACAGACTGGGGGAAAAGGGAGACTTTGAATCCTCTTAGTGATATTTAAAAACACAAAGGCAGTAAGATTACATAATTAGTTCTGAGTTTATTTTGATAATTTTTCTACCTGTAAACTTTAAAAACTATACTTCTAAAGACATTTTCTCTTTGTAATTAATATTTGGGGAGATACTTTGAGGCTAGATAATCTTGTTTCTCATCAAACTTTTCCTCACTAGTTTTCATAATCACTGATGATTTTCTACCTCCGTAATTCTTTTCTATATTTATTAGTTGGCATTCTACTTCAGGGAAGCACTTATCCTTTTCATCTATTTATTTATTTATATGACTATTGACTCATGGATTCTTATTTTATTCAGTGCAATAAGTTATAATCCATTACTATCATCATTTATTTTGACGCTCAACTTACCCTAGATTTGGCCAGTGGGAGCCTGTTAAATATGGTTCTTTTGTGTCATTTTGACATATGCCGTCATGTTTTTTGGTCAATTCTTTACTTTCTTTTTTTTTTTTTTTTTTTTTTTTTTGAGACGGAGTCTCGCTCTGTCGCCCAGGCTGGAGTGCAGTGGCGCTATCTCGGCTCACTGCAAGCTCCGCCTCCCGGGTTCACGCCATTCTCCTGCCTCAGCCTCTCCGAGTAGCTGGGACTACAGGCGCCCGCCACCACGCCCGGCTAATTTTTTGTATTTTTAGTAGAGACGAGGTTTTCACCATGGTCTCAATCTCCTGACCTCGTGATCCGCCCGCCTCGGCCTCCCAAAGTGCTGGGATTACAAGCGTGAGCCACCGCGCCCGGCCCAATTCTTTACTTTCTTGGGGAAAGAGGAAGCTCCAGGCTCATCCTATCCTTTCCCTGGCCCAGTCCTGAAATCAGCCATCTCCCCCAGTGACTATATTTCCATTTAATGGAGAATGGTGCCAAGATCTGCGTGATCAGTGTGCTCATTGCTACTGGTATGTCATCATGTCCAGGCCCTTACAGGGAAAAATATAGAAAGAAGTCTGGTTTACATATTGGAATACGATATCTTCAATTCCAGACCAACACCACAAGCTACATTACAGTCTGGCACTGTCCAATGGACACAAACATGAACTACATATGTAATTATAAGCTTTCCAGTTGCCATGTTTAAAAAAAGAAAGAGTTGAAATCCTTTTAAAGAATATATTTAACCCAATATATCCAATTTTATCATTTTGACATATAATCAATATGAAAAAGTTAACAGAATATTTAATACTTTTTGTACTAAGCCTTCCTAATCCAATGTGTATTTGACACTTAAAAGCATATCTTCAGGCCAGGCACAGTGGCTCATGCCTATAATCCCAGCACTTTGGGAGGCCAAGGCAGGTGGGTCACTTGAGGCCAGGAGTTTGAGACCAGGCTGGCCAACATAGTGAGACCCCATCTCTAGTGAAAATACAAAAATTAGTTGGGCATGGTGGCATACATCTGTAATCCCAGCTACTTGGGAGGCTGAAGCATGAAAATCGCTTGAACCTAGGAGGTGGAGGTTGCAGTGAGCTGAGATTGCTCCACTGTACTCCAGCCTGGGCGACAGAGCAACACTCTGTCTAAACAAACAAACAAAAAAGCATAGCATATCTTCAATTTGGTTTAGCCACATTTCGAGTGTTCAACAGCCACATGTGGCCAAGGGCTACCATACTGAACAGCACAGTTCTGTCTTTTTCCTTCTCATATTTGTTACTCTATTCTCCAACAGGAAGAAATCTGGATTACAGGAATACATAGGAGATAGCTTCATAAATGGCTAACTTATGGCTCTGAAAGACAGCAAACTTACAAAAGTTTAATGCTTCAGTGTTTTTAGATGAAAAACATACAGTGAAAGCCACAAATCTGGAGCATACATCTCAATGCATTTTAACCAATGCATACACCTGCGTAACCCACATCTCTATCATTTTCATCAAAAAATGATTGTTTTCATCACAGAAATTTCTCCTGTGCTCCTTCCTAGTGAGTTCCCTGCCTAAATCAGAGGCAGTAATTTATCTGACCTTTTTCATCATGGAGTAGATTTTCCTCTTCTAGAATTATACATTTTCATAAATGTGATCACAGTATTCTTTTTGGGTGTAAATCTGGCTTTTTTCTCTCAGTATAATGTCTTGAAATTCATCCATATTGTTACATGTATTAAAGTTTATTCCTTTGTATCACTAAAGAGTATTACATTGTATAAATATACACAATTTGTTTATGCATTTTCCTGTTAATAGACATTTAAGTTGTTTTCATTTTGGGCTACTATGAATAAAGTGGCTAAGAACATCTTTGTTGTGGACTTTGTGTGGACATGTTTTCATTGGTCTTGGGTAAATATCTAGGAGTGAAATTACTAGGTTGCAGGGTAGATGTAAGGATTTTCTTGTATGTTGGTTATATGTTATTAACCATTTTATGCTGAAACCAACAATAATACTTTTATCTACAGTTTGACTTTAAAAGCTAATTAATGGCATTTACATTATTATGATGATTGTTTGAGCTGCGTCAAGTAGCACGCTAGGATAACATTTTCTTCTTTCATTTTACCCTTTCAATCATTTTACCCTTTCCTCCCCTCTCTGCCCTCCTTCCTCCTTAAATTGGCTGTCTCCTACTCACTCTTCAGGCCTCACCTAAGACTTGCTTCCTCCGAGAAACCCACCCTGACCCTCTCAATCTGGGCCATGTGGCCCTCTCATTCATTTCCTTCTTTTGTGATCTGTGTCACTCAGCACTGTGAACATTGGTGTGCACATCTGTCTTCTCCTTCCCATTGAGAGCACCTTGAGAACCAGAGTTGCTTTTTGTTTTTATTTGCATACCTGTTGCTTAAACATGTGTTTTGTTTGTCTGTTTGTTGTTTTTTTTTGTTTTTGAGACGGAGTTTCGCTCTTGTTGCCCAGGCTGTAGTGCAATGGCATAATCTCAGCCCCATGCAACACCCGCCTTCCAGATTCAAGCGATTCTCTTGCCTCAGCCTCCCAAATAGCTGGGATTACAGGCATGCACCACCACGCCCAGCTAATTTTGTATTTTTAGTAGAGATGGGTTTTCTCCATGTTGGTCAGGCTGGTTTCGAACTCCCAACCTCAGGTGATTCGCCTGCCTTGGCCTCCCAAAGTGCTGGGATTACAGGCGTGAGCCACCATGCCCAGCACGCCTAAGCATGTTTGACGCAGTAGGCCGTTGGCATATACTCGTCAAATATTCACATGAAAAGTGAAGTAACACTCAAGGGCCATAATAAGTTAAAGATAGAACAATAATTTGAATGAAGTTTTGTTTTTAAATTCGCTGTTTGCCTATTTTGTTGTAAGCTTTTTGCTTAAGCTGAAATAAAAGTCAAAGAGATTTTTCACATTTGGTTTGGATGAAGGGAGAAATTAGTAAATCCCTAGACAAACAGTTGGGGCCAGTGGTGGTGTCACTGGAGTCATTGGATCCCTGTGCAGGTGGACAGTAGAACCCGTGGGTCTCTCTTGAGAACCTCAGGAGATCCCACAGAGCCAGGGGCAGTTAAACCTTGCGAGCAGGATCCATGGGCATGGGGATTGCTGGGGACATTGGGCCCCTCCTGGGGCTGCAACACCATCATCAGTCCCAGCAACAGATATCATACAGTCTACATTTTAGGTCATTTGGCCAGATCTTTTAGTATCCATGGTGGTGGGTCGACCTATTTCCATGCCTGGCTTATACTTAAGAAGAAACAGCTGGCCAACCATGGTGGTGTACTCCTGTAATCCCAGCACTTTGGGAGGCCAAGGTGGGAGGATTGCTTGAGCCTAGGCGCTCTAGACTAGCTGGGGCAACATAGTGAGACTTCATCACTACAAAAATAAAAATAAAAATTAGCCAGGCATTGTGGTGTACTCCTGTGGTCCCAGCTACTTAGGAGGCTGAGGTGGGAAGATTGCCTGAGCCTGAGAAACCAAGGCTGCAGTGAACTGTGATTGCACCACACTCCAGCCTGAGCAACAGAGCAAGACCTTCTCTCAAAAAAAAAAAAAGAAAAAAGAAAAGAAAAAAAGAACTGCAAGATGTACAATAATATTTATAGACATACATATGTGGACTATAATATTATTGTCAGTCAACTGTTAAACAAAGCAAACTTTATTGTTGTTTTTCTTTCTCAGCCATTGTTCCAAGTGATATTTCAGGCATCATTTAAAAATCCGGTACACTATAGTGATCAATATTCTCCAGTTCCTGTTAAGAATGAAATGGAATTTTAGCCCTTAGGTTGCAGAATGGGCCAACAAAACAACAAAAAAGCTGAAATGCTAAGCATGACATCAAAGCTCCTGATCAATTCACACTCTCATCATGCCATACCTCTAACTTTCATCTTGCATAGCTTAGACGGCAGGAGGCTTGACTAAGGCACGTTAGTGACAACATCACTAATAAATAAACTCACCATTCCTGGGATTAACCCAGGATGTGTTTCTTTTTCCTCAGAGCAGCAGCAACACACAGACTGTGGACAGATGGCTAGCAATGCAAACTTTTTATTTTATTTTTTTCATTTGATCTTTTTGCCATGTTGATAAAAAAAAATCACAAGTTTTGATTATAGGACTGGATTTTATCCTTCGTAAGAGTTAAAATCTCAACCTCTGTCCTTATGCTTGTTTTCTTTTTCTCCTCTGCTTCTACTTTTTTCTTTCTAGTTCAGCCAAGTTTCCTAAGTCATGTTGATCATAAAATGGAGTCTGATTTTATTTCAAGAATAAATTTTATGATTATGAAACATTTTAAATTAAATGTCCAGAAATTTTTAACAAAATGTAATCAATATTCTTTCAGTTAGTGAGGCCAGATAGCTTCATAGCATTAATCCAAAAAAGGAAATTATATGTTTAAATTATTTTTAAAAATTATTTTTAATCTCCTATGGGGACAAATAATTTAAAACGGTAATAAAATTGATTAGTCACCTTCTACAGCATTACAAGTTAATTTACTGATTTTAAAAATGTATTACTGCCGGGCGCGGTGGCTCACGCTTGTAATCCCAGCACTTTGGGAGGCCGAGGCGGGCGGATCACGAGGTCAGGAGATCGAGACCATGGTGAAACCCCGTCTCTACCAAAAATACAAAAAATTAGCCGGGCGTGGTGGCGGGCGCCTGTAATCCCAGCTACTTGGAGAGGCTGAGGCAGGAGAATGGCGTGAACCCAGGAGGCGGAGGTTGCAGTGAGCCGAGATCGCGCCACTGCACTCCAGCCTGGGCGACAGAGCAAGACTCCGTCTCGAAAAAAAAAAAAAAAAAAAAAAAAAAAAAAATGTATTACTGACCAGCTAGGGCAATATGACAAAACCCTGTCTCTACTAAAAACACAAAATTAGGCCGGGTATGGTGGCTCACGCCTGTAATCCCAGCACTTTGGGAGGCTGAGGTGGGTGGATCACTTCAGGTCAGGAGTTTGAGACCAGCCTGGCCAACACGGTGAAACCCCGTCTCTACTAAAAATACAAAAATTAGCCGGGCATGGTGGCAGGCGCCTACAGTCCCAGCTACTCGGTAGGCTGAGGCAGGAGAATCACTTAAACCCCCAGGAGGCGGAGGTCGCAGTGAGCCAAGATCGTGCCACTGTACTCTAGCCTGGGCAGCAGAGCAAGACTCCATCTCAAAAACAACAACAACATCAACCAAAACCCCACAAAAGTTAGCCAGATATGGTGGCACATGCATGTAGTCCCAGCTTCTCAAGAGGCTGAGGTGGGAGGCTTGCTTGAACCTGGGAGGCAGAGGTTGCAGTGAGTCAAGATGGTGCCACTGCACTCCAGCCTGGGCAACAGAGGGAGACCCTGCCTCAAAAAAAAAAAAAAAAAGTATTACCACAAAAGTACTGACAGGAATACCCAGCATCTTTGTACTATCAGATTTTGCAGAGATGAACTGTGCCAGTTTAAACCTTGTGAATACAGTTAATGCTATATTTATATTAGTAAATGCACAGTATTTACAGAGTAAATATTAGTTTTACAAATGAATGAGGATCCTGTGCTTTCTGAACTAGAGACAGACAAAGTTCAGCTCAGAAGTTGCCCTCTTCATTTGTACATATAGATAGAACTCTGATTTATTAGTCAGGTCTGGTGTAGTTTCCCTTTCATCAGGCCCTTTGGGAAGAGAAATTATGACCCAGTGATAAAGTCAGAAACACAGACAGGGCCAATGTAGTGTAGGCCCCAGCTTAGCCTGTAATCAGAGTTTTAAGTACCTGTTTAAATCTATCCCTTGATTATTAGTGATTTGCTCCAGATGCCTTCAAGAGGATATATTTTATAGGACATGGCTTTCCTGAAGACCAAACATGACTTCCCTCAAATTATGAGAAGTGTTTGTTAGTTGGTTTGTGTGTGCATCATTATATGATTTGTTTGTCTAAAGAGTATACATAGATATGAGATCCTATGTGCTTAAGCTGTTTTATACTTGTTGAATATATTTAAAAATACCATCATGTGGTATTTTTGTTTAGAGACAGGGTCTCACTCTGGTTGCCCAGGTTGGAGTGCAGTGGCACAATCTTGGCTCACTGCAGCGTAGACCTCCCGAGCTCAGGTGATCCTACCACCTCAGCCTCCCGAGCAGCTTGGAATACAGGCACGACCACTATGCCCGGCTAATTTTCTTTTCTTTTTTTTTTTTTTTTTTTGCATTTTTAGTAGAGACGGGGTTTTGCCATGTTGCTCAGGCTGGTCTTGAACTCCTGGACTCAAGGAATCTGCCCGCTTTGGCCTCCCAAAGTGCTGGGATTACAGGCATGAGCCACTACGCTTAGCTTTATGTGCTCTTTATTTTAGATTAATTTTCTAAATTTTCCAATATATTCTCTTTTAATAAAAAGTAAATTTAGATTTTAATTAAAATATCATTTTATCTACAGATATTTCAGTATACATCTCTAAAAAATAAGGACTCTATAAACCCATTTTCTTACAATTTTCATACCTAAGATGTTAATAACATGAATTTAAGTTTTGAAAAGTTGAGAAATAAATTAGGTTGTATTGATTGTAATTGTAAATAATAAATTGATTTTATCTGGATGCTATGGACTTGCCAATGACAGGTATGATTGCAATCACTGATGAAGAATGGGGATTACTGAACTTAATATTTCCTGTCATAACTCTGGTATCAAATAGAGAATCCAAGTCACATAAATCACTTGATCCAGGCCAGGCACTGTGGCTCACGCCTATAATCTCAGCACTTTGGGAGGCTAAGGTGTGTGGATCACATGATGTCAGGAGTTCAAGACCAGCCTGGCCAACATGGTGAAACCCTGTCTCTACTAAAAATACAAAAATTAGCCAGGCGTGGTGGCACATGCCTGTAATCCCAGCTACTCGGGAGGCTGAGGCAGGAGAATCACTTGAACCTGGAGGCGGATGTTGCAGTGATTGTGCCATGGCACTCCAGCACTCCAGCCTGGGTAACAGAGCAAGACTCCGTCTCAAAAGGAAAAAAAAAAAAGAAATCACTTGATCCCTACACTGAGAAGCTAATGGAAAAAATTGAAAGATAATTTTGAAAGATGTGTTGGATTATGTTAAAGAGCGTCTTATTAACAACTAAAAGTCCTTTACACTGGGATCCTACCAACCCCGTTAATTGTTGAGTTTAACTAAAATATCTTCAGTTTCCTGTTCCTCAGTTACAGAGCATTTCTGGAGAAATTCACAGTACTGTGTGCATTACTTAATTTATTTATCTAATCTCTGCCAAACAATGCAATTTGAGAGTCTTTTAATTTATCTGTATTTGATTTTCTATCAAATTTACCATAGTTTTTGTATCAGATAGAGTAGAAGATAGAGAGTGAGCACTTGCAGATGAGTCCTATGAGGACTGCCAGAGTGCAAGAAGATGGGGAATGAAGCTGGAGGGCACATTTCAGGGATCAAATACTAATAAGGACCCATCATTTCAGCTAGAGAGCAATATCAAAGACACAACTTCAAACTCAGTACCAGGTGAAGAATTAAGTAAATCAATAACAAAATTATCTGGAAAATCCTCAGATATTCAGAAATAAAACAACACATTCTAAATAATCTATGGGTCAAAGAAGAAATCACAATAAAAATTAGAAAATATTTTGAACTAACTATACAATAGGGCTACAGCAACCAAAACAGCATGGTACTGGTACAAAAACAGACACATAGACCAATGGAACAGAATAGAGAGCCCAAAAATAAGGTCACACCCCTACAACCATCTGAACTTTGACAAAGCTGACAAAAACAAGCAATGAGGAAAGGACTCCCTATTCAATAAGTGGTGCTGGGATAACTGGCTAGCCACATGCAGGCGATTGAAACTGGACCCCTTCTTTATACCATGTACAAAAATCAACTCAAGATGAATTAAAGACTTAAATGTAAAACCCCAAACTACAAAAACCCTGGGAGACAACTTAGGCAATAACATTCTGGACACAGGAACTGGCACAGATTTCATAATGAAGACACCAAAAGCATCTACAACAGAAACACAAATTGACAAATAGGATGTAGTTAAACAAAAAAGCTGCATAGCAAAAGAACTATGAGAGTAAACAGACAACATACAGAATGGGAGAAAATTTTTGCAAATTCTACATCTGACAAAGGTCTAATATCCAGCATTTATAAGGAACTTAAAAAAATTTATAAGAAAAGGCTGGGTGCAGTGGCTCACTCCTATAATCCTAGCACTTTGGGAGGCCAAGGTGGGTGGATTGCCTGAATTCAGGAGTTTGGGACCAGCCTAGGCACCATGGTGAAACCTCATCTCTCCTAAGATAGAAAAAATTAGCTGAGCACGGTGGTGTGCACCTGTAGTCCCAGCTACTCAGGAGCTGAGGCAGGAGAATCACTTGAACCTGGGAGGTGGAGGTTGCAGTGAGCCGAGATCGTGCCACTGCACTCCAGCCTGGGCAACAGAGCAAGACTCTGTCTCTAAACAAACAAACAAACAAAAAAATTTACAAGAAAAAAAAACAAATCTATTAAGAAGTGGGCAAAGGACATGAACAGACACTGTTCAAAATAAGACATACATGCAACCAACAAGCATATGAAACAAAGCTCAATATCACTGATCATTAGAGAAATGCAAATCAAAACCATACAAGATACCATCTCATACTAGTCAAAATGGCTATTATTAAAAAGTCAAAAAATAACAGATGGGGTTGGTGAGGTTATGGAGAAAAGGAAACACTTACACATCATTGGTGGGAGAGTAAATTAGTTCAACCATTGTGGAAGGCAGTGTGGTGATTCCTCAAAGAGCTAAAAACTGAACTACCATTCTACCCAGCAATCCCATTACTGGATATATGCCCAGAGGAATATAAGGCTTATTGTCATAAAGATATACACGTGTGCATATTCATTGTAGCACTATTCACAATAGCAAAGACATAGAATCAACCTAAATGCCCATCAATGGATGGCTAGGTAAAGAAAATGTGGTACATATATACCATGGAATACTCTGCAACCATAAAGAAAAAAAAAAAGAGATCATATCTTTTGCAGGAACACGGATGGAGCTAAAGGCCATTATCCATAGCAAACTAATGCAGGAACAAAAAGCCAAATACTGCATGTTTTCATTTATAAGTGGGAGCTAAATGATGAGAACACATGGACCCAAAGAGGGGAACAACAGACACTGGGGGCTAACAGAGGGTGAAGGATGGGAGGAGGGTGAAAAGCAGAAAAAATAACTATTGGGTACTAGGCTTAGTACCTGGGTGACAAAATAATCTTCACATCAAACCCCTGTGACATGAGTTTACCTATATAAGAAACTTGCATATGTACTCTTCAACCTAAAATAATAGTTAAAAAAAGAAAATATTTTAACTGAATAAAAATGAACATATAATGTATAAAAGTGTGTGGAATGAAGCCAATGCAGTGAGAAATTTATAACACTAAAGGCCTACACTAGAAAATAAATATCTCAAATCAACTATTTTTAAAAACTGGAAAAAAAGGACAAATTTAATGGAAAATAAGCAGTAGGAAGGAAATAATGAAGATAAGAGCAAAAATCAATAGTCAACGGAAGAACAATGGAGAAAATCAACGAAACTAAAAACTTGTTCTTCAAAAAGATCAATAAAATTCACAAAACTTTAGCCAAGTGAGACCCTGTCTCAAAAAAAGAAAAAATAAAACTTTAGCCAGACCACACAGGAAAAAAAAAGAAGATAGAAAATACTCATGACCAATATTATAAAGGAAAAAGGGAACCTCACTACAGATGCAACAAATTAAATTATGTTACTTAGGCATTCAATGAATCTATTCTTAATCTTGGTTTTCATCAGCATCAACATTTAAAGGATAATAAAGGTATATTATGAACAACTTATATGAAGCTAACAGATTTCTAAAGACATGCAAATTACTAAATTTCACCCAAGAATAGAGTACATGAATTGCCCTATACCTATCTAAGTAATTAAATTTGTATTCATCTAACTGAGTCTACCTTAGACTTGTCTGATTCCAAAGCCACTACAATGAGGAGGTCATGACTGTCCACCAAAACTCTCTTACTACCCTGCCTATGCCCCTTAAAATGTCTTCCTAAGCTCATCCTTCCAGTTATCTATTCCTCTTGACAGAATAGGATGAATTATAGGAAACTTCATGAAGAAAATTTGACCTGGATACTACAGGGTAAGGATGAGTGTACCATGGAGGAAAGGGAAGAAAAGGTTTTCTAGTCACAGTCCTGTGCCACAGCATCCTGGACAGATTTCCAAAATGGCTTCCATTCACTGGCAAGGTTACAGAGAAGACAATGGAAACCACAGCCTACAGTGTTTCATTTCTATACCTGGAAAGCTGATGGAAACCAAGATTAAGTAGGGACTTACTGGACCAAGTAACATAATTCATTGAGGGAAAGATTTCTTTCCTCTAATAGACAATAAGCATTTAGTCAGGGTAAACTCTTTAAGAAAGATTTTTTTTTTAAAGTTACCAGTATCAGAGGATTAGAGAGCAAGTACTACCATGGATAAAAGACTAGGTTGGGCAGGGCGTGGCAGCTCATGCCTTCCAGCACTGTGGGAGGCTGAGGTGGGCAGATCACCTGAGGTCAGGAGTTCAAAACCATGCTGCCCAACATGGTGAAAACCCATTTCTACTAAAAATACAAAAACTAGCCAGGCATGGTGGAACATGCCTGTAATCCCAGCTACTCAGGAGGCTGAGGCAGGATAATTGCCTGAACCCGGGAGGCAGAGGTTTCAGTGAGCTGAGATTGTGCCACTGCACTCCAGCCTGGACGAAAGAGTGAGACTCCATCTCGAAAAAAAAAAAAGAAAGACTAGCTTGGAGTTCTAAACAAAAGAAAAATAAGTATTTTCTAAATAATATAGAAGTGCCTTGGCCGGGCGCGGTGGCTCAAGCCTGTAATCCCAGCACTTTGGGAGGCCGAGGCGGGCGGATCATGAGGTGAGGAGATCACGACCTTCCTGGTGAAACCCCGTCTCTACTAAAAATACAAAAAATTAGCCAGGCGTGGTGGCGGGCGCCTGTAGTCCCAGCTACTCGGGAGGCTGAGGCAGGAGAATGGCGGGAACCCGGGAGGCGGAGCTTGCAGTGAGCCAAGATCGCGCCACTGCACTCCAGCCTGGGCAACAGAGCGAGACTCCCTCTCGAAAAAAAAAAAAAAGTATTTAGAAGTGCCAATAATGGGATTACCTGGGATGAGTATTAGAATTGGGTCTACTTAAAGTCTTTATAAATGAGTGAAAACCTCAGATTCACAAATGATGTGATTTTTTTTTCAGGTGAAAAGACAACAGTTGCGTAGGGAAAATCTGAGGCAGAGTCTCAGAGACTGGATTAGAGGACAGGAAAGTGGCTGATGGACTTCTTTTGACAAACATTGATTATCATGCATTTAGGTAAAAATAATTCAAGCGACATCTATAAAATAATGAATTCAACATTCAGTCACACTTCTGGAAAGGAATCTAGGAGTTATTGTAGAGTATTCCTATGTTTTTAAAAGGAAAATGAACCGAATAAGAAAGGAGAAAAAAAGGAGAAAAAGACTATTGTGTGTGTGTGTCTACAAAAAATTTTAATGTCCTTAGAAATGTTCCTCAAGTTCCAACCAATGTCAGCAGCCACCATAAGCTGCCTAGGAAGCCATAGTATTACATTTTACTCACAATTCCATTAAATTACAGAAGTAAGAAGCTATTTTAAGAAACCCAGCAAAGAGTATCTTCGAGTAGATGGCAATGATGAGGCACAGGTTGTAATTTGTAATTACATCTGTGAGTATAGTCACATATTTACTTCTTCTTGATTTCAGTCAGCATGAAGTAATTATGTGTTCCAGAATGGAGTGCATTCAAAGTTCTGTTTAAAAACTTCATGCAGATTTCCCACTTGGCTTGAAGAAAAATCTGCTCCTAATGTTATGGTTCCCTCCGGCATGCCATAAATGGACACCCTAGAGATCAGAAAAGCTAGTAAGTAGAACAATTTAAGAATCGCTTCTCTGTAATCCCAGCACTTTGGGAGGCCGAGGCGGGCGGATCACGAGGTCAGGAGATCGAGACCACGGTGAAACCCCGTCTCTACTAAAAATACAAAAAAATTAGCCGGGCGTGGTGGCGGGCGCCTGTAGTCCCAGCTACTCGGAGAGGCTGAGGCAGGAGTATGGCGTGAACCCAGGAGGCGGAGCTTGCAGTGAGCCGAGATTGCGCCACTGCACTCCAGCCTGGGCGACAGAGCGAGACTCCGTCTCAAAAAAAAAAAAAAAAAGAATCGCTTCTCACAAATCAAAATGGAGCAAATGTGAGATCCGCATAGCGGTAACCAAATATACACTTCCCCAAATCATAGAACACATTTAAGCTCTGAACATACCCTATTAACAAAGTCAGGTTTGATCATCCCTATGGGTCCTTGAATGCAAAGCTTAAAAAATGACAATGGCTTTAGAGGGTGGATATGATAACCATAGGCTTTTCTTTGGTATATGCCTCGTATACCTTGACAGACGTTTAGGAATGCATAACAATCCTTTCTAGATGGAGCTCTTTTTTTCAGCTGCCCGTGCATTTATGAGGTTGTGAAAAGCCATGATTGAAGACTGCTGTCATGGCTGCCTCTTCAGAGAGGTCCACACTTAGGTCAAACACTAAAAATAATAAATGTCCATGAGATACAGCGTGGGGCACAAGGAGGTTGAATTGTGAAAGCAACTACAGCTGATAAATTCTGTTTTCCTACTCAGAATTCTAAGGGGATCACTATTCAGTTGCCCTACACCTTACTCCAAATTCCTTCACCTTCATGCACTGAAGAAGAGGTCTGTGGGCCTCTTGGTTCAGGAAAGATCTTGAGGAAAGAGTCTGAGTGCTTTCTCACAGGAAACAAAAATTGAATTTATTAAGTATAAGAGCACAAAAGTTCCATAGGGACACACTAAATGCTTTCCAGCCTAATGACTTAAATTAGGTAGTCTCTGAGGAATCTCAGACTTGGTTCTTCACACACAGCCATAAAAAAACCTTTGAGGCTGAGTGCAGTAGTTCATGCCTATAACCCCAGCACACTGGGAGGCTGAGGCAAGAGGATTGCTTGAGTCCAGGTGTTTGAGAGCATCCTGGGCAACATAGGGAGACCTTGTCTCTACAAAACATTAAAATATTAGCCAAGTATGGTAGCATGTGCCTGTAGTCCCAGCTACTACATGCATGCAGGAGGATCACTTGAGCCCAGGAGGTTGAGGCTGCAATGAGCCATAATTGCACCATTGCACTCCAGCCTGAGTGACAGAGAGAGACCCTCTCTCTAAGAAAAAAAAAAGGAAAAAAAAACAGGCCTGGCAAGGTGGCTCACGCCTGTAATCCCAGCACTTTGGGAGGCTGAGGCGGGTGGATCAGAAGGTCAGGAGATCGAGACCATCCTGGCTAACACAGTGAAAACCCATCTCTACTAAAAATACAAAAAAATTAGCTGGGCGTGGTGGCAGGCACCTGTAGTTCCAGCTACTCAGGAGGTGAGGCAGGAGAATGGCATGAACCTGGGAGGCAGAGCTTGCAGTGAGCCGAGATCGCGCCACTGCACTGCAGCCTAGGTGACAGAGCGAGACTCCGTCTCAAAAAAAAATAAAAAATACTTTTTTTGATACTGAGTGAGTGACCTTGTTCTGGGCAGAGAGATAACCTATCTATGTGAAGTAAGTGGTTCACATTTAGGATTTCACTCCTTACCTGCCTTGCCTACCTAACCACTGGGATGAGAGCTCAGCAGGGAGCATCATGCTGGTTACTGTTGGGGATAAGCATCTTTGAATAGGAAAAATGTACCCAGAGCTTGGAGTGAGAACTGCGTGTTATTTCCTGGCCTAAGGTGTGTGACCTGGAGCAGTTCTCTTAGCCAATCTATGTCTCTTCATTTGGAAATAGTAGTAGTAATAACAACAACAAGCCTACTTATCTGGTGGTTTTCTATTATAAGGACAAAAACGGTTGTGTTTGAAAATATTTTGTAATCTGTAAAGCACCCTACTAATGTTCATTATTGTTATTGTTCCTTGTATTGGATAACAATGCTCATGCCATTGTTATTCCCCAAGCTAGTTTTTCAACTGTCCTATGGAGGGATTCTGAATTGTTCGTAGTGGACAATGACTGGCGTTTATCCCCACTCTGCTTTTTATGTACATGTAGTCCAGAAATACACAATGCAAAACCCTTGGTTGGTGTTTCAAGACCTAGAGCTGGGTTCCTCTTTTGCATTTTGCAGACCAATGTAAGCTCAGATTCCCCTTGGACTCACCATAGTCCTACTTTAAATTGCACCGGTTAAGATATATACAAGCAATTAGGTATTTGAGTATTTATTTGTCTGGTTTCTGCTTGATCTTTAGAACTTCACAAAACATTACAAATTTTTATATGACTTTGGGCAAGTCACTTAATCTTTTCAAGTTTTGGTTTCTTCATTTATAAAGTGAGGGAGGTTAAACTACATGCCTCCTAGGGTCTTTTCCAACTTTAAATTTTTATGATGTTACTGTAGTGTCTCCCTAGATGGTTAAAAAAATCACCAATTAGGGATGCTATGTGTAAAGGGCTACAGTATTTTTTAAGTGGATGAACATTTCTTGGAAATTATTAGCTCATGCTCATCTACCTACTTGTTGACTTCAGGGTGCTTTAAGCAAATTTGATATTTTAAAAAAAGATTAGGCTGGGCGTGGTGGCTCACGCCTGTAATCCCAACACTTTGGGAGGCCGAGGCGGGTAGATCACTTGAGGTCGGGTGTTAGAGACCAGCCTGGCCAACGTGGTGAAACCTTGTCTCTACTAAAAATACAAAAATTAGCTGGGTTTGGTGGCAGTCGCCTGTAATCCCAGCTACTTGGGAGCCTGGGGCAGGAGAATTGCCTGAACCTGGGAGGCAGAGGTTGCAGTGAGCTGAGATCGTGCCACTGCACTCCAGCCTGGGTGACACAGTGAGACTCTGTCTCAAAAAAATAAATAAATAAAAATAAAAATAAAAAGAGATTAAATTTTAACACTGGGCAGACATTATCATCTTTGTTCCAATCCTTTCATAAGTATAACATGCCAGAGTTACTACTCTGTAAATCAAAAAGGTTATTAACCCTGTCAATTCCAGGTACCAAATAAGCAGACTAATCTTTTGTCTCTGTAGTACAGCTTTAGGCAATGGCCAGAGTTGTTCAGGCAAAGGCCAAGGTCCTGTCTTCTAAGGTGTTCCTTTATTTTCTAGAGAGAAGCCTTCTCAGTGTGAAAGATCAGAGCCAGAGGGGAGAATGCAGATCCCTGGATAGTCCGATAGAGCGGTGCTCTTCCTTTCCAGCTACTCTGTCCAGGGTCATTACAATCTCTGCTTCTCTATGATATCCTTGCATAAATATAGATGTAGACAGACAGCTTGACACATACACATACTCCACATACACGCGTACATTTATATACATAGATGTATATAAATGTATGAATGTTTATCTAATTATTAACTAATATTATCTTTACCCTCAAGGAATTTACTATCTTGAACAATTGGGATTAAAATGTACAACTAATTTAAGTGCTCTAAGAACCTGGGTATTCCCAAATAACAGATACGTAGATGGATTATCCATATGTTTCATGATAGCTATCATTACTGAATGTATACCATGCACCAAAACCAATCTCAACGCTTTACACATATTGACTCAGTTAATCCTCCCAATAAACTTATGAGATAGGTCCTATTATTATGCTCAGTTTATAGAGGAGGACACTAAACCACACAGTGATTAAGGGATTTGCTCAAGATCATATAACCAGCAAGTGTCAGAGTTAGGTTTCACACAGGCAGCCAGCTCCAGAGCCCAGTGACTTAACCCATCCACTGGGCTACCTCTATGCAGGTTTCCCAGCACATCTGTCCCCTCCAGGTCTTCCTGAGCAGCTCAGCACATGAAGAGTGGACTGTCATGAGCTTCACCAGCACCTACCAGACTCTGCTTGTTACTGTCTAAGGCCACTGTTGTAGGCTGTTTCCTTGACACAGCCTCTGAGGTGGAGATTTGCATACAGGAGATTCATCAGGGAGAACTCCCAAGAACATCTATTAAGGAGTGGAGGAATCAGGAAGGGCAGCATCCATTCAGAGGAGAGGCCTGAACCATGATGCTGTTGCAATGGAGGCCTTAGCAGACCCCCTGGAGAGCTCTAGATCTGGAATGGCCCATCCTGAATTGAGGCAAGGGTGCAGGGTGTTTGTACCCTCATCTCTAGGAGTCACTGGATGCTGGCTGCCCTAGGAGAGCAAGGCAGCTGCCTTTGACTGAGAGCAATTTCTGAGGAAGGAGTTAGTGGTGAGTCATCAGGAGGCAACTCTTCCAGCAGCGAAGGGAATAAGAACTTCAGCCCTAGCCTGGGCAACATAGCAAGGCCCCCATCTCTACAAAAAGAAAAAGAAAAAAATTAACCAGGCATTATGGTGTGTGCCTGTGGTCCCAGCTACTCAGGAGGCTGAGGTGAGAGGATCCCTTGAGCCCGGGAGTTCGAGGCTGCAGTGATCTATGATTGCACCACTGTACTCCAGCCTGGGTGACAGAGTGAGATTCTGTCTATAAATAAATAAAATTAAAAAAGAACCCTAGCCATAAAGAGGGCATCTGGGCAGTGTACCATATATCTACTGTATACCCACAAAGTCAGGGTGAAATGAAAGGCATGGAAGAGAGGTTTTTTTTTTTTTTTTTTTTTTGAGACAGAGTCTGGCTGTCGCCCAGGCGGGAGTGCAGTGGCACAATCTCGGCTCACTGCAGGCTCCATCCCCCGGGGTTCATGCCATTCTCCTGCCTCAGCCTCCGGAGTAGCTGGGACTACAGGCGCCCGCCACCACGCCTGGCTATTTTTTTATATTTTTAGTAGAGACGGGGTTTCACAGTGTTAGCCAGGATGGTCTCGATCTCCTGACCTCGTGATCTGCCCACCTCGGTCTCCCAAAGTGCTGGGATTACAGGCATGAGCCACTGCGCCTGGCCAGAAGAGAGTATTTTAAGAAAGGAGTCCTCACTTTTTTTCTCTGCAATATTTCTCTGTCTTGGAAGGAATGGAAGGAACCGCTCACCTGTTGCCTCCCCTTCCACATCCCACTTCTTTTCATTCTACGGCTGGATTACCAAGGCTCTTGCAAAAATTTACACGGGTAGCTCAGCTGGGTGGATTCAGATTGGTCAGTCTCTCAGTGAGGGTATGACTCATGAGCAATTGCTCTCTCTCTCTCCCTCCCTCAAAGAACATTTTTTTTTTTTTTTTTTGCTCACTCTCTCAGATATTAATATGTCCCTTGGAATGGAAGCTGACTCTTGATATAAAAGCCATAGCTCAGAGAAGCTCTATATCATACCTGAAATGGTGAAATGAGAAAGCAATAAAAACATGTTTCTATAGGCCTCCTCTTACTCAACAGCATAGACTTATTGCCTCATTCTCTGTGTCTGCCTGTCTCTCCCTCTTCCTCTCTCTCCTCCACCCCCTTGCCATGTTTGCATGTGTGTGTGTTTTGGGAGAAACATGAAGATGTGTTATATTTATAGCAACACTGATCATGTATTAAAGTCTCCTACACACCAGACAATTTATGGATATTATTGCTAAACATCCCGATACCCTGCATAGTAGGTATTATTCACCCTGTTTTATAGATGAGGAAATTGTTGTTCAAAGAGTTTCAATGAATTGCTCATGACCCACAGCCAGTAAATGATAGAACAAGAACATTTAAGCACTCTTTCCACATCCCAAATCCATATAGACTTTGTGAAAATATTTAAAAAGGGGTTTGAAGCTCCTTGAGTTTCATCTGGGGAGTTTTGGGGCGGATGTTAGCCCTGAAAGCCAGGAAAATGAGTTTACGTGTGGATAAATAGGACTTTCCTCTGCCTGCTCGCATTCTCCCGCAGTCCACCTTGTGTATCCTGTGTGGGATGGCAGGCACTCATTGTTTACACACCCACAGTAACACACACAGTCTTTAATGAGAAAACTTTAATAACTGGTTTTTGCCTTGCTAGGAACAGCCTCTAATCTTCCTGGTAGAAAGTGGTAAATTTTCCTCTCACAGCTGGTCTGGGCTTCAATCAAAATACAATAGTTAACTTTTCATCTGTTTGAAGATCTGGAGTAAGAACATGCGATGTACAATTGCATAACGTCATGGTCCAAACTGAAATACATCTGCCTTTAAATGTTCTTTATAGGAATTTTCCACCACACCTAAAGTGAAAGCTGGTAAACTTAAAGCTGATAATCCAAAGATTTAAGACACTTTCACACTGTTATTTTAATGGAGACTTCTAAAGGGAATGCCATTACCTAAAGGATTGGTCCTCATGGTGAAAAGGTTTAGAGAAGGACCCTAATCTTTGCCACCAGCTCCTAGGTTGGGAGCAAAAACAAAGCAGGGGGCAAGGGCAATAAGTCCTTATATTGGAGCAAGAATGGATAAAAATGTGTACTCTCTTCCTGGGCGCGGTGGTCATGCCTGTAATCCCAGCACTCTGGGAGGCCGAGGCAGGCGGATCATGAGGTCAGGAGATCGAGACCATCCTGGCTAACACGGTGAAACCCCGTCTCTACTAAAAATACAAAAAAATTAGCCAGGCGTGGTGGTAGGCACCTGTAGTCCCAGCTACTCGGGAGGCTGAGGCAGGAGAATCACTTGAACCTGGGAAACAGAGCTTGCAGTGAGCCGAGATCGCACCACTGCACTCCAGCCTGGGTGACAGAGCAAAACTCCATCTCAAAAAAAAAAAAAAAAAAGAAAAAGAAAAGAAAAGACTCGTGGAGAGAGGAACTGAGTTATGGGAAAAGACTGAAGAAGGGCCGGTTAACTGAAGGCTGAGAAATATTAAGATCTGAATTGGAGAGAAAAGGTAGAAATAGAAATGTTTTTACTGTAGTCAGGTTTTTTGTTTGTTTGTTTGTTTGTTTTCTTACATCAGTTGTACACAGATGGTTAAATATTGTCCCTGAGTAACTTAAATGACTAAACAGCCAGTGTAGCTTTCTGAATGGTGACCACAGGAAGATTTGGTTATGACATTGGTAAAATATTACAAGAAAACTTTTAGTGACAACATAACACATTCATGGATGTAGCACAACAGGACAAAAACACAGTAAGACACACTTACTGAGCAAAGGAAGCCACAGGCACTTCCCACCGTATCAAGAGGAACCCAAAAAAGTACACATCACACACAGCAGTTTCATTCGGCATAAGAGCCATAGGCATTGGCAGACAACTTGGGATATGAAGACAAAGGGCTGTGAAACATTTATCTCACATAAAGTTGTTACTCTGGTAACATTCTTATGAAGAAAGGTTGATGTTGTATAATAAAACTCCAGGGTCACTGACTGTTGTACAGAGTTCAGCTGACAGTCTCCAAGCATGCTATAAACACGTGGTGTTTTCTGTTTTGTTTTGTTTTGTTTTTTTGCTTTTGTTTTTTGTTTTTGAGATGGAGTCTCTCTCTGTCACCCAGGTTGGAGGGCAGTGGCACAATCTTGACTCACTGCAACTTCCACCTCCAAGGTTCAAGCAATTCTCCTGTCTCGGCCTCCTGAGTAGCTGGGACTACAGGCGTACCCCAGCACACCTGGGTAGTTTTTGTATTTTTAGTAGAGATAGGGTTTCACCACGTTGGCCAGTCTGGTCTGGAACTCTGATCTCAAGTGATCCACCTGCTTTGGCCTCCCAAAATGCTGGGATTACAGGCATGAGCCACTGCACCCTGCCTAATATGTAGTGGTTTTGAAAGGGAGAACCTCCAGAACAAAGAGGCTGACTGTCTTACTTGAGGACACACAACAGAATTAGTCCAGCCAGGCTGCAGTCTTAGTATCTCCTAAATGTAAGGTTTATTTTATTTATTTATTTTTAAGAGATAGGGTCTCTTATACCCAAAGAAACTGCAGGTAAAAAGACCAAAAAAAAAGAGAGAGAGAGGGAGAGAGAGAAAGACAGGGTCTCACTCTGTTGTCCAGGCTGGAGTGTAGTGGCACTAGTAGCTGGGACTACAGGTGTGTGCCACCATACCTTGAAAAAAATTTTAAATTTTTTTGTAGAGATGGGGTCTCACTATGTTGCCCAGGCAGGTCTTGAACTCCTGTCCTCAAGCGATCTGCCTGCCTTGGCCTCCCAAAGTGCAGGGATTAGAGGCAGGGGCCACTGCATCTGGCAAGCTTTCTATTTTTCTTTCTGGTTCATTGTGCATGATTTTCCTCTGGGCATGAGAAGAAATGGTTTAACTCTTCCCCTCATTCTTCTCCTTCCTTTGAGGTTCAACTCAATTGTCACCTTCTTTCTCAATCACTACATCCCACCTCCCACCTTTGTCATCTTTGATAGCCCATAGTGCTTATTGCCTATACATTTTAGTAAATGAAAAAAATCATAGATTACCATGAACTTCATTATGATCTTTAAAAAGCATACCTTTTCTTAAACCAGGTGTGGTGGCTTATGCCTGTAATCCCAGCAGTTTGGGAAGCTGAGGCAGATGGATCACTTGAGGCCAGGAGTTCGAGACCAGCCTGGCCAACATGGCGAAACCATATCTCTACTGAAAATACAAAAATTAGCTAGGCGTGGTGGCGGGTGCCTATAATCCCAGTTGCTCAGGAGGCTGAGGCAAGAGAGTCGCTTGAACCTGTGAGGTGGAGGTTGTAGTGAGCCAAGATTGAGCCACTGCACTCCAGCCTGGGCAACAGAGTGAGACTTTGTCTCAAAAAACAAACAACGACAACAACCAAAAAACATTTTCTTAATAGAAGAAATAAGGATTTATTTGTACTCTAAAACGGTTATACTTTTTTGTTTTTACCCAAACTGTAACATAATGCCAAACTCATGACAATAGTCAGCAAATACTTGGTAGTGAATGAGTGAACTAAGTTGTGTGACTATTAGGAATCACCAAATTATTAGTAAAAATTACCTGATAAGAATGACTTTAAAAACATAGAGGTTATTTTATTTCACATTAAAAAAATAGTCTGAAAGCAGGAAGCCGGGGACTATGTAGTAACCATGCAACATCGTCCATGTCCCCAGGCTGCATCTAGGTTTTTGCTCCACTATTCTCAGCACACAGGGACCTACTTAAGGTTTCCTTTTGGTTTTAAAATTGCTGCTGAAGCTCCAGCCATTATACCTCAGCTAAAGACGTGAAGGGGGAAGAAAGGGTAAAGGGCAAGAAGAGCACAGATGAGTCAGCTCCCTTTAAAGAGCTTTCTGGAAAAGCTACCCACTTGACCACTGCATACTTCTCATTGATCACCTTTTTTGTAGGGAGTCTGATCAACGTAATCTTTAGAGAGCATATTGTCAAACTAAAGAAAATTGGATTTGATTAGTGTGGAAGAAGAAAGAAGAATATAGGATGGGATTGCCACTCTCTGCCACAAGTAGTAGTTAATGTTGCCTTCTAACGGGGTTCTCTTGCTATACCCACAAGATTAGATATTCTCCCAATATAATGAATCTCCCAGTATAGTGCTTCCAAATCAATGATTTGGAATTGAGACAAGGAAATATGAAAAAGGGTTATATCAGTCATCCTAGATCGGATTGATGAGTCAAGGATCTGGAGATGTCCAGGTAGGAGAAATCAGGTACTCTAGGACTAAGTGATACTGTGAGCTGGAGTCAGTCTTCTGGAGACTAAGCAACTACAGCTGTTGATGCTGTTAGAAGACAAGTGTTGTGGTAGAGGCATGAAATAATGAAAGAAATTGGCAGCTATGATCTGAAGATGAAATATGGGATTTAAAATTCCAGAGGCTTAGCTGTTCCAGAGAGTGGCAAGGTTTAGGGCGCTTGAAGTTCAGCACAGCTGAAGGTCATTAGGCTGGAAAGATGCATAAGCTTCCATAGCACAGAATTATATCTTGAATGTACTTTACATATTTCCTAGCAGTGCCAAGCACAGATGGATTTTTTTGTTGTTGTTGTACAAACAGTATAACTACATTTTGGAAAATAAAGAGGGAGAATTACTCACATTCCCACCACCTACACAACTCATGTTCTCAATTGGTTGTGTTGCCTTCCATATGATGTACATAGCTGTAACCACAGTTTATATGTGATTATCTATCCTTTCAATTTAACATTGTAAGTATTTTTTCAAAAGCATTCACCCATACCTTTTATGATTAATTGATGGGCCTTTAAGTGTTTCAAATAACATTTTTGAAATTCTCTAGATCAAAGATCAAGGTCATGTTTTTATCAACTTATTAATACAGTGCTCACTATCAAAAACAGGGGTTCAAGATTCCTAAGTGTGCCAGGTACAGTGGCTCATGCCTGTAATCCCAGAACTTTGGGAGGTTGAAGCAGGTGGATCACTTGAGGTCAGGAGTTCGAAACCAGCCTGGCCAACATGGCAAACCCTGTCTCTACTAATAATACAAAAATTAGCCAGGTGTGGTGGTGCACACCTGTAATCCCAGCTATTCAGGAGGCTGAGGCAGGAGAATTGCATGAACAGAAGGCAGAGGTTGCAGTGAGCCGAGATGGTGCCACTGTACTCCATCCTGGGTGACAGAGTGAATGAGACTGTGTCTTATTAAAAAAAAAAAGAAAAAAGAAAAAAGAAAAAGAAAAAGAAACAAAAGAAAAAGAAGAAAAAGATTCCTAAGTGAGTGTTTTGATTTTTGCAAATTTTGTTGCATCTTTAATTCTAATTTGAACAATGAGAATTTTTCTTTGTATGTTTTTGAATTCATTCTTGCTAGAGAAGACTGCAGAGGTTTAGCAATAGGATAAAATGAATGATTGTTCCACTAAATCAGCCAGTCTTTTAGCAAACTTAAATCTTTGCAACCCAGAAAAAGACAAGAGATGTTCTTTGACCTCAGCTAGGGAAATGAGAACTGAACGAAAATTTAAAACTGTACTATCTGGTGGCTGGGGTAAGGATATACAGAGTATCTTCTTAGCACTCCTCTAAGGGGAAGCCCCCGGTCTTGGGAGTTGAGGGAGAGGAAGAAAGATACAGTGTCATCTTTGCACTTACCAGCTACCGACTTTGATTTGTACTCCAAACAACTTTATAATATTCCTAACTTCAAAGGATAGAGGAATGCAGTTAGTAAAAAAGATAAGAGCAACATATGCAACATCAAGATAAAAGAAGTCAGAAGACCATGCGTCTCTAACAGTGAGACAAAAATGAGTGATGTCCCTATTTATTCCTGATAATTTGGTTGAAGTTTCACAGTGTTCTTCTTTAGTTTCACAAAAATGAGGATCGTCATCTGTAATCTATAGTATTCCAAGATTTTTATTTAAAATACTTATCAAGAGGGCTGGATGCAGTGGCTCACACCTGTAATCCCACCACTTTGGGAGGCCCAGGTGTGTGGATCACTTGAGGTCAGGAGATCGAGACCAGCCTGGCTAAAATGGCAAGACTCTGTCTCTACTAAAAATACAAAAGTTAGCTGGATGTGGTGGTGGGTACCTGTAATTCCAGTTACCTGGAAGGCTAAGGCAGGAAAATCACTTGAACCTGGAGGCAGAGGTTGCAGTGAGCTGAGATCAGGCCACTGCACTCCAACCTGGGTGATGGAGTGAGACTCTGTCTCAAAAACAAACAAAAAGAAAACAAAACAAAACAAAAAACCCCACTTATCCAGAACCCAACAATTAATCTATATTATTGTAATTATCTATGGGTTCTTCCCGACCACTACACAGACAAAATCAATCCATTGAAATCAAGGCATTGCAGTAGAGAGAGTTTAATTGAAATGAGGCCATCCCATACAGGAAAACTGGAGTTACCACACAATTCAGTCTCCCTGAAGGCTCAGAAGTTAGGGGTGTTTATGGGCAATTTTGTGAGCAGAGGGCTAGGGAATGGGTCCTACTGATTGGTAGGGGCTGATATCACAGGGGTGTGGAAAAATGGTCCTCATGCACTGAGTCTGCCTCTGGATGGGGCCACAGGATCGACTGAGTCATGAGTCAAAAGTCTGGGTGAAGGCAGTCTGAAAAACGTCTTGTGAAAAACCAATCTTAGGTTCTACAGTAGTGATGTTATTTATAGGAGCAATTGGGGAAGTCACAAATCTTGTGACCTCTGGCAACAGGACTCCTGAGCAGTAAGGGATTATACAAACTACACCTACATTTTAGCAAAGTTCAAGCCCCTTGGATAATTTTAACCTTGTGGCCTTCCATTAGTTTTACAATAATGGTTTAGTTTTGAGAAGGGCTATCATAACCCTTGGTTTAAGGTTAAACTATAAAATAAATTCCTCCTAAAGTTAGCTTGGACCACACCCAGGAATGACCAAGAACAGTGTGAAGGTCAGAAGCAAGATGGAGTCCACTATGTCAGGTTTCTTTTACTGTATAATTTTCCAAAGGCAGTTTCATTATAACATGGAAAATGCTTACATTATAATGTTAATTTAAAATAAAATAATATGCCGGGTATGGTGGCTCATGCCTGTAATTCCAGCACTTTGGGAGGCTGAGGTGGGTGGATCACCTGAGGTTGGGAGTTCGAGACCAGCCTGACCAACACGGAGAAACCCATCTCTACTAAAAATACAAAATTAGCCAGGCATGGTGGCACATGCCTGTAATCCCAGCTATTCGGGAGGCTGAGATAGGAGAATTGCTTGAACCTGGGAGGTGGAGTTTGCGGTGAGCCGAGATCCTGCCATTGCACTCCAGCCTGGGCAACAAGAGTGAGACTCTGTCCCAAAAAAATAAAATAAAATAAAAGAATAGATGATCATGTATAAGTTATGGATGCAGCTATATGCATCATGTGGAAGGAGAGCATGAGTTGTGTAGGTGGTGGGAATGTGAATAATTCTCCCCCTCTATTTTCCAAAATATAGTCATATTGTTTGTACGACAAAAAGGAAATCCATCTGTGCTTGGCACTGCTAGGAAATACGTAATGCACATTCAAGATATGATTCTGTGCTATGGGAGCTTACAGAGCTTTCCTACTCTAATGGCCTTCAGCTCTGCTACACTTAGAAAGCCAGGCCCTAAAACTTGTCACTCTCTGGAACAGCTAAGCCTCTGGAATCTTAAATTCCAGATTTCCTCCTCTGACCACACCTGCCTATCTTTCCAGTTCTGTCATGCCTTTACCACAATACTTGCTTTTGAACACCATCAAGAGCTCCAGCTCCTTCACTTATCCCTAGAACACCTGGTTTCTTCAGCATCCTTCCTTACACAATCTAAATTCAACTGCTGTCTCACTAGCACCCTCAAATGTCTTGACACTGCTTTCTCCTGACTTACATGTACAGCAAACTCCCTACCATGGTTCACTTCATGCATCCTTATGGGTCACCTAAATTGCTATATAAACTCATACAAATCTATGGATAGACTATCTACAAAATTATAAGCTTTCCATTGCAGGCCAGGCTCAGCACCACTCAATAATCTTCCTACTCTTCCCTAGCTATCTCTCCCCGTCATTTCCCACATTGGCTGGTCGACACACTTTCTGCTTCTGTACCCCTTAAACATGTATTCTCCAGGGTTCTGTTGTCAGTCACTTCTCTCTCTGTTCATTCTGCTTTAACTACTATCAGTTGAGTATCTACCTCCAAATCCCACCCAGCCCCTGGCTCCGCCCATGCATACTGCACTGGCTGCTAGGATATTTTTATTCTGGGATGTCACACAGGTATCTCAGGACTAAACTCATTATATTTTAACCCAAAGACTTTCTTGTTATAGGTCCTACATTTCAATTCTAACAGCAGCTATCCAGCCACCAATTCAGAAATCTGGATGATAATTTTACTGCTCTTCTCATTCAGCTCCTCTCACTCATCAGTATAACCATATTCTGTTAATTAGTTTAGTTTTCTTTAAAATCTGTATCTCTTTTTCATGCCCATCTTTGCTGCTTTGGTCATTTCCATCATAAATGACCTGCTACAGTGGCAGGTCATTCTTGACCATAACTGGTCTTCTTGACTCTTGAGTTGCTTCCTCCAAACCATACTCTTCTCTCCTACCAGCTTATAAAACACAATTGTTCATATTGCTTGACCTGCTTAAAGCTCTTCAGTAAGCTCCCTCATCACTCAGCAGAAACACTTCAAATTCCCTAATGTGGCAAACAAAGCCCAATGCGATTTGGATTCAATCTTACCTGTCTCGTGTCATCTCTTGTCTCCACCAGTTTCTTGCACTCAGCCATACTGAACATTCATTTCCACAAATGTGCCCATCTTTCACACACTGTCATGCTGTTCCACAGCTGTTTCATTTTCTGCCGCAATCTGTTGATCTGCTAATTCACCAACTTCCCTGACCTCTAAGCAGAGTCAGGGACTTGCTCTTTCCTCTTCCCATGCTTCTTTAATCACACTGCTATTACTGCTCTCCTCATTATCTTTTACTGTGACTATTTGTGTTTTCGTCTCCTGCACTAGATTGTCAGTTCCTTGAAGGCAGAAACCATATCTCAGTCATTTTTGTGTCCCTAGTTTCTGACTACATTAATTGTCTGGAAAACATTTTTTTTTTTTTTTTTTTAAAGAAGAGCAGCATACCTCTGACACTGGGTCCCCATTTTGCACTTGTTTCCCTTCGATCTTTTTTTATTTTTTATTTTTTTTTGAGGCAGGGTTTCACTCCCATCGACTAGGCTAGAGTGCAATGGCATGATCTTGGCTCACTGCAACCACCGCCCCCGGGCTCAAGCTATTCTCTTGCCTCAGTCTCCTGGGTAGCTGGGACAACAGGCGCATGCCACCATGCCCTGCTATTTTTTGTATGTTTTTGTAGAGACTGAGTTTCGCCATGTTGCCCAGGTTAGCTCTGAACTCCTGAGCTCAAGTGATCCACCGGCCTTGGCCTCCCAAAGTGCTGGGATTACAACTGTGAGCCACTGGGCCTGGCCTCTTCAATCTTCTTGAACAAATTCTCAACACCACATGGCTCTACTCCTTTACTTCCCATTCACCTTTCCAATTCATGGTAATTAGATTCCCATGCTATCCACTTCCAAGAGGTGGCTCTGGGAAAACTAAGCAGTGACTGACCTATTGCCAAACTCAACAAACACTTTCCAGCACTGGGCTCCTCTGATTTGTCTTATGCCTTTGACACTGGAGACTACTCTCTTCATTCTAAAGCTCTCTCTATGACACTGCACACTCCTCCAGCATCTCTAACTGCTGTCTACCTTTGTAAACTCCTCTTCCCTGTTGGGCTGCCCTAAGGTTTAGTCCTCAGTCCACTGCTCTTGCTTTCTATACTCAATGTAGAATGCAGCCATTTATCACAATGTCACAGTGTGATTTATCCCAGTGGTTTTAATTACCACTTACATTCTTGTAAGTCTCCACGCTTACCTCTCATCTGAACTTCAGAGTTGAATATCCAGTTGTCCAGGGGACATATATCTATTTGTATGTTCCATAGTTTCCTGAAACACAAGTGCAAACTGATGTAATCATCTGCCCTTTGGCCTTTCCTCACCACAGTCTGACTCCATTCCACCCCACTGTAACCTCCTTCTTTTTTCTTTTTATTTATTTATTTATTTAGAGACGGGGTCTTGCCATGTTGCCCAGCTGGTCTCAAACTCCTAGACTCAAACAATCCATCCGCCTTGGCCTCCCAAAGTGCTAGGATTACAGGCTTGAGCCATGGCACCTGGCCACCTTCTGAATTTCTTATGTAAACCCTGTATTAGGCCATTCTTGCATTCCTATAAAGCTATCATAATAAGCAGATTTTATCATTCTTTGGCCCTCTCAAAAGTCAACAAACAAAATGTCTTGAGCATCCCCCAAAAAAACTGTTGTCATGACCATTGCTCTTGACCAGTCCACTTTTGCTTTGACTGGACAACTTCCAACTCTTGGTAGCCATTGCTTTGATTGTGTTTTGTCTTCAGGATTGCACTGGTAACCATGTTTCATCCCGTTCCAATTCTTTAAAGAAATGCTTCGGGATCTTGATCCTATGTGTTTAAAATTTCCATTGAAAGCTCAGCTATTGTCTGCAGCTGATCTGGGCACAACAGTTTTTGCACTCATCAAGTGGAAAGTTTGCTGAATCTTGATTTTTCAGTCAGAATTACGTAAGCTGAACTGATCAAGATGTCTATGGCGTTGGCTATTGTTTCTGCTCTAATTGGCAGTTGTCTTCATCTTCAACGTTGTCTCATCTCTTAAAATGAATATCGGGTCAGGTGTGGTGGCTTACACCTGTAATCCCAGCAGTTTAGAAGACTGAGGGCAGAGGATTGCTCGAGCCTAGGAATTCGAGACCAGCCTGAACAGCATGGCAAAACCTTCTCTCTAAAAAGAAATATAAAAACTTGCTGGGTGTGGTGACATGCACCTGCAGTCCCAGCTACTCAGGGGACTGAGGTGGGAGGATTGCTTGAGCCCAGGAGTTCGAGGCTGCAGTGAGCCCTAATTGTACCACTCTACTCCAGCCTGGGTGAGAGAGCAAGACTCTGTCTCAAAACAAAAACAAAAAAGGGGTTATCTATTTGAAAACTGCTTATTTTGGGGGGGCATTCTTCCCATATTTTTGTAAAGCATGAATAATTTCACCATTCTTCTACCCCAGCTTCACTGTAAATTTGATGTTTGTTCTTGCTTCAATTTTAGTAGAATTCATGCTGCTCCGATAGGAGCTCTTTTCAACCTGACATCTTATCTTTCTTATTGCCTCAAACTAGATCCTGTTTAGACATGTTATAACAAGTTAGTGGAAGTTTACTTTGTTTCAAAAAATTTATAAAATCCATGCATAGTTTCTTCATAATACACATATTCCAGGAACTTTTTGAAGACCCCTCATATGTTCCATCACTTGTATCCTACTGGGAAATGCAAATATGGATAGTGAAAGAAGTTCTCAAGCTTCCTGCCTATGGTACACTCTTAGGGAAATTGGTAAACCATGTATTGTGATTATATGTTCCCTAACAGGCAGTGATTAAGTACTGGGCTGCATTTATGTTAATTGAATAAGGGCAGTAATACTAGGAAAAATATACTACTTGTCCATATTACATTGAGATTTCACTTTAAAATGATTTGTCCTAGTTCCTTGCTCATGGTTGGCCTATGGGGGAAAAAATAAAGAAAATGATCTGTTCTAGAGAAAATCCCACTAAATTACTAAAATAAAGAGATTTAAGCTATTAAACTTGCCACAAGGGCATAGCTAATCATAAATTAATTCTTAGCATGGTTGGCCAGGACAGTTTTTTTTTTTTAATTATAGGATATATCATAGTTTCTGTTTATAATGCACAAAGGAAACAGATATATTTAAAAGTAATTCAGGCTGGGCACAGTGTTTCAGGCCTGTAATCCCAGCACTTTGGAAGGCCAAGATGGGAGGGTCCATAAGCCCAAGGAGTTCGAGACCAGCCTGGGCAACATGATGAAACCTCATCTCTATGAAAATTACAAAAAAATTAGCTGGGCATGGTGGCACACACCTGCAGTCTCAGCTACTCTGGAGCCTGAGGTGGGAGAATCATTTGAGCCTGGGAAGTTAAGACTGAAGTGAGCGGTGATTATGTCACTGCACTCCAGCCTGGGTGATGTTACAAATAAAGTTTCGGTGCCTCAAAAGAAATAGCACTCAAATATAAAATTTTCCTTTTTTCTTCTCAGCAAGGCTATTTACTTCTATAGAAGGGTAGGCCCTCACATATGGAGCAATGGTGAGCACACACCTGGACAAAGGAGCCGAAGCTGTTGTTATTCCTGATACACGTGGCCCCTGCGGCTGTGTCCTTACCTTATTGCCTAGGGTTAGACCACACAGGCTAAACTAATTCCGATTGGCTAATTTAAAGAGAGTGACAGGGTGAGTGGTTTGGCCGGAAAAATGGTTATGGCAGAGCAGGAAATCAGACTGAGTCAGGGTGGAGAGTGAGTCAGGGCAGAGAACGTAATTGGAATGAGTCAGGGTGGAGCAGGTAATCAGAATGAGTCAGGTAATCGAAAAAGGTTGCTTTATGAGGAAGTTAAGTTTAAAAGTAGAAGGCAAAGAATTGAACATACTGACATATTGATTCTTTGCAGAGAAATTTAGAACTCATATCTAACAGTGACAGAGTGAGACCCTGCCTCAAATGAATAAATGAATGAATGAATGAATGAATAAAAGCAATACATGCACATAAAAAATAAGTAATACAGAATTATACAAATTAAAAAGTGAAAGTCCTCCATTATCCCATTCTCCACAATGTAACTCCTCAGAAATAGTCACCATTAAGAGTTTGGTGCATATCTGGGAGAATGTGTGAATGTGTATTGCGTCCTTTAGTGATCTCCTTTCATTATAATGCTGATGAGAGAAAAATTGCTTCCTTCCCAGTTGGAGACACTGTGTAGAGTTTGCATGTTCATGAGTCTGCATGTGTACATGGCTTTTCTCCAGTTACTCAGGTTTCCTCCCACATGCCAAAGACGTGCATATGAGGTGAATTCCGTGTCTAGATTGCCCCAGTGTGAGTGAGTGTGGGTCTGTGTGAGTGTGCCTCATGACAGGATGGTGTCCTATCCAGGACTGTTTCCTGACTTGTGCCCTGAGCTGCCAGGAGAGGCTCTGGCCATCTGAGATGCTGAACTGAAATAAGCAGGTTGGAAAAGGAATTAATGAATGAATACAAATTATTGTAAAATGAAAATTTGTGAAGTATCCAATAATCATACAAATGCATAATAATACATGATGTGGGGTGAAAGCACTCAGTTAGCCCGCCATGTTGCTTATTTGTTTTTGAACTGCATGGTGGGAGAAAGGACTCCTTAGAATTTTTGCTTGGCAAACTTTCATTCGTTGATTTATTCCACCACCATTACTGCAATTGCTCACAGATACACAATAAATTGGGTAAATAATTATCTTTTGTTGTTGTTGTTGTTTTTATGTCACAACAAGAACATATAAATAATTTTCTTGTTTTTATTAATCTTTCTTAAATGTATGAAAGGAAAATAAAAACTGGAGACTAAAATTCACTATGCCAAGAGGAAAAGATCAAGCTGAAAGCTGAGTTATGCAAGAAGCTGCCTTTTCTTTTGTTCCTAAGCAGAAAGCTACAGATAAAAGGTTAAATATCTGCACAGGTAGCTACTCTATGTTCACTTTCTCTTATGCAAAGTGTCAATTTACTGAGCGAGTACATAGTTGACTATTTCCCTACCTGCTCCTTTTCTCTTGCAACACGTGGATTCAGTGATGTGACCATACTCTCCCTCTTTCCCCTCCAGCCTGCTTCTCCTCTTTAAATACTGAAGCCCTCAAAATCATCTTTGAAGAAAGGCACAGACCTGTCTCCCAGGCACTTCCTTAACCTTGGAAAAATAAACTTTTAAATTAATTGAGCCCTGTCTCAGATACTTTTGGGTTTACAAATATATCACTTTTATTTCAATGTTTAATATTAGAAGTTTGGAGTCTTTATTTAGAAGTTTGGTGATGTTTTTGTGGCCAAAGAAGGAAATCAAAATTATTTCATCTCAAAATATTGCTTCTTAGTATAAAGCATATTTTGAATTAAAGCCCCTTAAAAGATCAATAGACACTGGGAGAGCATTTCCTTCTATCTACATAAAGACCTGATGGATCCATCAATGAGAACAATTGTTTTACCTTCCTCTCCCTGTTATCTCATTATCTACTGCAAAAAAGAAGACTGAAGAATGTAACCACACCTGAATGAACCCTTTCACGAGATCGTGTCTGTCTCTGGGACTCATTGAATTTCGAAAAAGAACCCTTTACAAGTTAATCTCTATTCTCTGTTCATTCTACCTAGTAATCATGTATTGCCCATCAACAGAATTAACTATATTCCCCATCTCCTCCCTCTCCTCTGAAAAAAGACTATCCAAGCTTTTGTACCCCATTGTTTGGGGTGATAGGGGTAATCACTGTGTGGTTCTCTCCTGTGCATGTAGATATATGCCATTTTTCCCATTAATCTGCCTTTTGTCAGTTAGTTTATTTTAGCGAAACTTCAGAGGGTAAAGGGGAAGTTTTCCCTTAGCCCCTACATCAGAAATATGCCATAGGAACTTAACTCTTGTTTATGTCAATTAGCCTATGGTAAAAATGGCTTCATTGCCGTTTCGCTTCAATTTGCAGTTTCCAAGAACCTATTGACAATGTTAAGTGAGGACTTACTGTTTGTATTTATAAGAAAACTGTGAATATGATACATAAATATGGATGATGAATGTCACTGTGAAATTTCTCAAGCTAATGTAGACAGATATGAAAACCTCTACTCTCACTTATCCTTCTGTTCAGTTGAATCTCCTGTGTATATAACAGCAAGGAGCTGGAGTTACTGCTAGGATATTGGCAGCTTTCTTTTTTTCTTCTTTTCCAAAGACTTCCTAAGAGAACATGAGATCCTATGTTCCTCTGGAAGTTTACCTTCTTCTGAAAGTACTGATATCTCATCATATCGTAGCTTAGTTGGAAAGAATTCTTATATTCCTCTTTTTATATCTTGGGTCTCTATATTCATGTCACATTTAGATTTGCTGCTTTCATTAGCTCATATCACTTTCAATTTAATAACAACAGGGCATCAGAAAGTTTCTGCTTCTTAGAACATTGCTAGTATTTCTCTTTCAATTTGTTTGTATCTGTCATAATTTGTGCTGTCTCCTATCCAAATACTGAGCTGTATTTCCTGTGTAGGTGATAGTAAAAGGCCGCAGTTATTACTGCAGAAATGATTAAGAATACATTTAAGAAAGAACGTCAGATTTTTAGGCTTGAAAAACCATTGAACATGATATCTGTTTCCTTCGAGAATTCTAGAATATAGAAAGTTTGAACATATAAGATTAGAAATCATCCAATCCCATTTTACTGAAGCTGAATTTTTAACAGCACAGCAGAATAATCTAATACGCAGACATAAACTAGGTCAGAACTATGAGTGGCTTAGACTAAAATGCATTTAGAGACAAGAATCTGGACAGATATATTTGGATAAGTAGATTCAATGATTTGATGACAAGACCTGGACTAAGTCCCTTGTATTAAGAGGGCAAATGTTATTGCTGCTTTTTAATGTTTCCAGCAATTGAACAGAAACTAGCCAATATAAAATTATGCAGTTATGTACATAAATTTATCAAAATAGAGTTAACCATAGCTGATGTCAACAAAAAGAGTCATACTCTGTAAAATATGTGAAGAGATTTATTCTGAGCCAAATGTGAGTGATCATGTCCCATGACACAGCCCTCAAGAGGTCCTGAGAGCATGTGCCCAAGGTGATTGGGGCACAGCTTGGTAGCTTGGTTTTACACATTTTAGAGAGGCATGAGACATCACTCAAACACGTTTAAGAAATACATCGGTTTGGTCCAGAAAGGCAGGACAACTCAATGCTGGTGGGGGGGCTTCCAAGCTATAGGTGAATTTAAACATTTTCTGGTTGACAATTGGTTGAGTTTGTCCAAAGACCTGAGACTGATAGAAAGAGAATGTTTAGGCTGATTGTGGAGACCAAAGTTCTTTTGAAATCTTATAGTGGCTGCCCTTAGAGACAATAGATGACAAATGTTTCCTATTTAGATCTCAGTTAATCTCTTTAGGATTCGAAGCATCTGAAAGAAAAAGATCTAGCTATGTTAATTGAGATTCTTTACAGATGCAAATTTTCCCTCACAAAGAACAGCTTTGCAGGGCCATTTCAAAATATGGCGAAGAAAAATGTTTTGGGGTAAAATACTTTTATTTTCTTCCTTGTCTCATAATGTTATGCCAGAGTCAGGTTAGAAAATAAGTATTCATATACCCGGTTAAATAAAACCCATCTGATAAGAATTTATGGTTTGTAGGGCACGACCTCCCAGACCCCTTAGATAGGAGTTTGGGCAAGATAAAAACTGAGTTTAGTCCTTATTGGGATTTTTAATTTAGGAGTTATAAATTTAGATTTTTTTCAGTTTTAAATTAAAACATGGTCTTTAATCATAGACAACCACTGTTTTTCTTCTAAAAAATAAACGGCCAATGAGGGCAACATAGTGAGACCTTGCCTCTACAAAAAACATTAAATAAAAAGCAAAACTAGCTGGATATGGTGGCACGTACCTGTAGTCCCAGCTACTAGGGAGGCTGAGTTGGGAGGATCGCTTGAGCCCAGGAGTTTGAGGCTGCAGTGAGCTATGATTGCACCACTGCCCTCCAGTCTGGATGACAGAGTGAGAACTTGTCTTAAAAAAAAAAAAAAAGAAAAGAAAAGAAAAAAAAAGAAACAAAGGGCTAATTTATATTCATGTTTTCTTTGTTATAAAACGTAGAAAGAAATAAACACAAAATTGTAATATCTAGGCCGGGCGCGGTGGCTCACGCTTGTAATCCCAGCACTTTGGGAGGCCGAGGCGGGCGAATCACAGGTGACCCCTACTAAAAAATCAAAAGTGCCGCGGGGGCCTGTCCAATACTGAAGGAGGAGGAGAAAGGCGAACCGAAGGGATTGCGCCGCCTCACTCACCTTGGGTGACAGATCGCAAAAAAAAAAAAAAAAAAAAATGTAAACTGCACACTGTCAGAAAAAGGATACTTTTTTTTTTTTTTTTTTTTTTGAGATCTCTCCACAGGCTGAAGGCCGATGGCCGCACGCCCGGGTTCCCATTCTCTGCCACCGGATACTGGGACCCGGCTAATTTTTTGTATTTTTAGTAGAGACGGGGTTTCACTGTGTTAGCCAGGATGGTCTCGATCTCCTGACCTCGTGATCCACCCGCCTCGGCCTCCCAGAGTGCTGGGATTACAGGCGTGAGCCACCGCGCCCGGCCTTCTAGTTTCTTACTTGTCTTTTGCAAGTCTTTAAAACCTTGTTGTGGAATTAGTCTTGTCATTAAAACCTCTTCGTTAGAAGGGGGACTCATTTCAAAGAAGAACATTTGGAAGCATGACAACATGTATGTTCTTTTTATCTGCCCTGGAGAAAACGCTGTAATGTCAATCAGCAACTAAAGGATGCAGCTACAATATGAATCTAAAAGTAAAATGAATCTGTAAAGTAAAACTGTGAAAAACATGAACATACTGAAAACCTAATGTGCAATATGGTATAATTTTTAAAGTGAGAAAAATAAACTGTGATGAATCAGAAAATTAGTGATGAAACAATGTCTCTGAGATGGTAGAAATGATAAGCAATCATAAGAACAACGTTTTATATTAGGCATCCTGCAGGCCCAGAGTTTTGTTGTTTTTTTTTTTTTTTTTGAGACAAAGTCTGACTCTGTCGCCCAGGCTGGAGTGCGGTGGCGGAATCTTGGCTCACTGCAACCTCCGCCTCCCGGATTCAAGTAATTCTCCTGCCTCAGCTTCCCACGTAGCTGGAGCTACAGACACCCACCACCATGCCCGGCCAATTTTTTGTAATTTTAGTAGAGACAGAGGTCTCAAACTTCTGACCTGAGGTGATCCACCCACCTCCGTCTCCCAAAGTGCTGGGATTACAGGCATGAGCCCTGTTCGGGCCCCAGAGCTTTTATCTTAACATGGTCATTCTTCTTGGAACAAAGGAGGTGGTAGCTGCGGAGGTGGATAGTGATCTGCAAAATAAACTACAGATTTTTCAGTTGCCACCACCCTTTTGTAACCAGACGCCGCCTGATTTTTAAAGTCTATTGTTATGGGATCTTCGAGGTATCGCTTTCTGGCCAGAAACTTGTGGCTAGTGGCGCCTTTGCCCTAGCTTTGCTTGGGTCCGCTGGGTTCTTTCTGCCCACTCAGCCCGGCAGGCTGCACTCAGCCCACACTACCGGCCTGGATCCCGTGCCTCCAAGGGAGGCTGCAAGTCAGGCGTGGAGGGGCAAGGGGTGTGTGAGTGAGCGTGGGGTCTGGCAGCTTCATATGCCGCCATGGGCACTGGCTCTCTGCAAGCTGTGGCTGAACCAGGTGCACCACAAACAGCTTCCCTAGCTGGCAACAGGGGATGCAGTGGCACCTGGAAGACGCCAGGAACTGCAAGGGCCCCCAAGAGGGAGTCACAGCCCTGGCTCAGGGAGCTCTCCAGTCTGGGATCACCGAAGGGCCGCAGCAATTCTTTCTTTCTCTTTGCCCGCAATGTGGCAAGCGAGGGGCATGTTTCAGCTGCGTTTGTGCTACAGCTCTTTTAGCCTCACCATCCAGCGGGTTCTGAGTTTTTGTCCTGCATCCAGGAATAATGAGGTACACAGACTAGTGAAGGGTGAGAAAGATGAAGAGCAGCTTTATCAAGTGATAGAACAGCTCAGAGACCAGCGCAGGGCAGCTCCTTTCCGCAGCCAGGGTTTCCTGTGAGTACTCAGCTCCTAGCAGAGTGGGTAGGTCTTCTCTGCCGGCAGGTCATCCCAACAAGTGTTCAGCTCCCAGCATAAAGGATATCTCCTTTCTGCAGCTGGTAATCCCATCATCTGTCTAGCTCTGGCGGAGCCTGGGGCTTTTACGGGCCTCAGGGGGAAGGAACTGTGCCGCTAATGGTCCATGAGCGGCCATGGGCAGGCCTGGAAAAGGCACCACAAGTTCCCACTCTGGTCTGCGGGACTGGCAGCCCAGTCCGCTCTCTGGCCTGAAGGTGGGGACTCATGGGGGACCCATGCCCTTCTGTCCAGGAGCCTGTCTGCGTCCTGCCGCCACCCATAGTGCCCAGGCTGCTCGTGCCAAGGGGCACCTGCAGGCCAGCAATGAGCCGCCCTCAGCACCTCCTTGGCTTCCCCTAACCTCGTGTTCGTCAGCACCCAAAGTCCGGATGGGGCTCGCATCTTAGTGTTGCCCTGAGTGTGTGCACACCCGGCCAGGTTTTTGCAGTGCCCAGGCTCATCCCCAACCCTGCTCTGAGGCTCTTGGAGCAGGAAGAGGCCAGGCAGTGGGAGCAGACACCCGCAACCCTACAGAGGCACTGGGGGCCTTCCCAGGCCCCGTCTCCCAAAGTGCTGCCCCGACGGTGCAGACTGTAGAGACGTCTGAGTCCTGCACGAGGCTGCTTCTTGTGGAGTGTGCAGGCAGCCCCGGCAGGCAACGTGCCTCCTCGCACCCTAGGGTGGGGGAACCAGGGCTTCACTGGGCCTCTCTTTGCCCACCCCTCTATGCCTGACAGCGCTGCTCCCCCTCCAGCAGGCGGCTAGGCCGGGCCCCATCACAGTGGCTTCAGGGAGGCAAGCTCTGGGGCTGCTCGTGCTTGTCCCTGGCTCCCACTGGCTCCATGGAGTGCTTCACTGCCCCAGGCCTAACTCCACCTCCTCCCCATGCCTTCCCCGCAGCATCGGGCCAGAGCAGCGTTGCAGGGCTTGGACTCCAGAATTGGGTAGGCTCTGGGCTTGGGGGCGGGTCCTGCCCCTCTGTGCACAAGGGCAAGGGTGGTGCTGTGGTGCAGTCGGCTGCCTCCGGGATGGGGCACAGGGGGCCCACCTCTGCCACCGCTGCTCCTGCAGCCGCTCCTGCTGCCACTTCCCACGGCTCTCTGCTGCAGCCGGCGTAATGCAGTGGCCGCTCCAGATGGCCCGCCGCTGCTGTCACTATTATAATAAGTATACTTGAGACAGTAAAGCACAAACTTTCATATAATAAATGTTTGAATGCTGTAGTTATTGTTACCAGAAAGGGATCTCCATCCAGACGCCAAGAGAGGGTTCTTGGTTCTTACGCAAAACATTGGAGGCAAATCCATAAAGTGAAAGTAAGTTTATTAAGAAAGTAAAGGAATAAAAGAATGCCTACTCCATAAGGAGAGCAGTGGCCTGGGCTGGTCACTAAGGATACTTATAGTTATTTCTTGATTATATGCTAAACAAAAGGTGGATTATTCTGAGTTTTCTGGGAAAGGAGTGGGCAATTCCTGGAACTGAGGGTTCCTCCTCTTTTCTGACTGTATAGGGTTACTTCCTGATGTTGCCATATCGTTTGTAAACTGGATGGCGGTGGTGGGAGTGCCTTTTAGCATATTAATGCACGTTAATGCATTATAATTAGCGTATGATGAGCAGTGAGGAGACCAGAGGTTACTTTTATCGCCATCTTGGTTTTGGTGGGTTTTGGCCGGCTTCTGAACAGCATGCTGTTTTATCAGCAAGGTCTTTATGACCTATAACTTGTGGCAACCTCCTATCTCATCCTGTGATTCAGAATGCCTAACCTCCTGCGAATACAGCCCAGTAAGTCTCAACCTTATTTTACCCAGACCCTATTCAAGATGGATTTGCTCTGGTTCAAATGCCTCTGACAGCTATCATACCTTGCCTGGTGTTTACTCATATTTAACAGAGTTGGCCATGCTCAGTTAAATACCCGCATACAAGGAAACCTCACCTCGTTGGGAGAATATTTCACACCACCCCAAACTATCAGCACAGTGGATGCCTGGCATGTCTCACATTAAATCTGGCTGCAGCTGTCTCAGGGATCCAAGACTGAATGATTGGTGATTTTACATTGATGTTCTGCTGAACCTTCCTGGTACCTGAGTGGTTAAAATCTGAGAATTTCTAGAAGAAAAGAAAGTATGTCTAAAGCAATGCTAGAAAGGGGCTAATAAATTCTTCAGGATTAACATCAAAGTCTGATGCAAATTAATTTAATCCCCTTGATATTCAGGGAGAAATTAAAGCTAATGAATTAAATACGCGAGTCATTTGTTGCAATTCTCTTTTGCAAATATTGTGATAATTTTGCATTGTTAACATTATTGGAAAGCTACTTTCTAACTGTCTTGAACATATTTCCCTACTGAGCATCTGTACCTTTAGAATTCTGATAATGAATGCATTGATTAGTTTTCAAGATCCTAAACTTTTGTTTTCATAGCATTTTATTCTGAGGAAATAGACAAATACATGTTGTGTGTATGTGTGTGTCATTACAAATACCTTTGAAATTGGCCATAAACTATTTTTGCCATAAGCTTGAAAGTCTTCTCCTGCTGTCTTTAAAAGATGTTGTAGGGTCAAGGGAAAACTTCTCTTTTGCCCTCTGAAGTTTCACTGAAAAATCAACTCACAAAAGGTAAATTAATTGGAGAAAAGGCATAGAAATGTTATTAATGTGTTTACAAGGGAGAACCACAGAGTGATTACTCATCCCCCAAGATGGTTCAGAAGTTTATATACTATCCTGGCAAAGCATATTACAGGAGGGAGGAGAACAGAAATTCTGTTGGGAGGATTACTAGGAAGAATGAATGGATTAGGCAACAGGGATTAATTTATACATTATCTTGTGACAGGGTCTGGCCAGGGGTGGTTACATTCTTGGTCTTACAGGAAACAGAAGAAAAAGCAATTGTTCCTGTTGGTGGGTCTGAATCTTAGGTAAATAAAGGAACTTCAACTTCATCCTGTGCTTTGGGAGAGACAATGTCAGGGGAGAGGGGAGGTCAAAGTGACCTTAAGCCTTCTTCAGTTCAGCATGTCATAGCTCCACGTTTTGGGCATTGGTTTCTGAGCCCCAACAATATGCTAACCATAAAATTTTATAAGAAAGCAAAAGAGATTAGAAAGCTTTAGACTTCCTATCCAATACTAAAGTATCCACAAGACAATGAGAAACATATTCTCGTAGCAAACATTTTCTGTTTTTCTTATTAATAGCTAAATGTTTCAATAAGACATTTCAAGTTCTAGAACCACTTGTGAAGTCTAAATGCGTATTTCTGGAGTCATTAATTTATTAGCACATGATGGATTATGTTTATGTAGTTTGACACCTTACACTTTCCACTGGTAGTAAGTAAAACATTCAGAAAAGGATGAACTTGTTTTTGTGAACTGGTTGTCTTACTACAATATGGATCTGTATTTAATCTAAGGCTCTGCATTTGAACTAGGGAGGTGGAAGATTTTTGGATTTCTAATGTAGCTTGAAGTAAATGTAGAGGCTGGACGCGGTGGCTCACGCCTGTAATACCAGCACTTTGGGAGACTGAGTCAGGTGGATCACTTGAGGTCAGGAGTTCGGGACCAGCCTGGCCAACATGGTGAAACCCCGTCTCTACTAAAAATACAAAAATTAGCTGAGGGTAGTGGTTCATGCCTGTAATCCCAGCTACTCCGGAGGCTAAGGCAGGAGAATCGCTTGAACCCGGGAGGCAGAAGTTGCAGTGAGCCGAGATTGCCACTGCACTCCTGCATGGGCAACACAGCGAGACTCTATTTCAAAAAAAAAAAAAAAAAGAAAAGAAAGAAAGAAAGAAAAGAATTGAAGGTAGAACATGTCCCATTTCTACCTATACACTTTTTTTTTTTTTCTAAGACAGAGTCTCGCTCTGTCACCCAGGCTGAAGTGCAGTGGCACAATCTTGGCTCATTGCAACCTCCGCCTCCTGAGTTGAAGTGATTCTTCTGCCTCTGCCTCCCGAGTAGCTGGGATTACAGGCACCCCCACCACCACGCCCAGGTAATTTTCGGATTTTTAGTAGAGACAGCGTTTCACCATGTTGGTCAGGCTGGTCTTGAACTCCTGACCTCAGGTAATCCACCCACCTTGGCATCCCACAGTGTTGGGATAACAGGTGTGAGTCACCACGCCCAGCCTATTTAGTACATTTCTTAAGTGCATAGTGTTAAAGAATTGGACTGTTTTCAGTTACTGATATCAGGAATCATCTGGCAAACCCAGCATGGTTTGGAGAATGTAACTACGTTTGGAAAAATATCTCAAACCTCTAGAGTTTGATATTTCTTACCTCCTCTGGAAGGTCTTTAGTCTTAATGAATCGTGTTTTAAATGGAGAAATAGTGTTTAAAAAGGAAGCAGGAAAGAAATCTCCCCAGTGTAAGAATATAAGTAAAAATAAAGGTCGGGCGCCATGTCTCACGTCTGTAATCCCGGCACTTTGGGAGGCCAAGGCGGGCAGATTACTTGAGGTCAGGAGTTTGAAACCAGCCTGGCCAACATGACAAAACCCTGTCTCTACTAAAAATACAAAAATTAGCTGTGTGTGGTGATGGATGCCTGTAATTCCAGCTACTCAAGAGGCTGAGGCAGGAGAATCGATTGAAACTGGGAGGCAGAGTTTGCAGTGATCTGAGATCATGCCATTGCACTCCAGCCTGGGCAACAGAGTGAGACTCCATCTCAAAAAAAAAAAAAAAAAAAGGAATATAAGTAAAAATAATTTTTTATTTCTCCCAAGTGAGAATTAAAGGCCTTAGGGCTACTGCATCAGTTTAGTTTATTTCAATGCAGGTCAGTTAAATGACAATTTCCTGAGCATCCATTGAATGAGGTGCTGGGGGCACCAACGTGAAGCAGCTACTGTCTACGCAAGAAACTCAAAGTCTGATGGATGAGACAGGCACACAAATGCACACTTCCAAAAACATGGCAAAGACCATGGTTAAGTTGTTCTGGTGCTCTAGGAACCTAGAGGAAGAAGAGCACTGAGTTTGGCCAGTTTGGATGAAGATAATGCCTGAACTGGGTCTGAAGTATAAAAAGGAGATTGTAGGCCAAGGAAGGCTGGGATGGGGCAGAGAAAAAGGAGAAATTTGTTTGGGGAGATTAGAAAACAATTCAGTATGAGCAAATGTGGGAAGACACAGAATAGGATGTGCTAATTGGAGAGCTATGAACAGCTATGAATTATCAGTGAATATTGTGAGGTGGGAATAGAGAAGATGTGGCTACAGGAAGAGGTGCACTCAGGTCACTGACAGCCTTATATCCCAGGCTAAAGAGCATGGACTTCAGTCTATAGATAAGGAAGAGAAATAAGAATGGAGTGATTGTCAAGAACAGTGAAGAGTCTGAGATTTTAAACTGCTTGCAAGCTATCAAGTTAGGATGCTATCATTTCCCAGATGCTTGTAGAAGACACAAGACTCCTGGGTCAGAGACAAAATACTTTGTTACTCATGGCACAACAGGCAGCATGAGCTTCATGTCTATGTTGGTTTATCTTGTTCTCTGAGTTCTAAGGGGGCCACAGGATGGTGGGTCCATGTAGGTGCTGTGCATGCAGTGGGTTTGTATTACAGCCGAGAAACCCTGAGCTTAGGATTTGCCAATATTTTGTAAGAGAGATGCATGCAAACCTGCCCAACCTTTGCCTTAGAGGGATATATTATCTTTATTGTAGTGGATAGCAAACAGGTCTGCTTTTTTTCCTGAAGGGAGACATATTTTTGTTTTTTTCCTGAAGGGAGACGTATTTTTTTTTTTTTTTTTTTTTTTTTTTTGTTGCGACGGAGTCTCGCTCTGTCGCCCAGGCTGGAGTGCAGTGGCGCAATCTCGGCTCACTGCAAGCTCCGCCTCCCGGGTTCACGCCATTCTCCTGCCTCAGCCTCTCCGAGTAGCTGGGACTACAGGCGCCCGCCACCACACCCGGCTAATTTTTTGTATTTTTTAGTAGAGACGGGGTTTCACTGTGGTCTCGATCTCCTGACCTCGTGATCCGCCCGCCTCGGCCTCCCAAAGTGCTGGGATTACAAGCGTGAGCCACCGCGCCCGGCGGGGAGACGTAGTTTTGTATAAAATATTCTTTCTGGATAGGCCGGGCACGGTGGCTCACCCCTGTAATCCCAACACACTGGGAGGCTGAGGAGGATGGATCACGAGGTCAGGAGATCGAGATGATCCTGGCTAACATGGTGAAACCCCGTCTCTACTAAAAATACCAAATAATTAGCTGGGCATGGTGGCGGGCGCCTGTAGTCCCAGCTACTCAGGAGACTGAGGCAGGAGAATGGCATGAACCCGGGAGGCGGAGGTTGCAGTGAGCCGAGATCGCACCACTGCACTCCAGCCTGGGCGACAGAGACAGCCTCTGTCTCAAAAAAAAAAAAAAAGAAAATACAGTCTGGAACAAAAGCTGTTAGCACCTCTGCTCACAAGTTGTGCAGAAATGTTACAGACAAATGAAGAATTGCCCCCAACAGTATAACAATCAAGATGTGTTTTAGGTGTATCACTCTGGTGGCAAGTGAGGGATGGAGTTGCATTTGTTGCAATAATCCAGGTGAAAGAAGATCAGAGCCGAAATTCAAGAGATGACAGGGAAGAATTTGAGAAATATCTAGAAGGGAAAAATAGAGGAGGCAGCTTTGCCATCTTAGAGAGAAGGAATGGTCTAAAACAGGGATTGGCAACATATTTTTTGTCAAGGGCTAAATAGTAAATATTTTAGGCTGGGCCATTTGGCCTCGGTTGAGCTCAATTTTACCATTGCAGTAGGAGAAAGAAGCCATTGACAAAACAAATGGCTGATGCTGTGTTCCAATAAAACTTCATTTATAGGCCAGGCACAGTGGCTCACGCCTGTAATCCCAGCACTTTGGGAGGCCAAGGCGGGTGGATCACGAGGTCAGGAGATCGAGACCATCCTGGCTAACACAGTGAAACCCCGTCTCTACTAAAAATACAAAAAATTAGCCGGGCGAGGTGGTGGGCGCCTGTAGTCCCAGCTACTCGGGAGGCTGAGGCAGGAGAATGGCGTGAACCCCGGTGGGCGGAGCCTGCAGTGAGCCGAGATCGCACCATTGCACTCCAGCCTGGGCGACAGAGAGACCCTGTCTCAAAAAAAAAAAAAAAACAAAAACTTCATTTGTAAAAACAGATCCATGGGTTATAGTTTTCTGACCCTAAGCTTAGGAAACAACCCAAGGTTTTTGTGTTGTATGACTAGATAGATGGAAATGCTAATAATTGAAAGAAGACATTTAGCCTTTTTTTGTTTTGTTTTTGGTGTGAGAGTGTGGGGAGACAAGGTTTTGAAAGTTTTAAATTGGCCAGGTGTGGTAGCTCACACCTGTAATCCCAGCATTTTGGGAGTCTGTGGCAGGAAGATCACTTGAGCCCGGGAGTTGGAGACCAGCCTAGGCAACATAGGGAGACCCTGTCTCTACAAAATAATTAATAATAATAATAACAATAATAATAATAAAATAAAGTTTTGAATTTAGGAAAGTAAGGAATGTCCAGAAATAGAGATTTGCTAGGCAGCTGAATATATAAATTTGAAGCTTAAGACAGTGTCATTGTTAGGGGTAATGATTTAAAAGTTCTAAGCATATGGATGGGGGTTAAAACCATGGAAGTGAATAGCATCACTCAATTAGAACATGAATACTAGGAAGAAATGTGGGCCAAAGACAAAACCCTAGGGAAATGTCAGTATTTACAGGCCAGCCTTAACTCAGGAGGCACCCAAAAACTTCTTCAGATATAACATCTGATGTGTGTGTGTGTGTGTGTGTGTGTGTGTGTGTCCATAAAGAAGGGAAGGGATTGGAGGATGTACTTTAATGTCAAAGCAACCCTCCCCCAAACTTTCAACTCTGAAAACCCCCAAACTCTGTAAGTCATGTTTATTCTTCATCAGAATTATAAAAGACTTCTAAGAAATTTCAGAGGGACACTCATTTTTTTTCTCTTTTTAATTTGTGATTGAGAGTAAAGTTAATTGAGAAGAACCTTGGTTAGTTATACTGAAATCTAAATGGCTGCATTAGAATCTAATTTTTTTATTTCATCAAAGAAAGGCATACAACTGGGTTTGTTCCCCTCTTTTCTTCTGAATACAAGTATGGCTGCAATCATTAGTTATTCATTTATTTGGTTGGTCACTCAACAAACATTTAGTGAGTACCTATCATATGCACAGCTAAGCACTGTGGAAGACAGAAAAATGAACAAGGCACAACCTGCCTGTGTTTAAAGAAAATAACAGTGAAACAAAGCAGAATATGATTAATGTCTCAAGAGATGATCACTAAAACTGTAGGGATGTTATTGGTGTGTTTTTTTTTGCTACCCTTTGTGATTATGCTTAGAAATTTCCAGAAAAAACATTAATCCATGCTTTTAAGTCATGGCATCTATGGGTCCAGGAAGGGGAAGCATTAAATAAAAACACATCATTGCACTCACTCTGTCAGAAGAGTCTAGAGTGGAGGGTACAAAATTCAGTCAACATTACTGCCATCTGTGTGCGTTGTAGCGACACCTCTCTTTGGTAGCTTGTGTATGAGTAGAAAATGCCTGTTTTAAAAAAACATGTAAAATCATGTGATGACGATAGTGATTGTGTCTACACACACAAATGAGTTTTTTAGTTCAAATACTGGTTTTTAACCTATGTAACAACAAATAATTTAAAATCTCAAAATAATTTTTAAATGAAAAATTTTCAACTGGTTTAGAGTAATGTGAAAAGCAAAGAAACAAACATTACTAGAAACAAACATTACTAAAAACAAACATCTGTTCTTGCTTACTTTAGTTCCAAAATAGAAGAATCTAATATTTAGGGGGTAGAATGAGTTTGTTAACCAAAAATAAAATTTGAAAGCCTCCACAACCATCTGAATGAACTTCCTCCCCAACCAGGGCACTCAAAAAATTTAACCTGAAAGACTAGCTCAGGCCATGATGGGAAATGGGAGTTGGACATGTCTCGTGATACCCCCTCCAGCATGAACATCAATGCAGACCGTAAGTCTGATAAAAAACATTTACAGTCTCTTGAAAGCCGGTTACTTGGAGGTTTTACCTCCATGATAAAACTTAGGTCTCCACAACCCCTTATCTTAACCCAGACATTCCTTTCTACTGATAAGAAGCGTTTCAACCAATTGACATCAGAAAAATTTTAAATTTATCTATCACCTGGAAACCACCCTCTCCCACCCTTCCAGATAGAACCAATGTAATCTTACATATATTGACTGATGTATTATATTTCCCTAAAAAGCAAGCTGTACCCCGACCACCCTGGGTACTTGTCAGGACCTCCTGAGGCTGTGTCATGGGTGTGTCCTTAACCAAACTTTCTAAATTGACTGAGACCTGTCTCAGATATTTTGAGTTCGCAAGTTATATTGGCATGGGGTTTCTTAGTTTATTTTCAGTGCAAAACAAGCCACACCAATAGTCAAGTTCTTCATGTTACAAGTATATATCTATATTTGACTGCACTTATGTATGTTTTTGTTTAATGTGGACAAAGACTTATGGATAGGTGCAAAAAATAAATCCTCTTTTGCAACCCAGAACTCATTGTTCAGTATGAGTTTTGATACATATAAGAAGGGATATTATGATACCTGAGACAGTTGATTGATGGGAGTATTGATAGCCATAAAGGTTGGTTCCAGGCCAGGTGCAATGGGTCAAGCCTACAATCTCCACACCGAGGTGGGAGTATTGCTTGAAACCAGGAGTTCAAGACCAGCTTGGGCAAGAAAGAAAGAAACACCTCATCTCCACAAAAATTTAAAAAGTAGCTGGGTACTGGGGCATGTGCCCGTAGTTGGAATTACTCAGAAAGGGGAGGCTGAGGCAAAAGGATTGAGCCCAAGAGTTGGAGGCTGCACTGAGCTTTGATGGCACCACTGTACTACAGCCTGAGTAACAAAGACCTTGTCTCAAGAAAAAAAGATTGATTCTAGGACTGTAGAATAGATAAACAGCATGGGATATGAGGGAAATCCTCAGCAGTATTTTGTATTCCAATTTCATGTTGACAATATATACAATGGCTTTTTGTTTTGAAGGCTTTTATCTTGAGAACATGGTGCCTGGAGTTAAAGGTATTGGCATACTCCACACATCTGTACCATTCTTGAGTGATAGCTTAGGAATGAATGATTTGAACTCATTCGTGTTGAGAGGGTGTCAAATTGAGAACCAGGCAGATCCCCACCACCTACAGTAAAAAGGACCCTAAAGTAAATTGGTTGAAGAAATTAGATCCCAAAAATTCTTGGTGAATTTTGAAGTCTTCATCAGTATATCAGTATTAAAAGGAGATGACAGAAGCCAAAGTAATTATGGGCAAACTTGAAGATACATCTTTTGACTCCAGCTCTTTAGAGGATCAAAAGTGACCTTGATGGACAGTGGAAGAAATCACAACATGGAGTTCTTTGAATAAAAATTTATTGACTTTAAATAAAAAAAAAAAAAAAAAAAAACAAGTATATATCTATATTTGAATGAAAAACAAGTCCATATATTTCCTTTCTTGAGTTATTACTTTTCAAATCAGATATGTCTTGTCTTGTTTATACAAACTAATGAAATTGAGTATATTCTTTGGTGATTTACTGCTAACCCTACAGAGAAAGAAAAGCTAAAATTTTTATTCCTCAATTTTGATTTTAATTCAAATAATTGAAGCACGCCTATATTCTTAAAAGTTATTACATGTTCTCTTGGAAGGTCTATTGATTCATCCTTTTGAACACTCATTATGGAAATAGGTAGTGTTAAATTACAGTTGAGTTTAAGTACTATATTTCACACAGCACTTGCATCTGTAAATAATGATCATTGTAAAAAATGTCCATTTATGGTCGTCAAAGTAAATTTCCTTGACTGACTAGTCAGATAACAAATCCAGCAATGTCTTCGGTGAGCAAGTCCTCTGGCTCAAGCAAATGTTGGCTTGATGGGCCACTTACTCCTCCCATTATTTTCAAAGCCTACTTGGAATTCCTTTTGAAAGTCTATTGCAGGCTGATTTCGTAAGAGAGGCAACCTAGTTCAGCAGGATCGAAATCTCCTATTCCCTGTCTATCCAAATCAGTTTCTTTAAGAAGAGGGTACATTTGTGTAGCCTCAGGTGGACCAGAATAAAGGAGGATTGTTAATTAATAAAGTTGTATTTGGAAGACCCTTTACCCTATCAGTTTTGGTACAAGGCTTAGAGAACAACATTGCCTATTGTTTGGTGACTGAGCCTCCGAAGTCACCTCTTGAGTGCTTTATGTCTCGCCGCTCCTGCTCTTCTTCAGATTCTCTGCAGAAAGTTTCTGAGTCAGTGCAAGTGCCTCTTCAATATGACTGTAAGCTTATTGCTGAAGTTAATTTCACCTCCATTAGACTGTGCATTTTTCTGGGGAGGGACTGCTTCTGCTGTTTCCTTTACAAATCTCCTAATAGCAAGACATGTGCTTGTGAGCTGAACGTGGTGAGCATTACTGTTTGCCATCAAAACGTTAAGGTCACTGCTGTGTGGTTATTCATAAGAAGTGAAGAGCTGAAAATAAGGTTGTTTGGAAGCATGAGTTGAAGCCAAATTATGGAAGACCTTACCTGCCAGGCTGGTTTGGACTCGACAAGTGTTTGTGAGCAGAGTGAGGGGTGTTAGGAGCTGTGCTGGAGGAGGCCAATCAGGATGGGCAGTGAGCAACTGCTGAAATTTAAACAAAAATCAAAGGCCATGTGTATAAATGGACTATAAATATCACTGAATGGATATCAGTGAAGAGAAGCACGAATCGATGAAGTCTGAAGGAGGAAGTGAGATTTGAAGAATGAGAAGAAATAATCCAGCCAAAAGGGAAAGGGAGAATGTTCTAGTTAGCTAGAAACAATAATAGAATTTCAGCATCTGAAATATTTTTGACAAAGGATTCATTTCTTCCCCACCAGACTTATTAATTCTTTCCTTCCTCGTCTCCTTCCCTCGTTCCTTCCTTCTCTCTTCCTACTCCTTTTCTTCCTTCTTCCTCAACAAACACTGCCAACAAATCCTAAATTTTATTTCCACTGGTTACAATCACTTCACATTTATTTTCCTGGTGTTTTCATTTGAAATTGCCTTACTTTTGACTGTTCCTCCTGAAAAATACATGATCAGACCTTGAAATGGGTGAGGCAGAGAAGTTTAAGAATTTCTTCCTCAAGATTTTTTTCTCAGATAAGTATGGACAGTGTGACTGGATTTTTGAAGACAACTTTTTGTTTTGTGATATCCCTGGACTCCCACCCCAGAGGCTGACAAGCTTTTAGGCCCCTCTTTGTAAGATTTATGCCGATGAGTACCCAAGTTTCTAGAAATGAGACATGACCAGGTATTGCCAGAGAGAAGCACATTCCTGCTTCCATGGATATGGTATTCTCCCTCTTGTCCGACCCTCCTCCCTCCTGTGTGTGTGTGTGTGTGTGTGTGTGAGGCTGGGGATGGAGGGGTAGCAGTTTGGTGAAGGTGGGATCCATAGGGACCAGAGTTGGGAGGCTACTGAGGCATCATTTATCAAAAGTATTAGCATATAAGGCCAGAGGACAGATTCTGTTGTGTGCTGGAGTCTAAATTTAGTCACCAAGGAAAATGCTCCACAAAGAGAAAGGGTTTGCTAAGAACCAAAAAAAGTGGGGATGTTGGCATCAGGAGAGCAGAGCTCTAAGCATGGTGCATACTGATGAGGAATTCTGAAACTGTAATGCAGATCCCGGGGTCACTTCAGGAGGGCCCAGTGTGGCTCAGCGAGGTGGCTGAGTTTACTTAAAGGATGGGAATGAGGTAGAATTACTGTTTCTATTCCCAAATCACCAAAGTCATGAAGCTTAAAAAAAGCATCTCTTCCAAATAACTCATTTTTCATTTTCAAAAAAAGGGAGAGAAAATACTCCTTGTTTTGTAACTCATTATAACTCATCAACTTCTCTAACTCTTTAATCAGCTTTATTCCAGGAGGAAGAGAATTGATTGAACTGTATGATTTCAAAAACGTGTTATGGGAAAATGAAGATATATAGCTTTTTGGTTTATTTTATTTTTTCCACAAATCCATTTCTCTAAGCTTTATGGTTTAAAGTTCTGTCTCTGGAGTCAGACAAACCTGGATTTGAATCTTTGTCTGATATTTATTAGCTTTCTAAACTTAAATTAAGAGGGCGTAAACTTTGTAAGCCTCTGTTTCATTATCTATAAAAAGAGGATAACAGGCTGGGCACAGTGGCTGGTGCCTGTAATCCTAGCTGTTTGGAAGACTGATGTGGGTGGATTGCTTAAGTCCAGGAGTTTGAGACCAGCTTGGGCAACATCACAAAACCCTGTGTCTACAACAAATAGAAAAATTAGACTAGTATGTTGGCACACGCCTGTAGTCCCTGTTACTTGAAAGGCTGACGTGGGAGGATCACTTGAGCCCAGGAGGCAGAGGTTGCAATGAGCTGAGATTGTACCACTGCACTCCAGCCTGGGTGACACAGCCAGCCCCTACAACAACATCAACAACAAAAGGAGGATAACAATAACACTTATCTCTTAAGATTATTGGGATAATTCAATGAGGACTGAACATAAAGTGCTTGGAACCATGCCTGACATACAGTAGATACTCAATAATATTAGCTATTGTTACCATTATGATTATTTTAAATCTAATTTTTCATCTGTTAGATTATTTGATATCTAATTGCCTCAACTATGTCTTTAAAATAGAGAAATTTGCTAAAGAATCATCTGTGCTCCCAAACTTCTTTTTGGCTTCCAATCTAACATTTGGTACAAATTGTATAAATGAAAACACTTGGAATCCAATATAACAGAACAAAGTGTATTTTCTAAGTGGTCTATTGTTGGATCTGGTTCCAGATTCCACTTTATAGAGATGGAAATGCTATCCTTAAATGTATATATAGAGTCCCAAATCTTCAGAATCAATATACCGAAGTCAACCATCCAATAAGTTAGTAACAGTTTTACCTTAGCAGATGCTGTGTGAAAAATGAGAAAGAAATGCAAAATTGATTACTAGTCTTGGGACTCCTCTTATCAAGTAAAAGAGGTAGAAGATAAAGACAGAGAAGGCTAGAAGAAAATTTGCAAATGAATATAGACAGATGAAACAGACTAGCTATTAACCAAATTAATAAAAGGAAAAATGCTGTGTTATTTTTGTTTTAAAAATTTTATTTTTGGTTAAAATGTTCCTACTCACTATGATAATTTTAGATGGAATACAAAAGTGTAAAGAGAAAGAACCATTATAAGTAGTTTGGCATATTTGCTTTCAGAATTACTTCTATGCATATACTTTACACATAGCTGAACATATACAGATAAATAATTTTGCTTTCATCTTTTTTGCTTAGTATTATCACATAATAATTTACCTCTGTCGTTAAATTTTTGGTCCTTATTTTGTATTGATACTTTTTTTTTTAAACAGTTTTGGTAAGATATTACTCACATACAACCAATACACCCATTTACAATAGGCAATTCCGTTGTTTTTACTATATTTACATGGTTGCATAATCATTACCACAACCAATTTTAGAACATTTTCATCACTCTAAGAAGAAACCCCTTACCCACTAAAAATCACTCCCCATTCCTCTTATCTCCCTTCAACATTCCCCCCACCCGACCTCAGGCAATCATGAATCTACTTTTGTTTTCTTTTTTTGAGACAGGCCTCACTCTGTCACCCATGTTGAAGTGTGTGATCTCGGCTCGTTGCAACCTCTGCCTCCCAGGCTCAAGCAATCCTCCCACCTCAGCCTCCTGAGTAGCTGGGACTGCAGATCAGTGCCACCACACCTGAGTAGCTGGGACCACAGGTCAGTGCCACCACACTTGGCTAATTATTCGTATTTTTTGTAGAGATGGGGTTTTGTCATGTTGCCCACGTTGGTCTCAAACTCCTGAGCCCGGGAGATCCATCCGCCTCGGCCTGCCAAAGTGCTGGAATTACAGGCGTGGGTCACCATGCCTGGCCTAATCTACTTTCTATCTCTATAGATTTGTCTTTTCTGGAGATTTCGTGTTAGTGGAATTATTCGATATGCGATCTTTTCTGACTGGCTTCTTTCACTCAGCATCATATTTTTGTGTAGCATGTATCAGCATATCCATGTGTAGCATGTATCAGCTCTTCAAGTTCCTTTGTATTTTCATATAATATTTCACTGTTTGGATATACTGCATTCTATTTACCATTCATCAATCGATGGACATTTGAGTTGTTTCTGCTTTTTTTTTTTTTTTTTGAGGCAGAGTCTCACTCGGTCGCCCAGGCTGGAGTGCAGTGGCGCAATCTCGGCTCACTGCAATCTCCCCCGTCCCGCCCCCCAAGGTTCAAGCGATTCTCCTGCCTCAGCCTCCAGAGTAGCTGGGATTACAGGAGCCTGCCAACCGCACCTGGCTTATTTATTTATTTATTTGAGACGGAGTTTAGCTCTTGTTGCCCAGGCTGGAGTGCAATGGTACAATGTCGGCTCACTGCAACCTCCTGCCTCCCCGGTTCAAGCGATTCTCCTGCCTCAGCCTCCCAAGTAGCTGGAATTACAGGCATGCGCCACCATACCCGGCTAATTTTGTATTCTTGGCCTGTTTTGAAATTGGTTTATTTGTCCAGGCATGGTCAAATACCACACCTGTAATACCAGCACTTTGGGAGGCCCAGGTGGGTGGATCACTTGAGTCCAGGAGTTTGAGACCAGGCTGTGCAACGTGGCAAGACCCCACCTTTACCAAAAAAAAAAAATTAGCCTGATGTGGTGGTGCACACCTGTGGTCCCAGCTACTTGGGAGGCTGAGGAGGGACAATCACTTGAGACTGGGAGGCAGAGATTGCAGTGAGCTGAGACCGTGCCACTGCACTCCAACCTGGGTGACAGGTGAGACTCTGTCTTGGGAGAATAAAAGTTAAGCCGGGATCTCTTTCTCCTCTTTTTCTGGGACTCTAGTGACATAAATTTAATTCTTTTGTTATAGCTGCACAGTTTCCTAAGGCTCTGTTCTTTTTTTTTTTTTTTTTTCAGTCTATTTTCTCTCTGTTCGGATTGGGTTATTTCTATTGTTCTATTTTCAAGTTTATTGATTCTTTTCTTTTCATTCTTCTGTTGAGCTTACTTATTAAGTTTTTCTTTTTTTTTCTCTTTTGGCTATAGCATTTTTCAGTTCTAAAATTTCCATTTGGTTCTTTTTTAGAACATTCTTTTGTTTTGCTGAGACTTTCTGCTGCTTCATTTGTTTCAAGCATGGTAATACTTGTAGAAGCATTTTTATGATGGCTGCTATAAAATCCTCATCAGATAACTACAACATCCATATTATTTCAGCATTTCATCTGCTCATGTTTTTTTCTCACTCAAGTTGACATTTTCCTGCTTCTTGGTATGGCAAGTGACTTAATTGTATCCTAGATATTTAGAGTACTATGGATGAGACTCTGGATCTTATTTAAATCTTCTGGCTTAGGAGATTTTTATCTGACACAGTTCTGGCAGGGGAAGTGGTTGGGAAGCTGCTTCCTTAATGACATGTGGCCATGCAAGTCTGGATTCCCCCCTCGGCCTCTGTTGCCACCCTGAAGGTAGGGCTTTCATAAGTGACGAGTGGGAAGAGGAGTCAGGCTTCCCACTAGGCTACCGTGATGTCACCCTGGCCAGAGGGAGAGGGTGTGCCCCTCAGGCATTACTGCTCCCCACTTGGTCTCCACCAACACTGCTGTGGGGAGGACTGCCTTCTTACCATTAAGTGGAAGTAGAAATTCACTTAGCCTCCACTGACACCACCCCAAAGGAGAGGTGAAGGGGCACCTCATTACCTTCAAGTAAGGATGAAAGTCTATACTCCCCTGTGATCTCTCTTGACACTGCGACGAAGGTGGATTGTCACTGTCAGGCGGTGATGAAAGTCTTGCCTCCGCTGGTCTAGAGCAGCATGCCTTGTTACAGCTGGGCAAGATCTATAATCCCCACTAATCCCCACTCAGACTTTGCTGACAGGGTTGGCGGTGGGGCTGCAAATTTTTCTGTGGAGTTTGGCTGGGGTTAGGGGAGGCTATTATATCAACATTTTCTGTCTTTCTAGGCTACCCTTTTCTTAGTTCTTTGGTTAGAGAGAACTGGCTCTTTTGGGGGCTTTTTTTTTTTTTTTTTTGGTCCGTCTCATTGGTACTTAGAAATTACTGCCTCTCCAGCAAAAAGAAAACCAGGAAACTCACAGCCATGTCTTTCCTCAGGCCCCAAGCAAGCCTGCCTTCTTCTTTTCTTCTTTCCACCTTTGGAAGTCTTCTTATGTTTATTTTTTATATAATGCCTAGAGTTTTCATTGTACCTTTTTCTTTTCTTTTTTTTTTTTGAGACAGAGTCTTGCTCTGTTGTCTAAGCTGGAGGGCAGTGATCTCAGTTCACTGCCACCTGCACCTCCTGGTTGAGGCTGAGTGATCCTCCCACCTCAGCCCCCAAGTAGCTGGGACTACAGGCACGCACCTCCACACTCAGCTAATTTTTAAATTTTTTGTAAAGATGAGGCCTCACTATGTTACCCAGGCTGGTCTCCAACTCTTGGGCTCAAATAATCCTCCCACCTTGGCTTCTCAAAGTGCTGTGATTATAGGTGTGAGTTACCACGTGTGGCCTTCATTGTACTTCTATTGTGTCACTTATTTATTTATTTATTTTTGAAACAGGGTCTCACTCTATCCCTCAGGCTGGAGTGCAGTGGTGTGATCTCGGCTCACTGAAGCCTTGACTTCCCAGGTTGAAGCCATTCTTCTGCCTCAGCCTCCTGAGTAGCTGGGAGTACAGGGATGTGCCAGCACACCTGGCTAATTTTTGTATTTTTTATAGAGACAGGGTTTTGCCATGTTGCCCAGGCTGGTCTTGAACTCCTGGGCTCAAGCCATCCTCAGGCCTTGGCCTCCCAAAGTGCTGGATTTACAGGCATAGGCCACTGTGCCTGTACTACTGTTCCTATTGGTAAGCCATAATTCATAACAAGTGAATTTACAAGTTGATTCTATTTTTTGGTATTAGTATATGTAATTATTCAATGAACATCTTTATAACTAAAACCTTAGGATGCATTATTAGGAAAAAAAAATACTGACCTGAAGTATGTGAACATATTTAATTAAGACTTTTGACATATTTTGCGGAATTGCTCTTCAGAAGGGACACATCCACGTGTGCTTTTGCTGGTAATATGGGTAAAAGTACGCACTACAAAAGATGCCCTAGCCTATTGGACTTTGAGTTTTCTCCTAATTTTATAGGTGCAGATTGGTATGAGAGTTAAATTTCTACCATGGTTTTGAAAGAGATGTAACTACCTTCATTAATATAAAATAATCCACCAAAGAAAAGACGTAACAAAAATAACATCATTGTTTTGAGTGCTGAAAAAGTGCCAGGCACTCTGCTGAACATTTAACATTTTATTCTCATAATAATTTATGAGATGAGTATTATTATCTCCATTTTTATGAGACTTGGAGAGTGGAGGCAATTTGCCTAGGTCACATAATTAATAAGTGGCAGAATTGAAATTTAATTTAATCCATTTTCTCCAGTTCTAAAGCTTGCAACAATTCACTGTGGGCAGTGATGGTGAGCTGATTTGCCTAAATGATTAACAGGCTTATACATTGTCATAAATAAAGGGCAGAATTTATTCTCAGCATCAGCAGATGGCATATAGGAAAAACCATTCGATTTACTGGTTCCAAATCCAATATTCAGCTATTAATAAATGGTGATGGAGAAAAGCAATCAAGCATGCCAAATTTTTATCTTAATTACAGACTATTAAAAACTCTCAAATCAATACCTAGGTTAAAAGTCTATGAATGTTTTTTTTTTTTTTTTTTTCAGGAACTGCATTTTAGAAATAATGATAAAATCTGGCAGAAAACAAGCTGAGTTCTATCAGACTGGAGTTTGGGTGGGGTTGGATGTGATGAATGCTTTATTACTCTAAGGGATAAAAAAAGGTCTTTTGCTTTTTAAGCATTTTTACTCCTGTCCTTTAAAGATGAACCATGATTACCATTCACAGCTCCTGCTATGATGACAATGCTTTGAAATACTCAGAGGAATTAGCCAGCAAGATATCGCCTTTCCAATCTCATCTAATATAATAATTACAACTGGAATCTGAGCAGTGGGAATTATCACAATTGCATGAAGTCAAATGGCTGAAAAAACAAGTTTTTTTCCTTACTCCTAGACTGTCATTAGTGAATTCCTGTGGAAAGTCTTGACAGTGTGAAGAATGTCATAAATTAGTGCAATTGATCTTTATGCAAAGTGGAAATGGGTGTGGACTGGGTGTGGTTAAAAAGAATATTCATCTATAGCTTTAAAGTTTGGTTCTAGAATTTGTCTGTACATGTACAAAGATAAATTAGACAGGCCTGCAAGTTCAGTTGAGCTAATTTCCCACAGCTTATTAAGCAGACCCTAACTAGGGAGAGATCAATTATTTCCAGTTATTTTTTCATGGTTATCGTTTGAACAGCCCAGCTTTAGCCTTTGTGTTATTGGTTAAAAGGGTGGTGTGTGGAAATGATGAAGCCTTGTTAGACATAAATCAGGTCATAATGAAAATGCCGAAATGAAAATATGGAAATGAAAATATTGAAATAATGCCTGTTATTAGTTGCAACAGGATTTTGAGAAAACACAAATCCTATTACATCGAAAAGATAAAGACCATCTTCTTAATCAGAGTTCCTGCTGCCAATGCCTATTTTTATTTCTAATTTTTATTAAGTAATAGACAGTGTGGTTTATTCAGAGAAAAGACAGTATCTCATTAAATAGCTATTTCATACAACCAAAAAAGAAAAACTATTTGATAACCAACCGTGCCAACTGGCATGAGCATGTATCCATATGAGAGAGTGTTTGAGGGGAATCTCGTTGCCTTCAGAATATTGAAAAATTTTTTGTCTTTTCTTTCTTTTTTTTTTTTTTTTGAGACAGAGTCTCTCTCTGTCAGCCAGGCTGGAGTGCAGTGGCACGATTTCGGCTAACTGCAACCTCCACCTCCTGGGCTCAAGCAGTTCTCCTGCCTCAGCCTCCTGAGTAGATGCGATTACAGGTGTGTGCCATCATGCACGGCTAATTTTTGTATTTTTAGTAGAGACGGGGTTTTACCATGTTGGCCAGGCTGGTCTTGAAATCCTGACCTCAGATAGTCTGCTCCCCTCGGCCTCCCAAAGTGCTGGGATTACAGGCGTAAGCCACTGCGCTTGGACTGCAAATTTTTTTAATTGCTCATGCTCTGTCCCTCTGGAAATCATTAAATATTTTCTCCAGTTGAGAAAGCTTGTTATCTCCATTTCTTCATGAATTATTGAAAAAATGAGATGACTAACACTGCGGGTGTCAGTTCCATGCTAGGATGACATACATGCAATCCACTGTGACCTCTAGGTAAAGGTTAACTCAACCCTGGTAGTCAAAGTGGGAAAAATACAAAACAATCTGATTAAGCTTTGCTTTCTCTAAATAAATGAGATTTTATGCATAGGAGCTAGAGTGATTCACAGGCATCCGTATTTGTTTGTTGTACTCAAAATTGTAATTAAAATATTTATTTTGTAAAAAACTGAAGAAATATTATATAGAAATAAAATGACTCACAACATATTCAATGGCAGACCATATCTCTCCATTAATCATAATACTTGTGTATGGTTTGGAGATAAATACACACACACACACATATAATGGAAGATAAGAAAATTGGACATTATGCTTTGAGTTATATGTATTTTAACCATTTTTTTGAGAATATAAAAATTGATGGGTGTAGCAGGTTTGGAATTGGTACATTTGTTTTTCATATTATTGGGAAAATAGAGTAAGATATTGTGAGAAAATATTTATAACCTATACATATTACATTCAACACAAAAGAATACCTACAAATTAATAAGAAAAACAACCTCATTGTAAAATAGGCAAAATACACTGCTGCATGAAAGAATGCCCAATCTCAATTGTAATCAGTGAAATACAAATTTGAACAATAATAAAATAATATGTTTCCCATTGAATTGGCAAAAAAAAGGTATAATGCCCTTGTTAGGTGTGAGGTTATGGGAACATAAGTGCTATTGATGGAAGTATAAAACAATATTGCTTTTTAGAGAATAATTTGAGAGTATATTAAAATTTTAAATGTATATATCCTTTAACCTCACAATTGGACTTACAGAATTTATCCTGTAATATATTAATACACATGCACAAATATGTATGTATATCAATGTTCCTTGCAGTCTTGTTCACGATACCAAAAAAGGCTGTATCTGAATGTTCATTTTTAAGGTAATGATTATAAAAATTATGGTTTTATAGACTGCTATGAATTCATTAATCAGATAACTTTCTATTAGGGGACCATATAATTTATTGTCCAAAAGAAGTTACTTTTAATAGTGAAAGATGGCACTATGAATAATTGGATAAACCTGAAGATATGATCACTGAACTCGGTATGCACTGATGTGGAAAAATGTTCAATGCACATTGTTAGGTAAAGAGAGTACTTTACCAGATATGTATGTAAAATTTTAATCTTCCAATACTAAAACTCTACGTGTGCATCTTTGTGTAAATGGATAGAAAGAGGTATACAAAATACATGGCAAACTGCTAACTTTTGTCATTGTGGGGAAGAGAGTGGAATTGGTGAGAAGGTTGAAGGTAAACTTGTTCTTTTAAACTCAATCTATGTCTGTAATAATTGATTTTTTTAAACAATGAGCAATCATTTATGTATTACAAAATGAAGTAGCAATATAAACCTTCCAAAACTCAAGACCGTGAAAAGAGTCTTTAGAAACATTACCCAGTAATTTGGTTTTGTTAATTGTGCTGATTGCTTTGGCTGACACGGTCACCTTCAAGTGAAGCCTTGAAGATGTTTAAGTATAAAGCTGAAGGCAATGGAATCACTCTCAGCAAAAACCTTTCTCTATAGCAATGAACAAAGAGCATTTTGTTGCTACCGGATATAATTTAAAGTTGCAGTTTTAAATAAGCACACATTCTCTGTTATGCTAAAGAATTTAATACGGCTTGATAGTCATTAAGGATCAGGTGAAGATTGGCTATAAATTAATTTTCTTAGAAACCGTGCCCTGATTATAGTGCTTTATACAAAAGTCTGTGTTGATGGAAACAGTTCAGACTATATCTGACTTTGCCAGAGGCTTCCCGCTGGAAAAAACAATAACTGGCTGCAGGGTTCTTTCCATGGTAATGATTTTGTTTGTCAATCGGTGAGGTCTTGGAACACCATGTTTGCATGACTGATGGTCACACTGAAACAGCAATTTATTCATTGGGCAAATAGTCACTGAATTTCTACCATGTGCCTGACACTGTTCTAGGTACTAGAGATACAGCAAAACATCAAAATCTTCTGCCACTGTAGGACTTACTTTCTAGTTGTGGATAGAAAATAAACAAGAGAAGCAAAATAGTAAGTCCGTTAGATTGTGGTGAGTGTTAAGAAAAATATAAGCTGTGAAGAGAGTACTGAGAGTGGGAGGAGTATTTTATTTTTTAGTAAAGTGATAAGGGAAGGAAAAGACCTGAATTGAGGGAGGTGAGGGAACATGCCAGGAGGATAACTGGGGAAAACAAAAAGAGCAAGTGCTCAAAGTCCAAGCGAGCTTCCCCCGAGTCTTTGAGGTTGAGAAGGAGATGAGCGTGGCTGCCCCGAAATGAGTGACGGGGAAAGCGTAGAAGGAATTGAATTGAGGTCAGAGTTGGGAGTCTGCTCTTGGTCTTGTGGGTCATTGTAAAGACTGACTTTTATTCAGAGCAAGATGGGGAGGATGGAAGGATTTTGAGGAAGAGTGAGACGATTTGACTTACATTTTAAGAGGATGATTCTTCAAGCTCTTTCCTCTACCAACTGCTCTCGTCCATTGAAGAAGTTGACTCACCCGGGATCAGACTGACCATTACATTATTTTAAAGCATGTACTTCCAGGTAGCAGTTGATAAAAGATATGTTTTAAAATGCACATAACATAGAGATCTTAATTTAAGATAACCACACATGAAAATAACATTCGACAACATTTTCCTAGTCCATGGAACCAGAAAGCTAACAGGTTTTATTCACATGTCTTATATTCGAAGGAAAAATTCAGAACAATTGGCATGTTGGATAGAAATGGAGAGAGATTCATTCTCTTAAATCCACCTCCTTGGTTCATGACATCATTTCTTCCCTGGAGGATTGAGGTAATCTCCTCCTAACTGGTTTAGATGCTTTGAACCAAACTTCCCTTCTGCCAATACCATAGTTAAGGTATTGGTTTTTTTCTAAAGCACTACAACAAGCTTCCTCTAACCTGTCTTTCTGCCTGCTTTCTTGCTTTGCCTTTGATGTATTTTCAATTGTGTTATCAGAGAACTTTTTCTTTTATAGAAATGCAGAGGGTTCAAGTTAACGTCAAACTCCTTAGGATGATGCAGAGGTGTAACGCTCTCACCTGGTCCTGCCCATCTTATCTAGTCTGCTCATCTCATTTCGCAATGTCTGTATCTGTCTGTAAAGAACCACGTACAGCTTCCTCGTTGTGCTGTGCTTTCCCTTGATCTCATGCTGTTGCACATGCTACTTTCTTGGTTCACTTCTACCTGTCATCCGAGACTCAGTCCAGGTGCTACCTCTTTTGAGAAGCCAGGGTTACCTGCCTTTCCTATATATAACCACAGCACATTTTGCAATTATTATAACTGCTGGTTTACTCCATTGGCTTATAAGTTATTTGAAGAGAGAATCTTAATATTATTCACCTTTGTATTTCCAAGACCTAACATATGGTAGGTGATAAATAAATGATCCCTAGAGGAGATAAACAAAGTAACATAAAGAAAGTAAGGAGAGGAGACTGGTCTGTAATATAAACATTAACGCTGTCCTGGATTGTAAACCGTAGACAGAAATGGAATAAAGATGCTAACAACTGACTGAAGTCCTATGAGGCAAAAGAAACTGGGTCAGCTCTCTCTCTTGCCCATAATTGATCCACTGCTTTTAAATATATATATCTTGCAAGTGTATTAAGCAGAACTTGCAAGTTATGGCTCTTTTACCATCATTGCCCCTGGTGTTTCAAATGAAGATTTTTACAACTCATGCATTTGTTAGATCTGCATATTTATTTTGGGTTTTTTCCTTAAAATTCCAAAGCTTTTGAAGGTATCAAAGTAACCTCTTGATAGTTAGACAAGAATAAGAATTGCTCATCTAACTAATAACTGTTGTGACATTGATTTAAAGTCTTCCAGTCAGTTGTCCTGGGATTCCAGTGCAGGCTTGCAAAAGTGCTTCTTCTTGTGACAGTTAAAGTCTATGACAGTTAAATGGAGTTGGGCATAGGGATAACAAAATGCGTTCATTTAATTTAACAAATATTTGACCAGCTATAATGGTCAGGTGCTGACCTAGATCTTGGTGATATAATTTTAAATTAAATAAGCTCTCTGCCTTCAGATCGTTTGTATTAGAATGTCTTCTGTTTCCATTCTGTAAGTGAGTGTGATGGTAGAAATGATATAACCAAACTATTCAACAGGTTTAATTTGCTCTTGAAAATGACAGAGAAGTGGAAGAAATCTGAAAACTTAGCTTTCTGTCACACCCCTGACAATTTCCTGGAAAGCCCAAACTGAACCAAAAAAAAAAACTTCACTCAGACTAGTTCCTCCCCTGAGGGTGCTTCCTCATGAAACAGAGACCTACTTACTTTCAACACAACATTTTACAATTCTGCTTTGCGTGAATTCCTTCTCCCATATATAGGTTTTGGTGTCATGTTGGAATTTCTAGAGACTCTATAAAATTTATTTAAAAATTTTTCTTGAATTAGGCCACTTCATAGTTGTGTTACAAAATTTAAAAAGAGAGTGATACTACTTCCAGCTCATAGAGTGACAGATTGAGGACATATTAAACCTCTTCATCTACGTTGAACTTAATGAGAAACTCAAGGCGTTGAATAGCAAATCACTTTTGCAATCAACTTGTAGGGTAAATTGAATAGTTTCTTAGTAGTAATAAGGAATCATATGTTTCACTGTGGCCATTATTCCTTTGGCTTTTATAAATCTCTAGTGTAAACATCCATCCACAGTAGCCAGTTGCTAGTTCACCACCATAGCAGTAACTGAAATTTGCAGACCATGTGTTAAATTAGTGAATGGGTCCAATGATTTGGACAATTCAGTTGGAGGTGTCTGAAGTGTCACATTGATTTTAGCCTTCTAATTTCCAGGGAGGATTTCATATTGATTTTAGCCTTCTAATTTCCAGGGAGGATTTGGTTGGTGGGATATTGCCAAAAAAGGTTGAAAAGAATGATTCAGAACTGGGGTCATGAACAGCAAGTGAGCTGGAACTGGTGTTCTTGACCCAAAGGACAACCTTAGATCACATTGTAATATATTTTTTCTGTTACTATTTTCTGTTAGGTTTTAAAGTTATTCCATTTCTATTACTAATGTTTTTTATTTCTATTACAATAAATTTTCCCATTACTAGCCCGTTAAGACAGATCAATGGATTAAAAAAAATTGCTGGCAGTTCTACCTCTTATTTGGAAGAATGTTTAAGATGTTTCACTTACCTCTCAAGAATCTCTCAATCCACAGAAAATGTCACTCCCATGACCTTAACAACAGTCCAAACTTATGCTTTATTTGGCCCTCTCCCTTGGGCTCAGACCAATACTTCTCAGAGGCACCTCTGCTCGAATAACCTACAGCTACTTCAACATTTATATGTGCGAAATTGATTTCATTATCATCAATCCAACACGCAAACCTGTTCCATCTCCTGAATTCTTTATCTCAGGCTTTACCATCCATCATTCTACTCATAACCCCAAACTCAGAGTTATTCTTAAATCTTACCATTCTCTCATTTATATATCCTAATGGTCAACAAATCTTATATATATATATATATATTTTTTTTTTTAGACAAGGTCTTGCTCTGTCGCCCAGTCTGGAGTGCAGTGGTGCAATCTCAGCTCACTGCAACCTCCGCCTCCCGGGTTCAAGCAATTTTCCTGCCTCAGCCTTCTGAGTAGCTGGGCTTACAGGCACATGCAACCACGCCTGGCTAATTTTTATATTTTTGGTAGAGATGGGGATTCACCATGTTGGCCATTCTGGTCTCGAACTCCTGACATCAAGTGATCCACCTGCCTTGGCCTCTCAAAGTGCTAGGATTACAGGTGCGAGCCACCATGCGCAACCAATCCTACAAATTGTAACTCTAAACTGTCTCCCAATTCTTTTTCACCTCTTGATTGGTACTGCTGTTGCCTTAGTTTAGACTTTATTTTCTTTTACTTTTTGTAGACAGGGTCTTCTTCTGTCACCCAAGCTGTAGTGCAATGGCCCAATCCTAACTCACTACAGCCTTGAACTTCTGGGCTCAAGTGATCCTCCCACCTCGACCTCCAAAGCACTGGGATTATAGATATGAGCCACCATGCCTTGTTAGTCTAGACATTGCATGTGTGTTCACACCTCCATACTTTTACAGAAAATCCTGTTTGTCAGCATGTACTTTTCCCCCCGACTGCCTGGTAGGCTTTTACTTATTTCTAAAATCCCACGTTTTCTCTTTTTTTTTTTTTTTTTTTTTTTGAGACAGTCTTGCTCTGTCGCCCAGGCTGGAGTGCAGTGGCATGATCTCAGCTCACTGCAACCTCCACCTCCCGGGTTCAAGTGATTCTTGTGCCTCAGCCTCCCAAGTAGCTGGGATTACAGTCATGTGCCCCCATGCCTGGCTAATTTTTGTATTTTTAGTAGAAACGGGGTTTCACCATGTTGGCCAGGCTGGTCTCAAACTCCTGGCCTCAAGTGATCTGCCTGCCTCGGCCTCCCAAAGAGCTGGAATTACAGGCTGAACCACCGCGCTCAGTCCCACATTTTCTCCTCTGTAAGCCTTATTTGCTTCCACTGCTGTGCTACCCAGAAGAGTTATGTGCTTCTTCCTCACTGCTCCCATATCTTTTGTAACATACTTTTCTGCAATGCTTATCAATTTAACTGATAGCCAGGATAGCCATACAGTAACAAATTACTATAAAACTTAATAAATTAATCAATTAATTTTTAACCATGCATTCCTGGGTGCTAAATAATTGTTTGTTGGATTAATTAAATAATTGATTAACAAAGCTGGCAAATTAGCAAATTGATCATTCTTGAACAGAAGAAAGACACAGAAAAGATTGGGGAAACGTCATTAGGGACTGTGCATTTCTAGGTAGGAAACTAGTGGCATAGAGGCCGTGTTTCCTTGTTTCTTTTTCACTGGAGTAGGATATCTGAAAGATAGAGAAACTTCTGGGAAGGGAACTACTGACAATGCAGTTAGTGTTGATGAAATGGGCTTAGATACCTGAACCATGACTTAATATCCTGGCTCTTGGCTGGGGTTACATGCATATTGCAAAAATGAGGAAGAACAAATATGTTTTCCCAGAAGTTAGCTGGCCAGTTGGAGGGGGCTCACCACTGAAAATGTAGAGAAAGCAAAATACGCTCCTGGATGAAGCCATGAGGCTGATTTCTTTGGGGGAGAACAGATAGGACACAGAATGAAAAATAAGACTGAAGGAGCTTCTCAGGGATTCACATGAGAGAATCATTAGAAGACACTGAAAATCTTACTTAGAAATTCAAATATCAAGGCAAACATAAAGCACGTGGGTTGTAAATAAAATGAATACACATTGCAACATGTATATAACTGAATAATCTAAGGGGAAATACCAGGATTTAGTGGACATGCTATCATGGAATAGTTTGTCTCACATAACAAATATATAAAGAATGATTAAAAATTTGATAGTAAGAAAGACATAACAGTACTATATGTCAAGAAGATACACCTTTAAGAAAATCCACAAAACATATACTAACCTGCTTCCAAATAAATAAAAGAGAGAGAAATGACGTTTAATTGACCTAAGAGAGGAAACACACAATGTCTTCTCGACATATGTTACAAAAGGGGGACATGATCAAGATATGGTAGTAATTAGGACATAATCTGGCCACCTGCTGGAGACTTAATCAGGGAAACTGAGAGCATATGACAAGTTTTAACCTGCTTGATGACAGTTCTGTCCCAGAGAGTGAAGTCAAAACTCATCCTAGAAATGGCAGAAACTAGTATGCTAACACTCTGTATTTTTATGAAAAGGAAAATAGAAGATAATGAATTCGATTATGCACCTGATATGTTTTTATAGTCATTTAAAAATCTCCGTAAGGAGGCCAGTCGCAGTGGCTCATGCCTGTAATCCCAGCACTTTGGGAGGCTGAGGCGGGCAGATTGCTTGAGGTTGAGAGTTCAAGACGAGCCTGGCCAACATGGTGAAACCCCGTCTATACTAAAAAAAAAAAAAAAAAAAAAAAAAAATTAGCCGAGCATGGTGGCAGGTGCCTGTAATCTCAGCTACTCAGGAGGCTGAGGCAGGAGAATCGCTTGAACCTGGGAGGCAGAGGTTGCAGTGAGCTGAAATGGGCAACAGCTGTCTCAAAAAAAGAAAAAAGAAAAACTCCGTAAGGAACTTCAGCATGGAGGAGCTGGTGACACTAGTTGCCTTTGGGACAGGGAGCTGGATGGCTGGGGCCAGGGGTGTCAGAGACACTTCTCACTGTTTGTTTTACTTTAGAAATGTTGAACTATGCAATTTCATTGAATATCCAAAAGAAAATTTAAAATAATCAAAGACAAAAAAAAGGTAAGAGAAAATTCCAAAACAATATTTATGCTGGTGACAGGGGAGGATCCTTTTAAGATATACGTAACACTTTGCACACAGTCTGGGCAACATAATAAGACCTCGTCTCGGCCGGGCATGGTGGCTCACGCCTGTAATCCTAGCACTTTGGGAGGCTGAGGTGGGTGGATCACGTGAGGTCAGGAGTTCGAGACCAGCCTGACCAACATGGAGAAACCCCGTCTCTACTAAAAATACAAAATTAGCTGGGCGTGGAGGCACATGCCTGTAATCCTAGTTACTCGGGAGGCTGAGGCAGGAGAATCGCTTGAACCCAGGAGGCGGAGGTTGCAGTGAGCCGAGATCGTGCCATTGCACTCCAGCCTGGGCGACAAGAGCAAAAACTCCGTCTCAAAAAAAATAAAAAATAAATAAAAAAAAAAGACCTCGTCTCTACAAAAATTTTAAAAATTAGCAGGGCGTGGTGGTGCGAACCTGTAGTCTTAGCTACTTGGAAGGCTGAGGTGGGAGGATTGCTTGAACCTAGTTTGAGGCTGCAGTGAGCTATGATTGTACCATTGCACTCAGCCTGGGCAGACAAACAAACAAACAAAAAACTTTGTACAAGCCTTTTAAATGATTTATATTGTTAAGCCTTTGCACAAGCCTTTATTAAACCATTCATTTTGTTAAAATAAAAACCTTAGACAAATTAAATTGAACAGAGTTCAATTGAGCAGAGAATGATTTGTAAATCGGGCAGTCACCAGAAGCACAGCAGATTCAGAGAGACTCCTGTGCAGCCACATGGTGGAAGAAAATTTATGGACAGAAGAAGGGAAGTTATATCCAGAAAATTGAAGTGAGGTACAGAAACAGCCAGATTGATAACAGCTGAGCATTTGCCTTATTTGAACCTGGTTTGAACAGTTGGCCACCTTTGGCTGAAACTTGGTGATTGGCACAAAAGTAGGTCCTGGTCTGTTTACACATCCAGTTGGGTTACAGTTCACTGTGGACGAGAAACCTTTAGGCTGAACTTAGAATATGTAAGGAGGCAGCTTTAGGTGAAACTTTATTTGATAATATCATATTACAATAATATAGTATGAGTATATCTCTTAAGCGACTTGTCAGATTACCCAGAGCATTCTGTGCTGTCTGGGGAATGTACGGATAGATACTGAATGTACACTGAAGGCTCCCAGTTGAGAGGGCTCCTTCTCCTGGTCCTCCTTGTCTCCCTCCACATGGAGTGTGTGCTTACAAAGAGTCAGTTCAGTTTGTACTCAAACCTGATTATGTTGGTTGTATTTGATCTCTCAAAGCACGTAATTGAATTAAATATAATTAGGCGGATGAAATATGAAGTGTAGAGTGACAGAGAGTTGCTGTTTCTTGAAAACTTACTTTAATACTTTGGAAAGACTATAAACATGAGATGCTAAAACAAGTGCTGTTAGAATAGATACGAGCAAGGCAACTGTATAAGACTCGGGAAAAATCACAGAAATCTAAATGGTTTTAGTATTCAGCCACTTCCACAGTGGTGGTACATTCTTTCTCTATTTTAAATAAACTAAAACTAGAAATTATTGATGGCATGTTATGTCTATGCAAGAAAGACCATGCAAAGTTCAATCATCAATCAAAGAAAAGGCCTTGACCCTACTTCTAAAGTTTGATGAGTAGTGAATGTATCTTTAAGGGTTTAAAGTTAAAAATTAAACATTTCAGCTATGCATGTGTTATGATTGTCCACTTTTTTTTTTACATTGAGAAACTTAAGGATGAGATTGTCCACTTTAATAGAGTTTTTTGTTTAACCAACTGACCACAGACCTTCCACTGTAAGATTCTTCAGAAAGGGAGGCCGTATCTTGTTTATCTTTGTAATCCCTGTGCATCATACAGCTCTTAGAACACAAGCACAGTGGATGTTCAAGAATTGCTTATTGAATCATTGTTATGTCAATAGAGTAGAGAGTAGCATTTTTTTTTTTTTCTCTGAGTCGTTATACTGGGCAGTCACTAGACCTTCCACCAAAATTTCAGAAGTGTAGAGTGAAAATGGCACATGGCAAATTGAATTCAGGAACTGAGTTAAGAGAACGGATATCCAAATATGTGGAAGGAGCTGGAAAATCTCATCTTTGGTCAATGTAAGATCTAGAATATAAAGAAAATCTAGAGTCAAAGCCATCAGAAAGTGACAAAGAAGCAAGAAGAGAAAATTAACATGTTGTGAGTTCCAAGCAAGAGTAAGTTCACTTGAAATTTTATGGCCATGCCCTGTTCAACATTTCTCTACTGAACTTAAAGAAGTAATATTCTGAGTGAGCTTTCCACAGATGAAATTCTGGAAACTGTGAAGCTAGATATAATTCTGTAGGAGTTTGTTAGAGAAAAATGAAAGATTTCTTGGGAGAAAATAGCAAAGCTGTTTTAGTTTATGATAAACGGGGGGTGGGGGGCAACTTTACTTAGAAGCATATAATAGTCCAGAGTTGCCCTAAGTGTATTCCATGAAATACAAGATTGCAATATATTACATTCTCTGTATTGCCTGATATTTATTTTCTTTTTATTTGTTGTTTATTCTCTGTTTCCCCTTTTGAAGCAATCTCCACGACAGAATTGGCTTTTCTTGCCTGTCTGGCTCACTGCCACAGGTCCACAGTCTTAAATAGTGCCGGACACATATCAAGGTCCTCATGAAGATTTATTAAATGAAGTTTCGGTGAATACATGGAGAGGCAGCAACCTGGAGAGCTCCAGAAACAGCAGGGACAAAGGTTAACAAAGAGGATCACAGATGAAAGCCTCTCTGAAGCAGAGAGGGAATATCAATGACCCCTCCCTCCACCCTCACCACCACCAATGGGGTATTTTCATTTATACATTGAAAATAAAATATGCCTGTAATTCCAGCACTTTGGCAGGCTGAGGCATGAGGATCAGTTGAGCTTAGGAGTTTGAAACCAGCCTGGGTAACATGGCGAAACCCTGTCTCTACAAAAAAATACAAAAATTAGCCGGGATGGTGGCATTGGCCTGCAGTTACAGCTACTTGGGAAGCTGAGGTGGGAGGATCTCTTGAGCCCAGGAGGTGGAGTTTGCTGTGAGTGGTGATCATGCCACTGTACTCCAGCCTGGGTGACAGAATCAGACGGACCCTGTCTCAAAATAAATAAATAAATAAAAATAAAAATTTAAAAATTTAAAAAATGTTTAAAACATAGTTCACTTTTTGCCCATTATAAGGCACTGTGGTAGAGGTGGCAAGATTAAGGTATGGATACCTGAGAAACTGGTGGCTTTATTAGAAACAGAAAAGGCATCTCTCAAGGAAAGATGAAAAATGCTCATTAATTACTTTAATAGAAATTTTTGTCTTCTTGGTTTATAGCAAAAAAAAAAAGATTCATTAGCTGGTGAACATAGTTTCAATAATTTTCAGATGCAATTTATGAGAACATTTCATAGTAGATGTAGGAGTTACTATATCATTCCTCTCTAAATCACTCAAATGAAAAGACAGAATCATTATGCAGTCACTTAAGTATTTTTAACTAAAGAGATTATGTTCATATCATAATCTTTCTTAAATGACTACATTGTGAAACTAAGGGACAAAGGAAAGAGAAAAGAATATTTCATGTCTTTGCATTTATAATTCCGCAGAGAGCACTGGCTCTCAAATCTGCTACAGTCACCTGGGAACTTTAAAAAATAAAGCAATGACAAGCCTCATCCCAGGCCAATTAACTCAGAATCTCTGGGGATGGGGCCCTAGCATCAGCATTTTTTCAGTGTTCCCAGGGTGATTCTTATGGGCAGCTGGGTGAAGGACAATTAATCCAAGAGATGCTATGGAGGGAACAATAGGAAACCACCTTCACTAGCACCCTTTATAAGAGTCAATCTGAACTGCAGTGATAAGCTTGGAACTTAAATCATTTCTGAGGGCTCAAATCTGAATATCCTAAATATGATGTTTTATATGGAACTCTAACTTCTCACAATATTACACATTTTCTTCATTAGGGAATCAATTTACTAACCCAAAAGTTGGTCAAGGAAAGAATCCCTTCAGAAAGCATAATGACTGACCATTAGAGACAGAATGTCATTACGCATTAGTAATGACTGCTCAGTTTTTTTGTTTGTTTGTTTGTTTGTTTGAAACAGGGTCTCACTTTGTTGCCCAGGCTGGAGTGCAGTGGTTCTGCCTTGGCTCACTGCCGCCTCAGTCTCCTGGGTTTGAGCAATCCTCCCACCTCAGTCTCCCGAGTAGTTGGGACCACAGGTGCGAGCCACTACGCCTGCCTAATTTTTTGTTTTTGTTTTCATAGAGAGGAGATCTTGCTATGTTGCCCAGGGTGCTCTCAAACTCCTGGGCTCAAGCCATCTTTCCACCTGGGCCCCTCAAAGTGCTGGGATTACAGGCATGAGCCACCATACCTGGCCAGACCACTCAGATTTAAAAAAAAAAAAAAAAAAAAAAAACTTTCTGAAGTAAAGATTGTGACCCATTGAAATAGTTTGTCAAGGGAGGTTGTGAAAATTATTTCTCTACAGACACTTAAAATTGAAGTCACGTTGTATCTTTTGAGTTGTCTAAATTGAAGTCTGCCTAGTGAAAGGAAGACGGACCAGAAAATTTTGGGAAATTATTTTCAAACCAGAGGGTTTACTTTATTTTATTTTTTCATGTATACTTACACTTTGCTGGAGGAATCTTGACATCTGTTTGGTGTTATCTTGCACGGCAGCTCCATGCTCTGTTTTGAGAAAGATGGCCGGCTGACTAACGGGCCATCCAGGGCAGACACGGACAGGTGCCTTTTCACCACTGTTGTGACAATGTGGCCGTTTTCAGTAAAGGGACACTCGATTTCTTTATTCTGCTCCTTCCTTCCCTGTCTCACTTTTTCTAACACCACTCTCCATTAGTCCTCTGGGCTACTGTTTTCTCCTTACTCTGTATTGAATGCTTACGTGCTAGGAACTCGCAACATTCCCGCAAGATTGATAGCATCTATTTTACAATCTCCAATTTATGGATGAGAAAGGGGGGTGTGGAAATGGGAGACAACTTTCCTAAGCCACTCAGCTGGTGAGTGGTAAAGCCACCCTAGGCTCATAGGTTTGTTTGACCCAGAGTCCAGGCTCTCAAGCACTATATTTGCTCTTTCATGCTTCCACTGTGGGTAGAGTCCCAGGCCTACAGTCGGATCCTGCCTAGCCAGTCTGTGAAATGGAGCATCTCTGCCCTTTCTTACTTCCCACTATAGGGATAAGTCCCCCTGACCATGGGTACATACCCAGGATATGTGGCTTCTAGGGAAATCCCCCTAACGGGGAGCACCCGGGAAAGGCTGGAAAATCAAAGCATACCTGGCTGCCCACAGCCTTTGATTTTGGTAGAAGGACCATTCCAATGCTTCATTTCTCTCAGCAACACTCTGTTCTTATTCCCCCTGGATAAGGGGTCAGAGTTAGGGTCACCTTTGGCTATTCCAATTAGAACTCCCTTCATGCAAAGGGGCTGAACTCTTCTGCCCAAATTTCTCCCATCAGAAGGGCCCAAGAGCCTTCTCCATATTCAGTAGTTCAGATTGCCCCACATTTTTATAATCAAATATACATGCATGTGTATATATATATGTGTATACACACATATATTTGTATTTATATACACATGTGTATATATTTGATTTTATATATATACATGTATATATACAGTATTTATTTATTTATTTTGTTTTATTATTTTTCTGAGACAGAGTCTTGCTCTCTGTCACCCAGGCTGGAATGCAGTGGCATGATCTTAGCTCACTGCAACCTCCACCTCCTGGGTTCAAGCGGTTCTCATGCCTCAGACTCCCCAGTGGCTGGGATTACAGGTGTGCACCACCACGCCTGGATGATTTTTATATATTTAGTAGAGATGGGGTTTCACCACGTTGCCCAGGCTGGTCTCGAACTCCTCAAGTGATCCTCCCGCGTTGGCCACCCAAAGTGCTGGGATTATAGGCATGACCACTGTGCCTGGCCATATATACAGTATTTAAAGGCAAGTGATGAATGTTACTTTTGCTTCCTTAAAAGTGTTACAATCTCATGAATAGAAAGTGGCTAGCATTTATCCAGCATAACAACTTTTTTGAATTAGAGCCATTGATTTATTGCATGCATTTACATTATTTACCCTCAAAAGCAAAAAATCACCCACTCAGAACCTGACTGACTGTGAAGAGAAATAAGTGACACGTTCCTTAAAAAAAAGAGAGAGAGAAGGGAAAAAGATTGTGTGACTTGTTCTTTATGACGACTAACCTGGTAAATTGGTCCCCTAATGGCCTAAAGGTGTCAAAAAATTTACAACGTATAAATATTTCGAGGCTCAGAATATCTGGCTCTGTGAATCGCATTAGACTCCAATCTGTTCTCATTTGCATCTGAAATAATACTGTTTACCTCAAATGCAGTAGATCTTGTCTGAAGCGGCTCACGTATGATGAGTTCTTTAAAGAACTTGTTAACTTAATGGTAAAAATATTTTTCATAAGTTATGAAGCTGCTCAATTATCTACAATTAAAATGCTGAGGAAAGTATAATTACGGCTCTGAAGCAGTGTACTAAATTTGTTTTGTTATTGACAATTTTGAGTATTAATTAAAGAAACTTATTTAAAAGGTCCAGTTACCCAAAATTAATTTTTTAAAAAGTTGTAAGCATCTTAGAATGTAGGTGCTGACTAATGTATTTCTGTCTTGGACCTTATACAAGACTCTTTAGTTGATGATAATATGAAGATTTTATTAGAAGTAGGTAGATGCTATAAGCGAATTCCATAAAGAGGATCCTTGAAGAGAATATAATAGCAAATATAATGAACAGTTTTATTTCCCCTATGAAGAATTAGTAATAAAATAATTTTAAGATGAGTAGAAAATTTCATGGGCCTCAAATGTTAGAACTTTTGAAAGTGAACAAATGAATAATGTTTATTGATCTGTTTTTTGGTTTTTGTTTGTTTGTTTGTTTTAGATGGGGTCTTGCTGTGTTGCCCGGGCTGGAGTGCAATGTTGTGATCACAGCTCACTGCAGCCTTAACCTCCCAGGCTCAAGCAATCCTCCTGCTTCAGCCTCCCAAGTAGCTGAGACTACAGGCATGTGCCACCACACCCAGCTGATTTTTCATATTGTAGAGATGGAGTCTTGCCATGTTGCTCAGGCTGGTCTTGAACTCCTGGGCTCAAGACATCCTCCAGCTTCAGGCTCCCGAAGTGCTGGAATTACAGGCATGAGCCACTGTGCCCAGCCTGATTTGTTATCATGTTAAATTATAAAGTATATAATACAGAAGTAGAACAGTTGAAAACAATGTGTGAAATTTTAATAAAAGAAGTTTTTACCACAAAATGTATTCTATACTTGTTTTTAAAAATGTTCCTTCACGAGGCCGGGTGTGCTGGCTCATGCCTGTAATCCCAGTACTTTGGGAGGCCGAGGCCAGCAGACCACTGGAGGTCGGGAGTTCGAGACCAGCCTGACCAACATGGAGAAACCCCATCTCTACTAAAAATACAAAATTAGCCGGGCGTGGTGGCGCATGCCTGTAATCCCAGCTACTTGGGAGGCTGAGGCAGGAGAATCGCTTGAACACGGGAGGCGGAGCTTGCAGTGAGCCGAGATCGCTCCATTGCACTCCAGCCTGGGCAACAAGAGTGAAACTCCATCTCAGAAAAAAAAAAAAAAGTTTCTTCACTGCATGTAAAGTACTATATTATGGATAATATCAAGTCAATGCCATAAAATAAACATTTTGGACTCCACTGCATGAACAATAGCTGCACGAATAGATTGAATACTAAAATACGTTGTTGAGGAACTCAGGTTGATAGGATGCTCTCAGGAGTTAGCACAGTGGCCAGCTGGTGTTTTGTCTGCTCGGAATCCCTTATCTTTAACCATAACCCTCTTACTCCTTTTGGAGAACACCTCTCCACTCTGAGTGCACGTGGTTCCAGTCAGGCTGACTGTGGTGACTATAATAGTTGATGCCAGTGATAGGGTACAAGATCCAGGCCTGGGCAAGGAGGACACAATATTTCTTGGCCCCTGGCATTGATTCAGATTTATCTACATGACCCGAGTCAGGCCAATTAGAATCCATCCCAGACTTTCTGGAGCTGTCAGGAAAGACATGCACTTTTTCAACAATGGGATTGCTGAATTCATAGGATCTACAGATGAATGAAGCTGACGGTAGCCATTCTAACTGTTACTCATAGGAGATATACCAAGAAGTGAATCCAACGCAAAGGAAGAAGAGTTTAGAGGTGAAGAGAGACAAACACCTAAGATGCGAGAACACTTGGATCTTGCTCTGCCAAAGCTAGTAATGCCTTGAATGTCCAGACATGTGGGCCTTAATTTTTGTTTTTGCTTAAACTAATGTGAAATTGTGTTACTGTCCCTCTCAAATAAAATTACCTCATTAATACACCTAACTTGAATAGTGGTAGCAATAAGTAACTGACTTTTAATAGTAACAGAAAAATGTGCTAATTAGGTAGAAATTGTAAAACAAAGAAATGTAGGCTTATCAGGGCTGGGCATGGGGCCAACGCCTGTAATCCCAGCACTTTGGGAGGCTGAGGTAGGAGGATCGCTTCAGCCCTGGAGTTCAAGACTAGCCTGGACCCCATCTCTACAAAAGAATACAAAACTTAGCTGGGCATGGTGGTATGCACCTGTAGTCCCAACTACTTGGAAGGCTGAGATGGGAGGATCGCCTGAGCCCAGGAAGTTGAGGATGCAATGAGATACCATCGTGCCACTGCATTCCAGCCTGGGCAAGAGAGTAAGATCTCAACTCAAAAAAAAAAAAAAAATTATGCACATCAAAAAGCATGAGAAGCAGAATATATTTTTATTAGATCATTTCAAAATTTAGATAGGATTATAGAATTTTAGTCCTGTAGAGATTATTTCTTTCAACCTTCTAATTTTAAATTTATAGTTAAGAGAACTGAGTTCCAGAAAGAAGCATCTAAAATATTTAATAAAGATTATTGATAAATGCTTCCATGGGATCATACTAATGGAAATGAGCAATGACCTGCTGAAGGATCTTAAAAGATTTAAATTTCTCAAGGCCCAATAGTGAAACCATGAGCTTCAAATCAGTGACAAATTAAAAAAAAAAAGCATCTGAATCAATGCCATTTTTCATCCAATTTAATCCAATCAAAAGAACCACAGGAATGAAATAGAATGAATCTAATTTAGAAATAGTTTATTCCTTTTCCTTAAAAGTGATGTCACCCTTCTTTCAACCAAGAAATGTAGACAAAATCTATGAACAGATATGCACCTAAAAATATGAGCCAGCTTATTTAATATTAAAATATTTATTTAAACTGAAAGACAGGAGCAGCCTCTTCAGGAAAATCCCTCTGGGGTCCCATAAAAGTTCCATGCATTCTAAAGATTGGGGACCAATGTAGCCTGTTCTTTGGGCTTGTTGTTCAGTGGAAAGAACATTTTCTTTGATATTTTAAGTTTGAAGAACTGGTGTATATTTTAATGCCACATATGTAAACATACTTTTCAAATTTCCTTAGAAATTTAGGCAGGAGTATAACTTTTTTGGGAGAGTGAGATAAAAGAAGATTCTTTTTAAAAGAGAAAATTCAGTCAACAATCAAGAACAGATGTTCTTCAGATAAAACATTCACTGGAACCTGGGAAATTTGATCGTAAATTTCCCTGTTGTCTTAATAACTGATACCTGTTTTAGCTGTGTTGGAAGGAGTGGCGATAGATCCTTCCACAATGTAAATAAAACAGGATTTGCCTATTTTGTAAATAGAACATTTACATATTTAATTTTCTTCAGTTGAGATTTACTTGTGTATGTTTCTCTGTAAACTTGGGAATATTGATATATTTTGTGAACACTGCTGGTTACAGACCAGTCCATCTCAACTTCACACTAGTCTATACCTAAATTACTCCCAATTGTTTTAGAGTTAAATTTATGTGACTGAAAGTCATGTGGTACAAACAAACAAGAGTAAAGGATTGTTACTGACTGATGAGATAATTTGCTTTTTAAAAAAGTTGAATTATAAACTGTGGGCACTAGAAATTATATTATTTAGGTGGCTTTAATTGCATGAAATTCTGAACAACTGTTTTTGAGGGACAGATATTTATTTAAAATTTTAACATGCATTTTCCACTCTGTCTTTGTATTTCCATGATTGTCTTTATCCAGTAGTATGTTTTGCAAACTCTTTCCTTAGTGCAGGGATTGCAAAAACTGTCATGAATTAAATATGTCATCTATGAAGTATACCTAATCTATACGCCAACATCATGTAATGCAGCTTAATCTTGATTTTCTTTGACAGTTGTGATAAAAATTGTTTTTGATTTTAAAAAATATTAATTTAGTTTGTTTATTCTTCCAAGGAATAACAAACACCTGACCGAAATGAACCTTTGGTTAAAATTATGGATTGGCATCATCTTGCCTTTAATTTCTGAGCAACTATCAGTATTTTCATGTTACCAAAGTCTATCAAGTCATTAGGAAAAATGACCAAACCCATTGTTTGGCATCATGGAGACCAAACAGCTGGCTGACTTAGATAAAGATTTCACTCTTCCGTAAACTGATCATGTGACATGCTGGAGTCACAACAGAGGATTTGGAGATGCTGAATTTGTCTTTAAACATTACATTCGGGAAAAAATAAAAACTAGATCATCTACATTTTGAAATATGTTTTTTATTTATTTCAGTCTTTCATTCATTTATAATCATGAATCTGAATAGTGGAATTATGGGTTGGGTTTTTTTTTTGGCAGCTTTGAAAGGTTTTGAAAGAGAAAAGGAAACTATAGCCCTATCTCTGAAAAACAAGAAAACACAGTGGAAATATTTTACATCATATGGAGATAATATATAAATAGTAAAAGGACTGTGCTATTGTAAGTCTAAAACACAGGGCACACTTCCTACTCTTTATCTTAAGATACAGACTCCTTTGATGGAGAGTATACATAATGAAAATAAAGCTGAACTAATTGTTAGCTTTATTTACCAAAGGTAACAGGATACAGCAAACAGGGTCTCCTGAAAAAATGAGGTTATTAAGTGTCTTTGAAATAACCATGTAAAGCTTAAAAACAGAAAAAAGAAAACACAGTAAGGAGTATGAACATTGCTTAGAAGGAAATACAAAGAGACTTTGAATGAAAAAGATTGAAGTCACTCATATTCATGTGGAAAATTTCAGAATTAGCAGCTGTGTTGGTACATAGACCTTTGACTTGAGCTACTGTAAATCCTTGCCAAGCAATTGAGCATTTTCTGTGTTTTTAAAGAGTTATTAACATTTGCTCAGCTTATTGCACGTAATTATACAGAAACTGTGATCCGAAAGAGCTATTACTAATAAGCCCTCAGAATACGACATGAAAAAAATACAAATAGGAACAAGTATGACTATTTATACAATAAGAGTGCTGGCAGCATTTCCTCTGTTCAAAGAGTTAGAGAAGGAATAAGATAAATGAAGAGCCTTTGAAGTGACGTGGAAGTGAACATATTGAAGGGAGCTCAAATATTAACATTTTGCTTACTAGAAGAGATCCCTGGGCTAAAGCAGGTCTTTACTGCTTTTGTAAGTCTCCATTGGTCCCTTGTATACAGCCCTTGTCAAATGACTTGCTTCAGGTCATATTCCTTCTTAAAAAAAAATTAAGGCTGGACGTGGTGGCTCATGCCTGTAATCCCAGCACTTTGGGAGGCTGAGGCTGGTGGATCATCTGAGGTCAGGAGTTCAAGACCAGCCTGGTAAACATGGTGAAATCCCATCTCTACTAAAAATACAAAAGTTAGCTGGGCATGGTCACGTGCACCTGTAATTTCATCTACTCGGGAGGCTGAGACAGGAGAATCACTTGAACCTGGGAGGTGGAGTTTGCAGTGAGGCGAGATTGTGCCACTGCACACCAGCCTGGGCAACAGAGCTAGACTCTGTCTCAAAAATAAAAAATTTAAAAAATTTAAAAAACCTAGGGATGAATAGGGTCAAAATGCAAATATTCCTTTACTTTTGTGTGATGAAATTATTCTCAAACATTTTTCTATGTGCATGCAAACATGTCAGCGCCGGGACTAGGGTACTGTGAATGAGGACTCCAAGGTGTAAAATTTAAGGAGGCACTGAGAGGTAGTGCCTTACTCTTTGTGCCCCAGGCACCTCTAGTCCTGGTCCTAAACATATGCAAATATACATACACATATTGATACAAATTATATAGAATATATTTAAAATCAAAAAGAGATCACACTGTGCATGTGATCCATAACTTGGCTGAGTCACTCCACAATCCATGGCAAGCAACCTGCCTTGAGACAATATATACATCATTGTCACTCTTTTTTTCCCTTTCTTTTTTTTCCCAGCAGGCTTTTTGTTTGCTTTTTGAGACAGAGTCTCACTCTGTCACCCAGGCTGGAGTGCAATGGCGTGATCTCAGGTCGCTAAAACCTCTGCCTTCCAGGTTCAAGCAATTCTTCCTGTCTCAGCCTCCCAAGTAGCTGGGATTACAGGTGCCTGCCATCATGCCCAGCTAATTTTTGTATTTTTAGTAGAGATGGGGTTTCACTATGTTGGCCAGGCTGGTCTTGAACTCCTGACCTCAGGTGATCTGCCCTTCTCAGCCCCCCAAAGTGCTGGGATTATAAGTGTGAGTCACCGCGCCCAGCCTCCCCACTCAGTCTTGATATTTAATTTTTGGTTATATGAAACCATAGCTTTGCACATATTTTAAAATTCTATCCTCAGTGAACACCATGATGGAAGAGCTGTATAGGCAAAATATGAGAGAAGGAAGGCAGAGCTTCCATGCCCTCGCCAAGTGCACCACTCTCCAGGCACCTTCATAAATTTAACTATCCACAAGCTCCTTATTCTTTCAAATAGTTGCATGATACAATGTAATATGCATGTATTATCATTTATTAAATTCCCCCTCTGTTGATGGGCACTTATATCATTTCCAGTTTTGTGAGTACTGCTAACAATGCTGCCATCTTGTACATATATTTATGTATACTTGTGTATTTCAGAAGAGATTGTTGTGCATTCAACAAATATTCACATTTTAAAAGTAAATAGATACTGACAACTGTCTCTCCAACTGTAGCACTGTCAAATCAAACTTTCTGAGACGATGAAAATGTTTTCTATCTGTGTTGTTCCATATGGTATAGCCACTAGCCACGTGTGGCTGTTGAGCATTTCAAATGTTGCTAGTGAGACTGAGGAATTGAATTTTAATTTTACTTAATTTCAAATCTGCATTTTCAGTCAGTTTTTTTGGCTTATAGCCATTGGTTAGGACCTTTATAAAAATATTGAATAATAGCTATGAATAGGCAGATTTTTTTTCTGAATTTTAATCAAAATTCTTCGAGTGTCTCACCATATGGGTGACATTTCTTGTTGGTTACTGATACATTCTTTTTGTCAAAGTAACAGACACAGCTAGTGGGCTAACCCAACAGCTGTTCTGTGGCCTCCCACTGTAGACGATGGAAAGCTAGCTACTTACTTCCTCCGTTAAAGGGCGGTCTACCCACGTCTTATGGGGGAGAGAGACTGTGAACCCTCTTAAGGGATAGGTATCAGAGCATGTGTGAGTGGAGACCTCATTGGCATTCTTCGTTCTCAACTTCCAGTCTTGATGCCTAGAGCTATGGCAATCCTTCTGATTGTAAGCAACCAATGTGTGAATGAAGAGCAGACAGCTAAGCACGGTGAGATCACAAAGCTAGAATGAGCCTGAGTCCTGGGTTATATTTTTGGCTCACTGACCCAGTTCTGAGACTGTCTGCTTCCAAAGTTCTCGTAAAATAAACACAGAATGTTTTTACAGCTTAAACCACTACTCATAGTTCTCTATTTCTTTCCAACAGAAGCATTTTTTTTTTTTTGAGACAAGGTCTTGCTCCATTGCCAAGGCTGGAATGCAGTGGTGTAGTGGCGTGATCACGGCTCACTGCAGCGTCCATCTCCGAGGCTCAAGCAATCCTCCCACCTCAACCTCCTGAGTAGCTAGGACTACAGGCGCACACCGCAACCACAGCTGGCCATTTTTTTTTTTTTTTTTTAGTAAAGATGGAGTTTCACCATGTTGCCTATACTGGTCTGAAACTCCTGAGCTCAAGCGATCCTCCTCCTTGGTCTCCCAAAGTGCTGGGATTACAGTCATGAGCCACCAGAAACCTTCTTAACTGGTACAAGTTAAGAACACTTTTTTTTCTATTCCTAGCTTTATAAGTATTTTTAGAACCAGAAATGAGTGTTATAATCAACCAAATGTCTTTCTGAAAATGACATTCAAATAACAGCAAATACTTAAATTGTGCCTAATATATGGAAGGCACTGTTCTAAAAATTTTTCATTTATGAACTAATGTAACCTTTACAGCAACTCTACAGGGTACATATTATTCTTTTCCGTATTTTACAGATGAGGAAGCTAAGACACAGAGAGGTTAGTTCAATTGCCCTAGTAAGTGACAAAGCCAGGATTTGAACCCAAACAGTTTGGTTCTAGAATCCTGGATCTTACTGTATCTCTAGTACTGAAAATGACCCATGGACCACAATATATATTTCTCCGTTCTATCATAATTTTATTTTTAGTTGTCTTTATTATTTGGTCAAATTAATGGCAAGTGAATATGAATTAGGTATTTTTTTTACTGTAAAAAGAGAGCACTAGTAAAATTCATTTGATCAATCTTCAAAGCAAACCTTGGCTATTCTTACTCAATTAATTTTCTTAGTTTGACTTCACAAATTCATTTCTTAGCCTTCTTTTTTTCTTTCTGAGACTCAAAAGAACAATATCCCTTTTTTATTCCTACTAAAGCTAGAATTGTAATGGATGAATCAAGATAATTTTCCCCATTTCTTTGACTTGTCTTGATTTTGGCCACATTTTCTGCTTTTTCCTCCCTTCCTTCTTTGATGAAGGACAGTGATGCTTTTGTTCTGTCATTTAAGAAAGTAGCATAGAAGCAAACAAAAAAGAAAATGAGAACTTACTACTCCCACCCACTCCTGGGTTTTTATGCGTCATCTTGTTTGTCCTATGCAGATAGTGCATGACTCAACAAATATGGACAAGGTCTTAAAATCCTGTTGGCACTTCATAAATAATAAATGGTAATAACAGAGTAACCTGGCAAAAGCAGTTATATAAGTATGATGTAAACCTAGATTATCTACAATTCATGATATAATGGGAATTACTTTTCAGCTTTCTAGAAGTTGGCAACAGAAAATCACATTGATACTTTACAATCTTTCAAGGCACTTGTTCTATTTTTCTTCTTTCATATTCTTTAGGTATTGATTGGCATCTGGCAATGTGTTTGGAAATACAACGAATTCAAAGTAACTAAACAGGAGTTTGTGCAAAAAATAATTGTTAGTGGCCTGACTATAGTCTAACTATCATTGTAGGCTAGTTCTGGGAAGACATGGAATTTCTGTGTGTGTATACAAATATAGTGATATTTAATTCATAGATTTATCATAACCATCATCATCATCACTACCTTTATCATTATCAAAGTGATAATGGTAATATCACAAATTATCATAGTCATAATTTTCATGATTATGTGAGGTTTTTGCATATCTGCCATTTGTTATAATTCATTTTCTAGTGATTAAAAAATCATTGCTAGGTGTGTAATTAAATGTCAGTGAATCTATATAATTAATCTGTATTTTGTAATAAACACTACAATCTCAACCTCACATAAATCCATGAATTAAGAACTATATCTTTGGCAAATATATATGAGAAAGGGTGTATAAATATTTTCTATAATGTAAATTTGAAGTTTATTTTAGCAATACCAGTCAGAAGGGCAGAAAAATAAAAATGATGCAGGCAGAAGGATTGATAACATTCACAGGGACAGAGGCAGGAGTATTTATAATGTTCACCGTCACTGAAGGAAAAACAAAGTAAGATGGACCATGAAAATGAAAACATCAGAATAGAGTGAGGAGAAATTCAATAAGACAAGAAGATTTAGAGACTTGAAAGGGAGGCTCGGAACTATTTATCACTTTGCTATAGAAAGCAGTGGAACCAAATAAAGAATAAAATAAAAAATAAGGAGGTTGGAGAAGGAGATATTCTAGGGAATTTAGATAAGGAATTTGAGTCTGTTGGGAATGGGAGTGTTTGGAAATATACATACATCTCCTCTCCGTTCAATTTCACGCTTGCAGGAGCACAGATGGGAAACTAAAAAGAAAAAGAAAGGCAAGACCTTCAGTGGGGTTTCTCAGGGTGTTACCTCATGAGTATTGTTCTTGAAGGAAGATCGCTTTCTATGCTCTTTAGCTTTTATTTTACTTTATTTCACAATGGAATTTAGATAAATTCCCTGTGTAACATCTTCATAGACACAAGTTTTAGAAAAGCCCACTATTTCCCCTTCTCTATAGCATAGCTTTGTGGTGGACTATTGTCATGCACAGCCTTCTGTGTGAGAACCTCTTAACTCAACTCCCAAGAAGTCCTGGGCTCAAATCCTTCTTCTTCAAGCTACTAGCAGTGTCACTGAGAAGTCCTATAGGCTTCAGTTTCTTAATCTGTGAAATTGGGAAAACAACTGTACTTAACGCATAGCTTGTTGTGAGATATCAGATAAGCATAATGCATGGAACAGTGAATGTTCAACAGCCGATATTATTTCTTTAATATGAACAATCTTATAACCATCAATATAGTCTTTACCTACCTGTTATTAATACTTTGCTTAATGGCTTAGCATTGTACTGATGGAAAGCTCACTCTGCCTAAACAAGCGTCAAATTTATTCCGGGCATGATGGGGACTTTTACTTGGTTTTGCTGGTTTAGAAAGATAAAGAAATTTAGTGCCTATTTGTGATAATGTAAAAATTACTATGTATCAGTGAAAAAGGCATATTAAAAGAAATCGATTTTTTAGAAATGCATAGAAACCAATCAATGTGACCTTGAGACTTTAGCAAGATGAAGTTTGAGATATCATGTGGTCATAAAGATGGAGGATGCAGTGGGGCAAGCTGGGGTGGTGAATATGCCTCTGGGACTCTTCTTGGCCTAACTTGATCCTGCTCTAATTGAAAACAGGAGCATAATAAAGAAAATGGCTCTTGTGATTAAAAAAAACCATTTAATATGTATATGTTAATATACATATATGACCATATATTTACATAAATATTACATATTTATAAAATATTACATATATATACAACTTGATTAATTATTATAATGGAAAAACTCATGAAACCACTATCTGAACAAAGAAATAGAACAGTGCCAGCACTCCAGAAACTGTTCATGTGTCCTCCTCAACAACAATTCCTTTTCCTGCCTTAAACTTAAATACTATTGTGACATCTATAGTAATCACTTCTTTAATAGTTTTTCATAAAGTTATGTGATATTTGTTAATTCTAAACTTTAAAAAATTATTATGTAGTGTGATCCTGATTTGTGCATAATAGCAGAAGTGTGCTAAATTGTGGGTGTCAATTTTAATTTGTGACTGGATGTCTTTACCTACTGGGGTTTTGCTTAATGCTATGTTAACTTAATAGAGAATTTTTTTTCTATACTGAGACCAGATTTGTTTATATTAGTTTTGTTTAACTATGATTTGAGATCATTTGTGATCTCTCACTCTTCCACTACTCCCAATTGAATGGAAGTTGGTTTTATGACTTCTGAGTACTTACCAGGTACCATACCATAGTTGGCATTCTGATAAATATTCTTGCATAGTATATTATTTTAAATCACTTTACTTTCAATCTTTCTGTATTTTGTATATGTTGAAAACAGAATACTGCTATTTTTAGTACTGTTTTAAAATATTTCTCTTAATAATTTTTCTATTTTAATTAGAAGATTTTGTACATTTATGTTTAATGTAATTGCCACTATCCTTAGGTTTAAAGCCACCATTTTAATATTTAGTTTATTCTTGTCTCACCTTGTTTATGTTTTTTTTTTTTTTTTTCTTTTCAGAAATGAGGTATCACTGTGCTGCCCAGGCTGGTCTTGAACTCTTGGGCACAAGTGATTCACCTGCCTCAGCTTCCCAGTGTTGGGATTACATACAGGTGGGAGCTACCGTGCCCAGCCTTTTCATGTCCTTTTTCCTCTTCTTTCTTGTCTTTATCATCTATTCCATCATTAGCTTGATATCTATACACTCTTTTACTATTCTTTTATTTGGTGATTAATCTAGAAATTTAAACATGTAGTCTTAATTTATTCTGATTCTATTTAAACAATATTTAAAAATATTTATTATTTAGTGCAGTCTGCTTATAGTGATTTTTCTTTTTTGGTTTGTCTGAAAATGTCTTTTTTTCATTTTTAAAGTACATGTTGCCGGTTATAGGTTGACAGCTATTTTCTTTCAGTATTTGAATGATATACTGTTGCCTTATAGATTCCATTGTTGCAGTTGCTATTTCAAAGGCAATTTGTCTTTTTATTTCTCTGGCTGTGTTTAAGATTTTCTCTTTGTCTTTGAATTTCAGTGGTTTTATTTATTGTGTACCTTTAGGGTTGTCCTTTTTATTTTTTTTCTTGGAATTTTTTAGAGTTTCTTCAATCTTTATGTCTTTGGTCAATTTTGGAAATTCTCAATCATTTTATCTTTAAATATTGCTTCTACTCTATTTTCTCTCTTCTCTCTAGGACTTCAATAACAACAACTGGAGCTTCTCATGGTATCGTCTATGTCTCTTAAATGATTTACTCAATTTTCCATCCTTTTATGTGTCTGACCTTCATCTGGATATTTTCTTTGGACTTATGTTCTAATTAGCTTTCTAAGTTTCTTATCAGCTGTGTAATCTCCATTAAGGTGATATTTTTCAGTTCCAGAATTTTCATTTACTTTTGTAGTTTCCAGCTCTCTGCCGAAGTCTCCAATCCTGTATCTTACTGCCTTGAACATTAGCCTGATTCTCCTGAACTCTGTTTTTATCATCTATTGTTTCTTTGGATTTGTGGTCATGTCATCTTGGCTCCTGATACATCTGGTTATTTATGAGTACATGCTAGCCATTGATTTGAAAATTTGAAGTCTAAGATGCTATCTTCTCTCAGAGAGGATTAACCTTGGCTACTGGCAAGTGGCCAGAAGCAGTAGAGATAAAGGATTGAGATAAAGGATCACATTAATTCCACTTCAGAGATGATTTGAAGTTAGGCTTTTGTTTCTGCAAAGAATGGTCTACTTCTCATTTACTCCTTTGGCTAGAGCCTTGGAGTTAAATGGAGATAATGATACCACCAATTTCGTAGAGCAATAAACATTCATGTAAAGCACTTAAGCACAGTGCTTGTATATAGTGTATGCTTAAAACTGTTAGTTAATATTGTTAAGAATCAACAGAGGAAGGTTGGGGTTATGATTCTACTACAAATTTACTTAATTATTCTGGGTAAGTTGTGGACCTTCTCTAAGCCTCAGTTCCTTCATTTGTAAAATGAGAAAGTTAGATGAAATGACTTCTAAAGTCCCGCCAAGCTCTAAAGTTTTATCAATATGCAAGTCTTAAATAGAATTGCAGACTCATTGTGCCTTCTTCTCCACCCAATCCACCCAAGAACATTTGTTACAGAAATATGTTAAGGGAAAAAATAGAACTTTCCTGGTAATTTATAGGGCTATATGCAGGGCAGTTTGGGTTGATAGCTTAGTAATCACCCTTTCATTGTTCTTCAGGTCATCAAATTATTAAAACAATCACACACTGGTATGGCTGCCGTGCTTCTACTGTTTGGTTTGAAAGACATTCATTAACAGAGGTAGAAAGACCAACATATTTATGAAAGGTTAAGGCCATGTTTTTCCCTAGTGTAGATTAACATTGTCTTTCACAACTGCCATAGTTTTTTTAGTAATGAAAAAATGGAAATCTTACTTTAAAAAGATAATTTTTTAAATACTTAGACTTCTTTTTGCTCTCAAAACTAAAGTGATGCATAGCTTTAATTATAAGAGAATTTCAAAATCATTCTTTAATTCTACCTTATCTTCCTTGTCTACAGATTCATAATCTACATAGTCTTCATGTGTAGTCTCTACTAGTTCAGAATCAAATATGTCAATTCTATTGTACTATTTAGAGCATTATATGGCAGTGACATCAAATTAGCATGTATATTATTTTCTTCACTTTAACTATGTTTAAAGTGTTGCTAAAATTTTCTTTGCCTTAGCTATATTAAGTAAAAATATAGCCAAAGAAAATTAGTTACCAAATCCTTAATGCCTGTTGGTTGTTTTTAATTTTTAACAGAAATATTGACAATACACTCTGAGTCAGAACATAAAGATGTTATCCAAAATTCTCTTAGTAGAATATACAGCTTTCCAGACTACCTATCTCCAAGAAAAATCTTGGATTACTTTAAACATATAATTCAAGAATCTGAAAAATGTTCTTACCTTAAACAATTTAAATAAATGTGATTTTGTGAGTTTTTTGGTTGATATCTTCTCAGTGGACTCAAGGACAACCTCACTTTCTCATCCATCTCTTTGTCATAAAATGACAGGCATTTCAAGAGACAAGAGGGAGCCTGCTGCCCACTCAAAAGTACCATTCCACCTATCAGGCAGAGATCCCTAATTAAGGATCGTAGCAATTACACACAAGCAACAGCATGGAAAAGAAGCCAGTGGTGCAGAGGTGATCTGGATCCAGGAAGAAAGGGAATATGCTTTCAGTCAAAAAGTAAGCCTGTCATTTCTAACATGTGGTCTTGCCCGTCTTCTTTGCAGAATTTTAAACGCTACTACAGTTTCTTCAACTTCTTTCCTCCTCCAACGCTGAATCATCACTAATGTTTACTAAAGAAAGCGTGTTCTATTCCTTGGTCTTAAGAAAGATGGCTAAGTTTTTTCTCAGTCTCAAAGAAAAAGATAATTATCATAGTGGAGAGACTACATGGCTTAAATCATTTTTTGGAAATTAAGTTTTATCTTGGGGTCTTGCTCTTTGATTTCTGGCTAATTAATCTTGGTCAATTTTTTAATCTCTCTCTATTACAGCTTCCTAATCTGTAAAACAGAAATTATAATAAAATCTCTAAATCCTTGATAATTGTTAGAGATTAATATAATTATTGTTTTAAATGAATTTATGTTGAAGTAATGTTTCTACTTTTATACCCAATGACTTTCTGGTACACAATACCTGTCTGGTAAGTAAAAGACAACAACATCAATATTGGGCAGCATTATTGCTGGACCTAGGACTGAGCTAGGTGTTTTGGAAAGTGAAAACACGGTCCTGACCTTAGATATCTTAGAATTTAGTTATGTACATGAAAAAGATACAGTAGCAAAGTTGCATTCATTTGTGAAAATGCATTGAATTGTATACTTAAGATATGTGTAATTTTTATGCCTATTATTAATCAACAAAAAGAACAGAAAAGTAGATAATTTTATGGCAGTTGTATAATATACGGTGTAAAAACCTAAAGATATTTATATCCTAGTTGAAAATATAGTTGGAATTAATAGCTTCCCTTTTTCGGAGCCACCACATTTATAATAATGTAGAAATCACCATAAAGCACCACATAACATGGCTACCTTTCTAGAATTGAGATTGGTTCCTAAACTGGATGAAAATCCATGTCCTATTTACAGCATGACTAAAATAATTCTCTTGCTCTGTGTTTCCACACTGGAGATTTCCCAGAAAGTTCAAGGAAATAAGTCTTACAAAGGAGTTTGCTAAATTAATCTGTAACCCACCAAAACCAAGAGAGGGTTGTCCCTCTAACTCTAGCAGAAAAGACTTGGGGCAGAATGCTTGATGCTTCTTTTACATATGCCCATCTCTGAACTCTGAAGCAATCACTGAGCCTATGGGGAGAGAGCGCTCTCACTGTCTGCCTTATAATATGATGGGGAGTGAGGGTACTGTGACCGACAGCCCCCAGGTTAACACATTTTGGAGAAGGTTGGTTCTTTGAAGGATGTGAATCTAGGCAGACAACTCATAACTGTTTGCATAGTAAGTGAAGAAGTTCGAATATTCTTCTGTGGTGTTACTTGATCAAAATGTCAAAGTGGAGACGGGGGGCTGATTTAAAGATAATTGCTACAATTTAGGTAGGACCAATGAGGACAACAGCTATGGAGAAGAAGGGGTGTGATAAGGAGAGACCTCATATTAGGATGTAGCATCTACAGAAATGATTGACTCATTGTCTGCAGAGGGCCTAGAACTAGAGCAAGATATCCATGGTGGCTCCCAGATATGCAGCTGGAGTGACTGGAGGATGGTGGTGACATTCCTCTTGAAAGGGAGATGGGAAGAGAAGTAGGTTAAGGTGGAAGAGAAGATAATGAGCTCTGTTTGGGACATGTGGAGTTGTAGAAAATAATAATGAGTTGGAAAAACAGAAGGCAAATCGTATTGTAAAGTTTTCTTAAAAATGAAATTATTTCAACAAATCCAGGAATTACATAATTGAAACGTCTACAGAACGAAAAGAAGGAAGGAAAAAATTAGTAACAATTTTTTTTTCTTGCAAAGCAAGTTCATTGTGCACTTTATTTAGGTAACTGAAGGAGCTTTGACCTTCCATTTAGAATAACTCTGTTCCACTGCATTTTATGATTACTGATTTGTTTAAAGAATAACATTTTTTCCCATTCAAAAATAATTCATACCTGTTAGAGACAATTTTAAAAAGATAAAACAATGTATTGTGTACAATAATAAATATATTTGGCACAGTCTGTTTTCCCTAAAATGTTTTTAGTTATTACAAATCACATTTGTTATTATAGAGGAGTCTAACAATACAGAAAAAGGGTTGATATCACTTAAATCTCACTACCTTGATTTAGACACTGTTAGCATTTGACTATGTTTTTATGCATTGCTTTATGTACACACAGACACACACACAGATACTAATTTATTTGAATGTAATCATGTCATATATGTTCTTCTTTTTTTTTTTTTTACCATGAACGGTCCTGTAATTTTTTGAACTATTGTTTACTTGTGATTTTTCCTTGTGTCTCTCCTTTGCTTTATTCCTTTATTCCTTTATTCTCTGTCCTAAACAACATATATTAATGATATATATGTACAATATATCCACATATACTTAGTACATTATATATAATATAAATTATACATATTTTATATCTGTATATATAATATACACATATAAAAATATGGGGACTGGGCACAGTGGCTCATGTCTATAATCCCAGCACCTTGGGAGGCTGAGGCAGGAGGATCACTTGAGCCTAGGAGTTGAAGACCAGCCTGGGCAACATAGTGAGACCCTGTTTCTACAAAACTAAAAAATTATCCAGGTATGGTGGCGTGCACCTGTACTTCCAGCCACTCAGGAGACTGACAGCAGAAGGACTACTTAAGCCCAAGGAGTTCGAAGCTGGAGTGAGCTATGATTGTACTGCTGCACTCCACAGCCTGAATAACAGAGAGATACCTTGTCTCTAAAAGAAAAAAAAAAGGGAGACTTGGTCATGATTTTAAAAACTAACATTATATTATATATATTTTTCTGCATCTGGCTCTTCACCCTGAACTACACATGGCGAAAATCCCCCCCAAGTCAGTTGCTTTAGGTATCAGGTAAGAGCATCCATCTACTTCAATGTAACTCTCCTAAGAGCAGGGACAATGGCATATTTGTTTTCTGTGGCACCTAATATTGCAGCAAGTATAGCACGTACTTAAGAATGAATATGCTGATACTGTCAATAATTTGAAGCCAGGCTATTGAGAATGAAAATATTTGGGCTGAGCAATTTGTTATAGTTCATTTATGCAAAGCACTAAGTGACATAACCCCATGAAGTTGATAATAGCATTATTATTCTCATTTCACACACTAAGACGTTGGGGTACACAGACTATAAATAACTCTCCCAAGAGTACAAAACCCGTACATTGCAAGATAGTGCGCTCAAGTCTCACAAATTCCAACCAAATGTGTTATCCCTTGTATTTTGTGAAATAAATAGCAACCATGATAAAATCAACATGTCTAACACGTATAAGAGAGTAATTCGATCCTGAGGACTCACACCATGTTCTCTGCCTGGAGATTTGCATGCAACTTTCATGGACACTTTTTTCCTCCTTAGGGTCTTTTATGGTGTGTAGTAGACATGGATTTTCACATTCCATTTACAGAGGAGAAGAATAAAAACACAATGAGGTTATTTTATCAAATGACATACAAAAAGTCAGTAAGGGGAAGAGACAAAGAAACCAGTTCTATTAATCCCCAGGCTAGATTTCTGCCTCCAACAAAACCTGAATTCTGGAAAAACTCATTGAGTTTACATTTTATTATAAAAGTGAATCTCAGCACTTGATTAATTTATGGCTTTAAGCAGAAGGAAGGGAGGAAATGTGGTGCTTCAATTGGAACTGGTGCAAAGCTGGGGATGCAGACCCAAGCTGTGGCTCACCTGAGCTGGTGTGCTGCACAGATGGTCTGCATCAGAATCTCCAGGAAAGTGCGCAGAAAAGACAGAGCCTGGGTCCACCCATGGAATCAGAATTGGGGAATACAGCCTGGAATTTAAGGGATGGACTCTATGGGCTATTCTTTTTTAAGAGAGGGGATCTCCTTATGTTGCCCAGGTTGGACTTGAACTCCTGGGCTCAAGTGATTCTTCTGCTTCAGTCCCCCGAGTAGTGGGGGTTACAGGTGTGAGCCCCTGCACCCGGCTTCTATGGGGTGTACTTTTAATAATGCCAGGCAACTTTATGCATGCCAACACTTGAGAACAACTGTTGTGCCCTTCAAAGGCACCTCTTGGGCATCTTGACTTAGTGGGAAAGGCAGCCACTTACTGTGGGTTCTTGGAGAAGTCAGTTAAATCCCCCGATTCTCAGTTTCTACATCCATAAAACAGGGATAATAGCACTTTGGAACACATAGGGCATTATAAGAATTAAAAGTCATGTGTGTAAAGATTCTGGCCCCAGTAATTAACTATAATTGGTATTACACTCAAATTAATCATAGGAGAGGAGGCTTCTGAGGATATTTCAGAAAATATGAATCTGATGAACTTTGCGTGGCTCTCAGTGTGGAAAGAATCTTGAAGAAAAAAGTTAGGAATCCAGCGATGCACAGTGACTAAACCCAAGTAAAGGTCAAGATTTTAACATGCCATGCAAAGCGGCATCACTCCCTCCTGACATTCTTTTGGAGCAGATGGTTGGGTAACGTAATGGAAAGCAGACCCAGACAGAGGCATGGCACGGAGACGGCCAGTTGTGAAATACATTCAGATAGGGTGGTACTGTTTAGATAATGGTGGTAAAACTATGTTGAGTCAGGTGCCAAATGGTGAGGCACTGATGCCAAGACAAACTGACAAACTGGAAAACGGCAGCACCAATACAGACCTCTGGGGAAAAGATCAGGATATACCAAATTAGAGAAAAACAGGACCCTTCATAAATTATAGCTTTGTAAATACATGTGAAAGAAAACTTTACATGTTTTCTCAAAAAAGGAAGCAAACAAAAATGGAAAATTAGAGCCAATTCCAATGGTCAACATGGGAAATTTTATCAGGGAAGCTTCTTAGATCTAACTATGGGTACACTACAATCTCTCTTAGCTTTAGAGACCTCAACTGTAAAATGAAAAACTAATTTTCTCTTCAGGCCTGTTTCAGTGGGAAAACCCTCTGGTTCTGTAATAACACAATGAAATGCTGACTTTAGTCTAATTTAGTCTAAGTCCCATCTGAATTGGGAATTTTAACAAAATAGCATTTCGATTAGTAGGCTTTCTATGTTGTGCCTCTTGTTTTCTGTTAAATTATGCATTGTTTTTTCATATAAAACCAAGTTAATAGTGGGAGGAAAGTAGCATTACCATTTGCTCAGTGCTTAGCTAGGGTGGGGCACTTACCTAAATTCATTTCAGATGTTATTTAGACCCTCACAAGAATCTCAGAAGGTAAGTACAATGATGATGCCCATTTTACTTATGAGAAAATTGAGGAGCAGGTTCAAAACCAAGCTGCTAAGGCTCAAAGGAGGTACCAAACCCAAGTCTCAGTCTATGCACAAGTTACCATTTGAGAGAGGAGGGGCTGCTCCCTGTTGTTAGATGAGTTTAGAAGGGAAGTTCCTTATTCCTCTGAGAACTGGAGGACGCTGCTTGTCTTAGATTCTGTTTTACATCCACTCCTGTATGTGCTCCACCTTCTATTCCTGGAATCATCCCCTTGGAGACCCAAAGGCTGACATTACAGCAATGAAATGAGCCATCTGTCACTGCATATTTTGGCCACAAAGCTTTAACTGGAATCCAGAAGGAGGGAAAAAGAACTGACAGGGATTTTGCCGGGTGAAGGCCAGGGCAAAGGTCTGAATGACACCACTGATGAGTGACAGCCCTCCCGCAGGGCTTCTGCACACCCAGTTCCCCGAGTTGATTGTGATGATCCTGGAAATAGCAGAAAATGATTCCCTTGCTGTGGTACTGCTTCACTTTTGTTATCTGGAATCAAAGATAATGTACCTAATGACATAGAGTAAAAAAGAAACAAAACACTTTAAAAGATGTTAGAGACTATTTTCAGTCTGTAGCCAAGACTGCAGTACTTAGAAATGTTTTTAATTTAAAAAATAGATAAAATGTGCTTATGTTTACATTCCCAAGATTTATTTTTGAAGCAAAGTTTTCTGCTTTGATTAAAGTCCCCCCGTTTTAAAAACAGTATGGAAATTCACAAGGTTTGTATTTAAATTTAGAGAGCCAAGAGAGGTTAACATTTTTTGTTTTTTGGACAAGGTCTCGGTCTGTTACTTATGATGGAGTGCAGTGGTGCCATCATAGCTCACTGCAACCTCGACCTCCCAGGCTCAAGTGATCCTCCCACCTCAGCCTCTCAAGTAGCTGTGACTATAGGCACGTACAACCACACCTGGCAACACTTACAAAAACAATTGAATGCAATGAATAAGGAAGAAGACTTTCTTGTACTTGAACAAATATATCAATTATTAATCAAAATTAAAAATTCATATTTAATAGCGAGAAAAAAGTAATTTTTTGACATTGGCCTCTGAGATGAGCTTGAGTCTATGGGACTCAAGGGCTGTACACACCAGGAAATTAGGTGGGAACAACTTTTGTTCCAGTCATACAGGAAAAGTCACCTGAAAATTCTTATTTCCAACTTCTCAACTTTCAACAATATGGCCCATGTATAAACCTGGGCTTATCTTAACCTTGAAAGTTTTGGCATGTGGTGTGATACATGGTATTGAATTGGGACTATCTACCCAGAACATCTCAACACCATGATCATCCACATTCCTGGGCAAATACTTCACAAAGCACTTTAACACTTGCTGGTACCTTGTTACCCACCTGTGAAGGTGCATAATCTAAGAGAGATAATATTGACCCAAACATAAGGGATATACAAGTGATTTTAAATAAGCCATTAGTAAAATAAATAATAAATTGTATGTCTTTAATATCATGGTTAAGTGGAAGAAAAAAATTCACTAAAACAGGAGGGCAAACCAGGGGAATTCATGAGTTACAAGTTTGCCAGGGAAGAAGAAGTTATCTCTGGGGCATAGGGCAGGTTTCCTTAATAGACAATGTGATGCTGAGAGGGGGAAACTCTGGTGACTGGACCTCCTCACAGGTTGCTTACAGAGTGGCCAGAAGCAGTCCAGACCTGGTTGGGGAAGGACCACTGTAGTTAATCCTGGAAAAGCCTGTGGGGGATAGAAGGTGGACCTATGCTAAGGGCTCACTAACTGGGGAACAGGTCAGGAGAGTGAAAGCAAGATGGGTTAAGGCTAATTGCAAGACGTTGGCTGTGAATGAAGGAGTAGATATCCAGGGGCTGTCAAATCAAAGGTGTGGGGTCAGCAGGACAATTATGGCCTCACATTTTTTGTAGAACAAGGTGGGATATTTTAGAATATTTTATAAAATTGTGTATTAAGAAAAATCGGTTACTAAAGTATTATTGGTACCTTCTTTGGAGGATGCCAATTTGTTTCCTTAATATACATCTTTGAGAAAGAATGAATAAGATTAACTATCCGATAACATAACAGGGTCACTATAGTCAATAATAACTTAATTATATATTTTAAAATAACTTAGGGAGTAACTGGATTGTTTGTTACTCAAAGGATAAATGCTTGAGGGGATGGACAACTCATTCTCCATGATGTATTTATTTCATATCAAATATCAAAACATCTCATGTACTCCATAAATACATACACTTACTATGTACCCACAAATTAAAAATGAATAAATAAATAAAAATCGGGGGGACAAACACAAAATAAAATAAAATATACTTCTTTGGTGTGCGTATGGTAGACCAATTCAGTCTAACTTTTAAACTTTCACGTGCAGAGATTTAAACATCACTCTCAGTATTATTTCTAACTGCTTCTGCCTGTTAAAACTTACAGATAAAGGTACTTACTACACCTTTATCTTTTGAGGATACAGCAAAAGGATTTTTTATTTTTGTTTTTATTTTTTTGAGACGGAGTTTTGCTCTGTCGCCCAGGCTGAAGTGCAGTGGTGTGATCTTGGCTCACTGCAACCTCCGCCTCCTGGGTTCAAGTGATTCTCCTGCCTCAGCCTCCTGAGTAGCCTCCCCAGTAGCTGAGATGATAGGCGCCCACCACCACACCCAGCTAATTTTTGTATTAATTCTACTTGCTAGGTGTTTAGGCAGAATTCTAAATGGTCCTCCACAATTCCGTGTCCTCTAATTCCCATAACCTGTGTTCTATGGCACAGTTAACTTTCTAAGAGGGAGATTATCCAGGTAGGCCTAATCTAAACACATCAGCCCTTAAAAGCATAGAGCTTTCTCCTGTTGGTGGCAGAAGAGGGAGGCAGAGAGATATGAAACACAAGAAGAGTTTCACAAGATGTTGTTGGCGTGAAGATGGAGGAGGCGCCATGATGAGGAGCGCCAGAGGTCTCTAGAAGCTGAGAATGGCCTTTGGCTGAGGGAATGGAAACCTCAGTTCTACTGTAACAAGGAACTGGATTCTGCCAATAACCTGAATGCACTTGGGAGCAGATCGTTTCCTAGATCCTCCAAATAGAGCTCAGCCAGCTGACACTTGGACTTCGGCGTTGTGAGACTAAGCAGAGAACCCAGCCAAGACCACCCAACTTTGACCTACAGAAATGTGAGATAATTAATCGACGTTGCCGTAAGTTGCTAAGTTTGTGAAAATTTGTCACACAACAATAGATAAAGATGTTATCTCTTATGTCTAGGCAAATGGAACTCCTGGCTGAGTTATGAAATAAATAAACCCCATCTAAATTTTCATTCTAAATTTCCATGATCTTGTGGCTTTATATTTTATTCTACTTGTTTATTTACATATATTCTAGTTTGTTGGGCACAGGAATATAATGTGGCCTTGGTGTGAAACTTAGACAAAAATGCATGGTGGGCTGTTAAGATTGGGGTGTTGCAGATGGGGGAAAAAAAAGGCCCTCCACTCTAACATCAGGGAAATTTTCAAAATATTACTGGGAATGAAGCATTAGTTGCTAACGCACTTTGACAAATATTAGGGAGAGTGTGTGCTGCTCACATATTCCTGAGGGAGCTGCCATTTGGAAGAGTCTCAGTGTTAAGCAGAGACAAAGCAGACTAAATCTGGAAGGCATCCCAGCCTCCTTTCAGAACTGGGACTATGAAGTACCTCTTGAGCAAACCTTTTAAAAACTTGATCTACAACAGAAAAGTCACCTGCTTTATGTTTTCTCTTCTTTCTCTCCTAGTCGTAGGTGTGAAAAGAGGCAAAAGCCTGATAAACGAATAGGTTAATGTCGCCCTTAAATTTGCTTGGAAGGGCATAGCCTCCATCTACTGCGTCTAACAGAGTGGCCAGAAGCAGTGCAGACCCAGCTGGGAAAGAACCACTGCATTTAGTCCAGGAGAAGCCTGTGGGTGATAGAAGGTGGAGCTATACTAAGGGCTCAGTACTGGGGAACAGGTCAGGAGAGGGAGTACAAGATGGGTCAAGGTTAATTTCAAGACACTGGCTGTGAATGAAGGAGAGGATATCCAGGGGCTGTCATGAGTGCCAGTCCCTGCTCCTTTCTCATTAAAAAATAATTTTCTGCCAGGCATGGTGGCTCACACCTGTAATCCTTGCACTTTGGGAGTCCAAGGCTGGAGGATTGCTTGAACCCAGGAGTTCAAGACCAGCCTGGGCAACATAGAGAGACTATATCTCTACAAAAAAGAAAAACCTAGCCAGGCATGGTGGCTCATGCCTGTAGTCCCGGCTGCTAGGGAGGCTGAGGTGGGAGGATCGCTTGAGCCCAGGAGTTCGAGGTTGCAGTGAGCTATGATTGTGCCACCGTACTCCAGCCTTGTACAGGTGACAGGGCAAGATTCTGTCTCAAAAAAAAAAAAAAAAGATTGTCTCATCTCTAAAATGAGGAAAATCGTTATAAAAGTTAAGTGGAAATTCACTGAATTCTTTAGCATGGTGCCTTGGGGAACAGGTCAGTAGTACGAGTGCAGGATGGGTCAAGGTTAATTTCAAGACATTGGTTGTGAATGAAGGAGGGGTTATCCAGCAGCTGTCATAAGTTGAAAGGGCTCCATGGAGCCGCTTCTTGATATTATTTTTACTTCTGCTTCTCTGGAAAAGTCAGAGTTGTGTGTCTATTAATTCCTGATACGACTTTTGCATCATAAAATCCAATTCTTTTTGCTTCCAGTTAGCAATGGCTGAGCTCTATAACAAGAGTTACAGGACACTCTGAAGCTGGAGGGCTTAACATAGTTAAAATGTATCAGGTGCTTTCAAATACACCTCCACTTTAAGTGCAATGTTAAGAAATGATCCAAATAAATTTGTAACAATCCATGTGTATAGTCATATATTTGGAAATGCTTATCTAGTTGATAGTCATTCTCGAGGTAAAATGAACTCATTTTACCTCTTCTGTCTCCTTCCATAACCAGAATATTAAATAAACAATAATACAGGGTGAGGTGCAGTAGTATGGAGCCCTAGAGCAGGATTTTGTAGATAACTAATATTTATATCAGATTTTATAGTTTATAAATTATTGGGGCTGGGTGCGGTGGCTCATGCCTGTAATCCTAGCACTTTGGGAGGCCAAGGCAGGCAGATTATCTGAGGTCGAGAGTTCGAGACCAGCCTGGCCAATATGGTGAAACCTCGTCTCTACTAAAAATTAGCTGGGCATGGAGGTGGGTGCCTGTAATTCCAAGTACTTGGGAGGCTGAGGCAGGAGAATCGCTTGAACCCGGGAGGAGGAGGTCACAGTGAGCCACTGTACCCCAGCCTGGGTGTCACAGGGTGAGACTCAGTCTCAAAAATAAATATATAAAATAAAAAAAATTGTTAGAACAGTCATTCTAGGTTATAATACAGCATCATTATTACTATCATATGTGTGATGACATTAAGATTTAGAAAGGCAGAGTGACTTGCCCAAAGTTGTTCTTCAAGTTCCTAGGGAACATTTTCTCTGTAAATATTCTTATGAAGGACAACTTCCTTCCAGGGAGTCATTGATACACTTCAATCAGGAAAAAGTGGATTAGTTCTTTTATGCCACCAAGAGATCGAGTTAGAGCTTAATACTATGTAATACAATGATTTATAGCAATAGAAATTTGTTATCAAGACAGGCAAATTAAGAAATCAAAGCCATAAGCAAACCTTCAGTGTGTTTTGTAGGCAAGAATATAATTGAGAAATGGGGTGACATTGTATTCGCACTATTTAGGAAGGAGATCAGACCAGGTCACAGTTTTCTTAGGCAGCTGTATTTCTCCCTTATTCATTCGTGACATGAATCTTTAGAGAAAAGAGAGACACATTTTGAAGTTTACTTTTATTTCCAATTGTATGTCTGTGGCCATGGACAAGCTTCTTGCCTATAGAATCAAAGAATTGAAAAAGTTCTGGAGTCATATTCACTGAGATGCTCATCTGTTAACATTTCTATAATTTGGGAGTTTTGAAGTTACTTCCAGGCAAACATATCTCTTCATTCATTTTCCTTTCCCTGTTCACACTTAAGCCAGATGGCATCTTGGTGGTAAAACCACTAAGGACAATGCTATAATCACTGCAGGGGGTGTGAGAAGGCTGAAAGAAGTCATAAACTGACTCCCTAGAGAGTGTGTCCAAGAGGAGATAGTCTTAGCCCTTTTCCTTGGTGATACTTTTAGCAATTACAGATTGGCTATGTGTTTAAGATTTTTATGTTGGAAATTACAGATTGGTTATATGTTCAAGATTTTTATGTCATCCCTCCCCCACCAATTACTGAACTGTCACTTTTCCACCAATAGATATCTTCTAAGTTGCTACACAGACACCAGTGTTTCTTTGTGGTTCCCAAGCACAGGGTCTTGAGTAGTTGCCGGAGATTTGCCACGGGTTGGCTTTGCATCAACATACACATTTTGGGCCCAGTGCGGTGGCTCACTCCAGTAATCCCAGCACTTTGGGAGGCCGAGGTGGGCGGATCGCTTGATTGTAGGAGCTACAAATCAGCCTGGGCAACATAGTGAAACCCTGTCTCTAGAAAAAATACAAAAATTAGCCATGTGTGGAGGTGCACACCTGTAATCTCAGCTACTTGGGAGGCTGAGGCAGGAGGATTGCTTGAGCCCGGGAGGTAGAGGCTGCAGTGAGCTGTGATCACGCCACTGTGCTCCAGACTGGGTGACAAAGTGAGACTCTGTCTCAAACAAACAAAGAAGTGCCCATTTTGATTTCTGTGATAATGATAGTTCTACACATTTAACTGTGGCACAATTTAGAATGATATGGCTAAAACGTTGTCAGTAGGCTTTCTGCCTTGAGACGTTAAGAATTGGATAATCTGACACAGTCAATGAAATTGAAAGGAAGCTGCTACTTTTGGATACTTACGAAAAGCATAAATATCCGAGGTAAGTGTGGAAGGTACCAGGAACCAGAGAAATCCAAATGCTTCCTTTTGTCAGAGTTGGGAGGGGTAGGAAATAATCCCAGAATATTCTGAAGAATATAATAAATGATGCACAGAGATAGCTACGGGTCTGGGGAGGAGATGAGCTGGGATACATGCAATGTCCTTGAGAAAATGGCAAGAGGAGCTGCGCTGTCAGTGGACATTCTGTCCCTGGGTCTCTCCTCCTCAGTCTCTTGTATATTTGTTACTAGAGCACCTGAGTTAGTAAGAGATTTTGGTTCTTATCTTGTGACTACAAGAAGAAATGTACAGTGTACCAGGTACTGTTCCGGGACTGACAAGGACCAATGAGCTGCTTGACGAGTGCCAAATATCTGTCAGGAGGACTGAATGAGGCAAGGACCAGAGGCCAGGACTCTTTCTTAAGTGGCCAAAGGCCAGGGAGCTGCCTCAGCCACCTACCCAGATCAATCTGTGTGTAATGGAATGTCAAATGGGATTTTCCCTGCAGTCCTAATGGGGAATTAAAGGCACCATGCACCTCACATTCTACATTTGGAGTGACACCAGCTGGTGAGCCAGCCACCTTTCCCCACGGCGTAGTGAGAGCTACCAGGGCTGAGGATACTGTCACCTTCCAAGACAAGGAAGGGAGATCCTAAGATAATTGCCAAGAAAGTCTGCAGAGGGAGTGGGTGACTCTTTCACACAGAGTCAGAAACAAAGGATCTCTTGCTCTTTGAAAGTCATGACCCATGGACCTGCTGAGTGCTCGTTGCTGCTGGGACATGGAGATATAAATGAAGAAGATCAGCAAAGAGGCAGGCTGAGGGAGCAGGTGGCCTAGACGCAGCCGGGCTCCCACCCTGAGGAGTGGCAAGGATGCGAGAGTTGGGTGGACACCCTAGGATGGGGCGAGGCTACTTTCCGGAAGAGTTCCCTGCACGAAGAGGCTGCAGGGCTGGTGCCTGGTGGCAGGGCCTAAGAGCGGGTGAGTGGTCTGGCCAGAGCCCACCACCCAAGTCCAGAAGCCTTGCAGGGGGAAGGGTTGACCCTACAAATAACCCCATGTGTTCTCCCGGAGACCTGTGCATGAGCCCCTGACACAAAAACAGCTACAAAGCCGTGTCTCTAGGTCACAGTAACAGAGCAACAGTAACGACAACAGAGGGAACCACACCTTGCCAGCTGAGTAAAGAGGCATTGGCCTGTCTCTTCTTTCTCCTCACTGCCCTAACACTGGAGGAGCCAACACCTGGGAGAGGAAAGAGAGGAGACTTGTGAGGGCAGATCAACACCTACCTCCTCTCTAGGACCTTCGCTCTGTCTCCACCACACACATGCACATACGGTGAGTTTGCCTGAGCCAAGGACAGGAAAGGAAAGAACGCTTGAATCCAGCGGCAGTGAAATTTTTAAAACCAATAGTACCATGTCTTAGACACTCATTAGACTGTTTTAATACCAAAAAAAATAGATGAAAACGTTCTTAAGAAGTTGATCAGCAAGGAGGAAAGGAGAAGATCCACAGAAATATTTGGAGTCAATTATTTATTGGACAAAATAGGATGTATTCTGTTTACACACACAATGAATGGAGGCTCCTCAGTAAATAGAACCAAGCGGGCTCAGGAGTGTAATGAATACAGTGCAATGACGGGCAATGTGAATGCAACCAATAAGGGAGGGAGAGAAGGAAAACACAGAGAGGAAATAGACGAGGGAGGAGCAAGCACCGCCCTTCATTTGCTTCCGCCGAGTAGAGGGCTTGTGGAAGCTGCGGTAATGGGAACTGTCCTCCACGGTGCCCGTGTGGCGGGGGCATTTTTTTTTTTTTTTTTTTTTTAACACAGAGTCTCGCTCTGTCGCCCAGGCTGGAGTGCAGTGGCGCAATCTCGGCTCACTGCAAGCTCCGCCTCCCGGGTTCACGCCATTCTCCTGCCTCAGCCTCTCCGAGTAGCTGGGACTACAGGCGCCCACCACCACGGCCGGCGAATTTTTTTGTATTTTTAGTAGAGACGGAGTTTCACCATGGTCTCGATCTCCTGACCTCGTGATCCGCCCGCCTCGGCCTCCCAAAGTGCTGGGATTACAAGCGTGAGCCACCGCGCCCGGCCTGCGGGGGCATTCTTTAGTCTACTGCACTGCGTCTAATCATTGAATAACAAGCAAAACCGATGGCTGTCCCCCTTCATGATTGTCATTTAAGTGTCTTCCTCTGGATCAAACATGCATAGCTCCTTTCATCACCAAAATCTTTAATCATTTTTATTCCCCTTTCTTTGTTCTCTAAAATGTGGTCCCTTTGGCTTTTTTCAAGTAATTTAGCAGGAATCATTTTCTAAGTCTTTTGTTACTCTTCATGCATATAAGTAATCATTTGATTTTATGCCTCAAATGTAAGAAATGGTGGTTAAATCAACACTACCTCACACATTTGCAAGAGAAAAGAATTTTTTTGAATAAATTTCCCCAGGCACACAAATAGATGAACTGTTGGATAGATTATTCCTCAGATTTCTAGAAAACATAATAGGAATAGATTCTTTCCACCAAAACAGAGTTTATTTCTTGCCATTCTTTACATGCCAAAAAAGTCAGGCAATGTCTGCAGTTATTTGGATAAAATGCTGCCCCTGAGATTGTCTGCTTTTTGATGGAGAAAAAAAAAAAAAGACACACATTTTCTCTTTTCTTGAGCAAGGATATTTCATCTGCCTTCACCATTTCCAATCTGACTGAATGTAGTCATCAAGTTGCCAAAACAAGATACCTTGAAATTGAGAATTCTATTGGAATCCGGCATAGATGGTTGCTGCCACCACAGTTTGAAGTTCTACAAATACAACACCTTTAATGCTGGGAGGAACTTTCTGGAAGAAGATAAATTTTACTCCCCCATGATTTTGATTTTATGGGAGACTATAACTTCTGGAATTCCTAATAAAGAATAAAAAGAGGACTGTTTTTAGTAGATGCTTTTACAAGAAACAATTCAACATATTCTGCCAACATGAACTCTTAAAAGATTGCGCAGGTGCCTTATAAATATCCAGGGTTAGCCTATGTCAGGAACACATGTATTGCTTTGATACTATTAATAATATAGACATTTACTATATGGTATGACTCCATAGTACAGCTTACATCAGGCACATTTAGATCGTAGAATCTAAGAAAAGCTCACTTTTGGATACTCATGGGGAAACAAAGCAATGAGATACATTCTTGGCTGAGGATTAGTGACTATAAAAATCAGAGGTTTTTCTTTTTTTCCCTGGTTTATAGTTTTCTTAAGTGAAATGACAAAGGCCAATATTCAGATATATATATTTGAATATCATGATGCATTAAGACTATTGTCTTCTAGGATTTTCTCCACAAACTTTTTTTTTATCCATTACTTAGGGTTGCTAAATAACAATTATTCAAAGTGACAAAGTGATTTTTTTTCTCTCCTGTACTCTTGGGTATTCTAAAAGAGTGTTTATATGCCCTGTGAGTGGGCAGACTCTGCAGATGAGGGCTGTGAGAGCAGCCCCACCTCAGTGCCAAACTTCTTTGCTCATGTGCCCACTAAAGAAACTTAAACAAACTCTGCAGCTTTTTGGTCATTTTTAAGTTGACTTCTAGAAGTGTTTTAATCATAAGTTTAAATAAATTGATTTATTTTTTTTAACTAGGATGTAGAAAATATTGAACATCTTATAAAATGAAATAAGATGAAGATTGTCATTGGATAAATATTTTACAATATGGTTTAAGTACATTTTAACTACCTTATGAAATACAGCACACTGAGGTGTTACAGCAAAGAAGACAGGCAAGATTTGTAGCCTGGGGGTTTTCCAAAGTATCTAAAAATTTTGGGTAGTGTAAAGCACTCCAGTTAGAATTAAAAGAATGATTGTCATGAGTCTATATTTTCCAGTTGTTTTGAATATAGAAAAATTACAAAATAAGCTCAAATACCTTCCTTTTTGATGCCAAGCTCCACCTTAATGGATGCAGGTGTCAAACAGCGGAAGGTAGGAGCCCTGCGTGTTTATGAAAGGAATCTTTTCCCAAACCCATCTTTCCCTCGTATGCCTTCATTTGGGGTCTTGGAGCCTTTTACACCACAGAAAAATGCCCAGTAGTAAGAATTGACTTGTGCGAGAAGACGTGCCTTACTTCTGTAAAGTGGGAGAGGGACTGGGGAGAGGTGGTCTCATTCTCAGGCAACTCGTAGTTTTTAGAAAGCATATTTGGAAGTTGAAGATCTGGAAACTGAATCCCTTAAAATGGTTTGGGTATGCAAACCCATGTGCATCTGTAAAGCCCAATGAAGGACCACCTTTCTAGGCAATATTTTTCCCGATCTCTTAAATATGAGTACAATTTTACAAGGCATCAGGAGAATGAGTCTTGATCTATGCCCAGTCCTTGGTCTCCTTGTTGCAGCCAGGTTGACTATTAATAGAACAGGTGGATCATGACGACTTCATGATCCAGTGCTATACTGGAAAATGCTTCACAACTGGCTCTTGGGGAAGGAGGAAGAAGCTCAGATGTATAGTGTTTTCCCATTTCTGTGGTGTAAATACTCCTGCTATGGACTATTTTAAGCCATGAAGTGAAGTAGTCTGGCTCGCAAAATTCCTGAAATTCACAAGTGGATTTCAGGCTCTGACAGATTGGTATGAGCCAGCTCCAGCACATCACTGAACCTTCATTCACTTACAATCAGATCAGAGTCAGTTGGAGATTGACCTCAGGATTTTTCAGTATGTATATTTACATACTTTTCAAAACCTAGCACCACTCTTCAGGTTTCCACCTGACCCATTGATCACAGGTTTAAATAAATTTGTTTATTTTTGTTACTAGGAAGTAGGAACCTTAGTCCATCTGTCCCATTATCTGGCCTTATACCTAGAATGATGACTGACTTGTCCCTCCTTCCTGACAGTCCTAACTGTGGTTTTCCTCCGAGGGTGTGCAAACCAGGTACTGCTTCTGGAATAAAAATCATGCAATTGAACAAATGTCTATTTTCAACATATCTGATAAAACATAGGTGTCAAATTGGCTTATCTCTTTTATTTATTATGTCTGCATTGTAGTTTTATTTTTGAGGGGAAGTACTTATAAAATGCTATTTGAACTTAATGATACTATTATATCTAATGGGCCATATCCGCTGGATTTGGGCCCCTTCAGAAGTAGACCCTGAGATAAGAATTTGAGTACAAGAACATAAGTGGGAGTTGAACAATGAGAACACATGGACACGGGAGGGGAACATCACACACTGGGGCCTGTCAGGGGGTGGGGGGCGAGGAGGGGGATAGCATTAGGAGAAATACCTAATGTAGATGATGGTTTGATGGGTGCAGCAAACCACCATGGTGCGTGTATATCTATGTAACAAACCTGCACGTTCTGCACATGTACCCCAGAACTTAAAGTATAATAATAATAAAAGAAATCAAGTTAAAATAATATATATATATAAAAGAATTTGAGGCTGGGCGTGGTGGCTCATGCCTGTAATCCCAGCACTTTGGGAGGCCAAGGCGGGTGGATCATGAGGTCAAGAGATCGAGACCATCCTGGCCAACATGGTGAAACATCATCTCTACTAAAAATACAAAAATTAGCTGGGTGTGGTGGCACACACCTGTAGTCCCAGCTACTCAGGAGGCTGAGGCAGGAGAATCTCTTGAACCCGGGAGACAGAGGTTGCAGTGACCTGAGATTGTGCCACTGCACTCCAGCCTGGTGATGGAGCAAGACTCTGTCTCAAAAAAAAAAAAAGAATTTGAGTACAAGAAATTTATTTGGGAGGTGTAGCAAGCACCAATAGGGGAGGAGGAAAATTATAGAGGCAAGGGAAGGCAGCCAACAAAAGGTGCATTAAGAAGCCAGCTGCCATAGTAAGTGACTGGGGCTTACTCCCATGAGGAAGCTCTAAGAAAGAGTGCAAACACATTTCTCAGAATTACCCTGCCAGGAGGCAAGGGAGCTGGGACATTTATACATGAACCCCTGAGAGGCATTAGTTAAGGGCTGCTTTTGAAGGTTGCTCATTCCCTGCCATTTGCATTTCTTTTTTTTGAGATGGCGTCTTGCTCTGTCACCTAGGCTGCAGCACAGTGGCACAATCATAGCTCACTGCAGCCTCAAACTCCTAGGTGATCAAGCAACCCTCAGTCACACAAGTAGCTGGAACCCCAAGTGCGTGCAACCAAGCCTGGATGATTTTTTATTTTCTGTAGAGATGATGTCTCACTATATCGCCCAGGCTGGTGTCCAACTCCTACGCTCAAGTGACTCTCCCACCTCGGCCTCCCAAAGTGCTGGGATTGCAGGTGTGAGCCACTACACCCAGCTCCATTTCCATTTTGTTAGGTACATGGTGAGATTGGTCCTCAGTTCTGGGAAAAGTCCTCAGCCTGGAGATGCAAATACTGGCAGTTGGAAGAGGCTCAAGCACATTGAAAGCCAGAAAATAAAGGTGGGGGACAGAAAATGTCTGCTGTGTTTCAAAACTTGCAACAAATATGGGAGTGCTTTATTTATATTACTATTTTGTCTAGAAACTCTAGTTCCTCATACATGTAGATGGCACCTAAAAAGAGCTCAAACTTAAATTAATCACATTCTGTCTTGATCAGGGCTTCTTACAGTAGGTGAGTGTCAGAATCTCATAGAAAAATGGCTCCAGACACAGAACTCAGAGACCCTACTTATTCTAAACTGCACCAAAATTCAAGTTATTGCTTTAGAAGGTGATTCCTAAATACTGGTTCAAGCAGAGGTAAGGTGAGAGTTCATTACGAAACAATCATCTGGGGATTTTGTATTAGAAATAGATCCAGGCTGGGCACAGTGGCTCAGGCCTGTAATCTCAGCATTTTAGGAGGCTGAAGCGGGAGGATCGCTTGAGCCCAGGATTTCAAGACCAGCCTGGGAAACACAGTGAGACTCCTGCCTCTACAAAAAATTTAAAAATTAGTCAAGTATGATGGTGAACGCCTGTAGTCCTAGCTACTTGGGAGACCGAGGTGGGGGAATTGCTTGAGCCTAGGAGGTTGAGGCTGCAGTGAGCTGAGACTGCCACTGCACTCCAGCCTGGGCAACAGAGTAAGACCCTGCCTAAAAAAAAAAAAAGATCCCAGGATGACCTCTAGACCTCCATTCTCTGTAGGTGTGGCTTCAGGTAGGTTGTCTGTTAAAAGCTGTCCGTGTGATAAAGGTGCCTAGTCTGGTTTGGGAACAAACAGTAAGCAGAGTTGGAGCCGACCTGTGAGTGTGCACCTAATCTGCATTCATATTCTAAAGAGGAAAGCTTTTCCCTTTTTCAGTGACACAATTGACAAATACTTTGTGTCCTTCTCCCTGCTATCCTGTAACATGCCCTCCAAGATTCTCTGCCATAAACATTATTTTAAAAAATTTCTTTTATGCAGAGTATTTCCTTGAAAACTAAATTAAAAATTTTATAATATAATCATCTAACTAAAAAATTGTAGCAACTCTTCTGGGAAGTCTTCCGTGACTTCATTCTTCTGGCCTCCACAGCCCTGTAGAGAGATCTTCCTTGTGGCACTTGCCACTTGTCCAGAAATAATATGTTACATGTTGGTGGCTCCCGAAAGATGGCGGCCCTCACCAGGTACAGACCTAGTTTTATTCATCTTTGTATTCCCATTCTTGAAGACAGTGCCTGCCTGATTATAAATACCTATCAAAAACCACATCATGTACTCTTTAGGAGTATATGAAAGAAACTCAGGAAGATAAATATTCTTTGTGAACTAAACACATTTATGAGTCTTTAAAGAGAAGGAATGTTTATCTAACAAGCTACAAAACAGACAGACTTTCATAAACTTGTATTTGTACATAATTCCAAAAGGGATTGGTTCAGTTAGTGTTCCTGCAGCAAAAATATTCCAGCTAGCTATGACCTTGAACCAAACACTTGTGTGTGTCTGTGTGTGTTTTAAAATTTTTTTTAATTTAAAGGTTTTTTTATTTTTTATTTTTGAGACAGGATCTCACTCTGTCACCCAAGCTGGAGTGTTGTGGCATGATCATGGCTCACTGCAGTCTTCACTTCCCAGGCTCAATCAATCCTCCCACCTGACCCTCCTGTGTAGCTTAGCTGGGACCACAGGTGCAGGCCACCACACCTGGATTTTTAAATTTTAGTTAAAAATAAATTTAAATTATTTTAAAATAATTTAAATATTGTAACTATTTAAATAATTTAAAATAAT
>NW_026652283.1:24328920-24401797 GCF_009828535.3 Hylobates moloch | reverse complement strand
AAATATTGTAACTATTTAAATAATTTAAAATAATTTAAATATTGTAAATACTTAAATAATTTAAAATAATTTAAATATTGTAAATACTTAAATAATTTTAATTATTTGCTCTGTCTCAGGCTGGAGTGCAGTGGTGTGATCTCCACTCACTGCAACCTCTGCCTCCTGGGTTCAAGCGATTCTCCTGCCTCAGCCTCCTCAGTAGCTGGGATTACAGACACCTGCCACCATGCCTGGCTAATTTTTGTATTTTTAGTAGAGATGGGGTTTCACCATGTTGGCCAGGCTGATCTCAAACTCCTGGCCTCAAGTGATCCACCCACCTCAGCCTCCCAAAGTGCTGGGATTACAGGCATGTGCTACAGTGCCTAGCTTTTTTTTTTTTTTTTTTTCTGTATCAGAGAATGAATATGGGCCTTTTAAGGACATTGCAGACTATGATGATCACGGATTAGCAAAGAGATAATAAATTTGACAATAAATTTCTTTTTTAAAAATTCCCACTGAGGGTATATAAGACAGAAATTTCTTAACTCAAAATAATTTTTTTGGGGGAAAGTTTACATTATCTGTTAAAATGCACACAAGGAAAGAAAGTACGAAAATAGAGGTTAATTAAAAGACAGTGAAATAATTAACATTTTCATTTTAACAACTTGCATAAAATTATGTGAAAAGTAAGATATTAATCGGATAACCTAGGAAATTCCCTTTGTAAAATGTAACTATGAAATGAGAGTTTCAAGATTGATTCATGAGAATATGTTTCATTATTGTGTGGACACATCTTGTATAGTCAAAGCTACAGAAGAAGTTATTGGAGGATTTCGTAAAATGTTCTTCCTTAGAGAATCCTAAGACTGGGCTTGAAATCCCTCTACCCAGTGGATTCTAAAGGTGGTCTGGCTTAGACTAGGGGGCCCCTTAAGTTTTCTTTCAGTTCCAAGAATCTGTGATAAAGGCTGTAGATTTCAAGTTGGATTAGAATAAATTTATTTCAAGAATAAATTGTTCTTATAGACAGAGAGAGAAACATTGTAGTTCGGTGACACAGTACATTTACTTTGGGCCCCTGGGCTGATTCAAGTTGACAAGGGTGAATCATATTGAAATCATAGCACACAAATAAAATAGTGAAGATGCTGGAGCTTGTTCTCATGATATTAAAGTTCATCTGTCAGGGGATGCCGAATGGTAAGTCAGAACAAAATAGTATTGTCAAATGAGTGTTAGATTTCATGTTAGAACAACACAAATCATTTGGTACTGTTTGATTTTGCCTGGGAACTTCTTGTGGTCAAAGAAGAAGTTTCTCTCTTTCCTTCCTCTCGCCCTTCTTTTTTGCCCTAAAGTTTACCATGTTAGCTGTTAACTTGGAAATATGTTTATGCTGCCCCTGATAGACACTCATAAAAAAATCACAGAATTGCTGTGTCTTTGTATAAAAAGTGTAGTTATCTCACTTTGTGTAAAGAGGAAAAGGAAAAGAGTACGAAGAAAGATGGTATGAAAACATCAGCTTTTAAAAAATAGAGAAAGCTTAAAGTGCTCTTAAAAGTTGTCAGATTTATAGCCTTAAAAGACTTGAAGACTGAGAGCCCCATTTATTCACAGCAAAGGCGCAGGTCCCATCTCTGCTCTCTCGTGACTCATCCTGCTGTGCTGGAAGGGTGGCCCACAGATGAGAGGGTAATTTAGTTTCTCGGATTGTTCAATCTTCTTGTTCGGTTTGCTCACAAAGGTACTAATTAGGGGAAATTGTTATGGTGTTATTTTTCTCATTTGAACATCTGTTCCTTATGGGCTGGACACAGAGAAGTAAGTCACTTATAGAAGCAACCAGGAAGTTGGAGGGTGGCGGTTCTGAGTCACTGTCTTAATAAGTTCGAGTGTAAACCAGTGGCCAGTGTATGAAAGGATCAGAACCCTCTAAATCCACGAGCTTTCCATGTCCAGGTAAATATACTGCCCCTGTCAAGATTGGAAACCATAGCAGCCAATGCTTTAAAAAACAGTAACTTTTGTATAAAAGAGTTAGAGTTCAGAAAATAACGTGTATATTTTTACTTTTTTTTTCTTGGAAATATGATTAATATTTGTGCCCAGCACTGTTCTAAATGCTTTGTGTTGAATCCCCACAGCAACCTTAGACCCTATTAAAACATGTGCAAAGTACTCGTTAAGGACATTTCTCCAAAGAAGATAGACAAATGTTACATTAGCACCTGAAAAGATGCTCCATATCACTAGGCACAAAGAAAATGAAACTCAAAATCACAAAGAGATACCACTTCAACCCACTAGGATGGCTATAATTTTTAAAAAGGGGGGTGGGGGGAACCAGTGTTCACAAGGATGTGGAAAAATTGGAACCCTTATACATTACTGGTGGCAATGTTAAACAGGGCAGTCACTGTGAAAAAGAATTTGGTAGTTGGTTCCTCAAAAAGTTAAACATGAAATTACAATCAGACTCAAAAATTCCACTTTTAAGAATATACCCAAAAGAACTGAAAAGCAAGTACCCAAATACTTGTACGTGAGTGTTCATAGAAGTAATGTTTATGCTTCTATGGTATAGAAGGTGGTATAGACAAAAGGTGGAAATAACCCATTGTCCATCCATGGACAATGAATAAGCAGGGTATGGTATACACATGCAATGGAATGTTGCTTAGCAGTAAAATGGAATGGAGCATTGATACATGCTACGATGTTGATGAACCTCAAATACATTGTGCAAAGGACATGATTTTCTTGTTTTTTATGGTTGTATAGTATTCCGTGGTATATATGTGCTATATTTTCTTTTTCTAATTCACTGTTGTTGGGCACCTAAGTTGATTCCATGGAGACATCTACCCTTATTTTTAGCACTACTGCATTCAACAGCACATTCCTGGATAATAAATTAATGAGCCTTCCAAGCATATCAGTACTTTCCTTTGAGAACCTTGCAACGTGCTTGCATTAAGTGAAAGAAACCAGACACAGCGGTCAGTATGATTTCATTTATGTGAGTTATCCATAAAAAGTAAATGCATAGAAAAAGAAAGATTGGAGGTTGCCAGTGGCTGGGAGAGGTAGGAACAGGGAGTTGCAGCTTATCAGGGTAGGGAATTTCTTTTGAGGTGATAAAAATATTTTGGTACTAGAGAGTTTATGGTTGCCCAACATTGTGAATGTACTAAATGCCAATAAATAATTCCCTTTAGATGGTTATTTTATTATTACTATTATTATTTTATTTTATTTTTTTGAGACAGAGTCTTGCTTTGTTGTCCAGGCTGGAGTGCAGTGGTGTGATCTTGGCTCGCTGCAAACTCCGCCTCCCAGGTTCACACCATTCTTCTGCCTCAGCCTCCCGAGTAGCTGGGACTACAGGTGCCTGCCACCATGGGCGGCTATTTTTTTTTTTTTTTTTTTGTATTTTTAGTAGAGACGGGGTTTCACTGTGTTAGCCAGGATGGTCTCGATCTCCTGACCTCGTGATCCGCCCGCCTTGGCCTCCTAAAGATAATGGTTAATTTTATGCTATGCAAATTTCACCTCAATAAAAAAAGTGGGGGTAGTCTCAGGCCAACTGAAGCAAATTGGTCATCCTGTTGCTTACACGTGAAAAAATCTGTGAGCAAAATAACTGGCTCTGAGTTATTCCTTGAAACCACTTAACAGGTGACACCTTTAAAACACTGGAACACAGTAAGTGCCCTATATACATTACTTACTGTTTAGAAAAAAATAGAAGTGATAGTTTGTGGCAGTTTGCAAAAACACCATGATTGTGCTATTAACTGGCCTCTAGCCCAGTTTCTGGTGCGTGATACACATTCTCATAATGTTTATTGAATTGATCTCACTGGGAAATCTCATTCTCTAGAGATATTCTAGAATAAAGTATTTATCCCATCACTTCAAATCTTTGAAGATTGGTTGGTGGATGCCTCAGGGGACAACTAAGTTCAGGTAATATCTGTTATTCCATATACTATTTCATATAAAACATTAAACTATCAATGCAATGGAACAGCTGATATGGATGAAAAGCCATGTGTAGCTTTCTATTAGTAATCTTTCATACCCTTGAGACGGTAGTACAATTAATAATTTTTTTCTCTAGACAAATTCTTAAACAAAGTAAAACCATGTATAACCTCTAGGAATCTTCCCAACACCAATGGCACAGAAATCCAAAGAAAATAGGAAGAAGCTCATCTCAAAATATGACGGGCTTTACTCCAACAAGGCAATAATAACTTTCCAGATTGAGTGCTTTGTCAGATTATTTGTTTTGATACTCTCAGACTCTTAAACTAGGCCAAGATTCATGAACAGGAGCAACAATCGTTTGCTAAACATTTAGAGAAAGCATTTTGTGGGGAAGAAGCTGTGTTACTAATTTTAGACCTCTACTCTTTTTCTTTTTTTAAAATAGTAGATTCAGGGGATACATGTGCAGGTTTGTTACAGAGATATATTGCATAATGCTAAGGTTTGGGCTTTTATTGGACTCATCACCCAAATAGTGAACATAGCACCAAATAAGTAGTTTTTCAATCCCTATCTTCCTCCTTTTCTCCCCCTTTTTGGAGTACCCAGTGTCTATCATTTCCATCTTTATGTCCTTGTGTATATAATGTTTAGCTCTCCTATAAAGGTGAGAAAATGTGATACTTGGTTTTCTGTTTGTGTGTTAATTCACTTAGGATAATGGCCTCCAGATACACCTATGTTGCTGCAAAAGACATGATTTTGTTCTTTTTTATGGCTGTATAGTATTCCATGGTGTATATATACCATATTTTCTTTATCCAATTCACTGTTGATGGGCACCTAAGTTGATTCCGTGGAGACCTCTACCCATATTTTTAGCACTACTGCATTCAACAACACATTTCTGGATAATAAATTAATGAGCCTTCCATATGTCTCAGTACTTTCCTTTGAGAACCTTGGGATGTACTTTCATTAAGTGAAACCCATTGTAGTCCCCATGTGGTCGCTGTTGTACCAGGTTTAAAAGAATAATTGCCATATTTAGCTTTGTAATGTCCTCATTTTATAAAGTAGACATTTCATGGCTCAAACAGGACCAGTGATAAGGTTATTCATGGGTGAATTTCTACTCATGGACATTTCTGACAGTAAATGCACAGAGCCAGTTCATAGAAAGAGCATTAAATGGAATTCCAGATTTTAATTACCCTATCCTTCCTTCCAAATCTGTTTCTTAGTCTCTGGTTTTACCTATCTTTGTACATATCACCACCCAAATGCTCAAGGTTGGAACTTCGGAGCCGTTGTTGATTCTTTGTTTTTCTTGGGCATCCTCACGCCCACTCCATCAGCAAGTCCCATCTTGTCACTCCTCTCCTTGTCCTCTGTCCCATCCTGGTCCCAGCTGCCCACTTTTCTTACCAAGATGCCTGCAACGAGCCCTACCCTTTGGCTTGGCCTCTGGCAGCTGTTCTCCATAAGTCAATCGGCACAATCTTTGCAGAAAGGAAATCGGTCACTATGGGTCTCTGCTCAAAATCTTTCGTTGCCCCTCACGCTCCTTCCACCTACCAATTGTGCTGGTCGGTTTCCCCGAGGAAGTGCTTCTCTACTGTTTCTATGGCCAGCTCCTTCTCATTCCACCTTGAGGAGTATTCTATCTAAAGCAGCTCTTCACGCCCAGTACACATGACAGCCATGATTATCCATCAGGCTTCATTTGTTTCTTTCATAACATTCCCGATTTTATATTTACTTGATTATTGTCTATTTCTTAGCTTTTCTCCCTTTAGAATGAAACTTCCATGGTGACAGGGATTGTGACTTATGGACCACAGTATCTATTTGCAGGTCTGTAAGTGATACTGGTCACTGCTTGGAGGGTGAACTTGTCACTGCTTCTGGGTCCTTTCCACTTCCTCTGCCTCTTTTCTCAATACTCCAGCCTTGAAAACTCTGATGACTCAGTAGGAGCAGGTAAAAATGATAGGCAGGGGTTAAAACACTCTGTTTTATTTACAACAAAGAGAATTTCTTTACACTGTATTTATTTAACTGTTTTCCCCCAAATATATGTGTGTATAGGAGAGGTGGGGATGCAGAAGGGGATGGAAAAGAGTTTACATATTTTCTCTCCCAATTTGTGAGATGTAGAAATGAGAAGGTGAAAATGATTGTAGAAAATATTAAACACATATTTTGGAGGCAGGTCCAGCTTTTGGAAGCACAGTATCTTTTCCAAGAATCAATTTGACTGATTGCCATGGACTCATTTTACATAAAGTGGGCCTAGTAAAAACATTTGGAAAAAAAATATGTTAGTAGAGACCCTTTATGCTTTCTCATAAAGTTTTCCCCTGAGTAAGCAAGTACGAGAGAAGCCCTTGTCTTCTGATTACGTGTATAACTAAGCTACGAGAGCTTAAATGTAGCCTTATTTGTTAATATCAAAAGCAATAAGTTGTATATTTGGTGTGGAATCTTCCTGCTGGTGTAATTTTTGTAACATTTACCCTACCACCTGGAAAAAAAGATTGGCCTTCACTTTCTACTAAGAGGCTAATTTTACTTGGGTAGTGTGGCCCATCTGTGGATCCATTCACTCACTACTTAGTATATAAATATGCCAGGCACCATTGGTGGAGTCAGATGAATTATTATGGACTGGTTTACTCCCTGTCTTCTGCCATGTTAGGCCTCTCAACTCCCTAGGAGGAGTGGCTTTCACTTTGCAGTGTGCCAGGTCAGGCATGAGATTTAAACTTAGATTAGCTTAATATTTATTTTCTCTTTCTTGACATACATTCAACCTTTTTATAGCCTTTTACTCTCTCACCAGATGTGGTCCATTTCTTCACACTGCAATGGGCCTCATATGATTAAGTCAGTTTCTTAAACACCTCTTGGCCCATCAAAAACTATATTTTAAAAATTACTTTCCAAAGGAGACACGTCTGCAGAAAACTTTTGGATGCAACACAGCTGGTTCGCTTCAGGGGACACATTCTCAGAAATGACCGGATCATTTCTGTGTGGGCTGGTACCAGGAGAGCCCCAATGAGGTGTTCTCTAGACCATCAACGTTGCCAAGCTCCCTTTGCAGGTCAGTCCCCCAGCATGCAGTGATGTTAGATGTTTAGGAAGGTCAGGGGACTGCCAAAAATCACTATATGCTTCCTGATCTCTACTTTCTGGTTCCTTAGTCATTTCCTCAAAGACATCTTGTGGTCTGCTTACTTCCTTTGCCACCTTTTTTGAGTGTAAGTATCATGTGGATACCTTTTGACTTTTTATTCTACATGATGGGTCAAAACTGCTCACCATAACACAAAATAAATAGTAGAAAGAACAGCCACAGCCAAGTAAACGATGTGTGGACCACACAACTCAGGAAAATGAGGTAGAGTCCTTTTTGGCAGAGTGCCTTTGCAATATGATGCAGTAATACTCTTTAGCTGGGAATAAACGTAAGGTAGGGTGTGTGGAAGATATCATCCAGAGCATGGTGCGGGGGTGGGGGAGCCATATATATATGTATATGTATAATGTAATATATGTAACTGTATATGTATATACATGTATATGTAGCAATATATGTATATGTATGTATATAATGTAATGCATATCTGTGTGTGTATGGGTGCATTATATAGATATGCAAACACACATATATACATATATATGTTAGTTTGTAAAGAAAAATGTTTCAGAGACTTACAGACATTTGAGTTAGCACGATGTGCAGCATTATCAAATAGGGTCTGTCTGTATGTATTCCCTTAGATATGGGTTTCCAGAAAAAGCTTAAGTGAATGCCCCCAACAAATTATCATTAGGTTTAGATACATTTAGAGTTTCATTTCATTCTGTAATAAGGTGAGTTGATGGTGGTGTTATTTCAATTTACAACTGAGAAAACCAAAATCTGGATGCATTGTTAAAGGAACTGCACTAGCTTCTGCTGCCTCTCAGTATTCAGAGAATGCTCAGGTATTGCGATGGTGAAATAATTATTTACAATCTTAAATTACTTTGCCATGTTTTTAGTCACAAATCATCTATGGGCTGCCTTCTTTTTTTTTTTTTTTTTTTTTAGACAGAGTCTCGCTGTCGCCCAGGCTGGAGTGCAGTGGCACGATCTCGGCTCACTGCAGGCTCTGCCCCCCAGAGTTCACGCCATTCTCCTGCCTCAGCCTCCCGAGTAGCTGGGACTACAGGCGCCCGCCACCTCGCCCGGCTAATTTTTTGTATTTTTAGTAGAGACGGGGTTTCACTGTGTTAGCCAGGATGGTCTCGATCTCCTGACCTCATGATCCGCCCACCTCGACCTCCCAAAGTGCTGGGATTACAGGCGTGAGCCACCGCGCCCGGCCTGGGCTGCCTTCTTTATGTGATGCGCTTACTTTTAATTAAGCTCCTAAGGAAGCAGAACCAGCAAAGGCTATTGCTGTTATTATTCATGGTGCATTGTTGGGTAAGGCTTCTATAACAAATGTGTAGCACAATATCACACATTGTAAATATTTATGAACTGTGCTACAAAGAAATTGAGATTTTGAAAATATTAAAAAATATTATTTCATGAGAAAAATCTATTGTATAAAAGATAACCATATCAGATAATCTGTTATTAAGTGAATGAACTTGTTAAAAATGAATTGGCTATAAAATGTCATAAAATATAGCAGATTAAATCACTTTTTTAGAGTCTTGCCGGACTTTTTTTTTTTTATGAGTTACTATACTGCTTTTATCCAAGAACTCCTGAAGGCAGAAAAGAAATTAGAAATGACTTGAAAATTCCCATCATGCTTCATTCTCTGGTGGAAATTTGCAGACCCTAATGGAGTTTGTTACGTAATCAGCTTTAGGCATTCAATGGCTTCTTTTATTATAAAACAGAATTCTTGCCTAACACAGCCTCTCCTCCCTTTTTTTCGGCCCTCAGTTTCTGGAGTTACAAATGCACTTCAACAATGATCAAGTCATGCTGCAACAGGCAAAGAGAACAAAGAGACAACTGCAACAAGAAATTGCTGAACTTGGGTCTGAAATCCCAGCATTAACAAAAAAGGTGAGATCAATAATGCTCAAATGGGCGAGTTGATGACAAATTTGAGATAACTCCATTTTGGGTTTCATACCTGCTGTTTTATCTTCGTTCTTCACAGAACACATGAAGAGTTGGTATTATGAAAATCATTATAAAACAACTACTTGCCATTTCTAATTATGTAATATTTGGAAAACATCCAGATGTAAATGTGTCATACTTCTTTCTTTAACTTTTGGGCTGTAAAATAATTAAGAGAGATGAAATTGAATTAATGTAATAAAACACTATCTGACATAAAATAAATTTTATAATTGATCCAACAAGTTGTAGACAGAACTCCTTAAACTCCAAGTAGCTCTGAACCTCTAGATGCCATTGAAAATATGTTGCTGCTTTTTAATGACTTCAGGGGATTGAAAAACGTAACCTTCTTTCAAATATTATACTAATTCCCCCCAAACCAAACGCAATATGCTTTTCTCATTGACAAAAACCAAGTTTCTCACTGTGCAAATTTACCAAAATCAGAGACTTTTCTTATGATTGTGAGCTGGCTAAAATTTACCAAAGACAGGAAGATGATATTATCACCAAACATTGCCATAAATTTTTTTATTCAAGTATTACTATGATGGTTGCACAACAGTGTGAATGTAATCAGTGCCACTAAACTATACACTTAAAAATAGTTAAGATGGTAAATTTTATGTTATGTGTATTTTACCACAATAAAAAAAACACAAAGAAAGAATAATTATGCAATGATCACCTGGGCACAAGTTTAATAAAAAGAGCACTATGTTTAGTTTTGACATTTTATGAGAGCCCTCCCAGGATGTCCTGATCCCTTCACAGCCCTTCCTGTCCTGACCTGAATTTTGTGTTATAGTTCCCTTGCTATCAAAGATAGCAAAAGTCTTGCACATTAAAGAGCTTTATAAATGGAGTCTTCTTCTATGTGTCCTTCTGCAACAGCTTTTTCATTCAATCTTTAGTTCTAGATTCATTTATATTGTTACATGCAGCTATACTTTATATGTTTCCACTGCCTTATCACATGGATCTACCACAATCTATCCATTTGCTGTCGATCTGTTGATTGAGGTTGCTTCTCATTTTATCCTTTTTTTTTTTTTTTGGTTATTACACATAGTATTTCTTTGAACCATTTGTCTTCCTGTACATATGGACAAAATTGTCACTATGGCATATACCTAAGAGCAAAACAACTTTTCTAGAAAATGCCAAATTGCTTTCTAGATAATGCAAAATTACTTTCCAAATTTACCCACTTACATATTCACCAGCCTTGTAAAAGTGCTGGGACACTCCATGTTCTCACTAGAGTTACAATGTTTTGCCTATCTGGTTTATATAACATGATAGCTCACTGTGGTTTTAATTTTTAACTTTTCAACTTCCTGACTTCTAATGAGGCTGTGTATCTTTTGCTTTTTATTGGCCATTTGTGTCTTCCCTTCTGTGAAGAGCATATTCAAGCTTTTTGTTCATTTTTCTATTGAGTTCTTTGTCTTTTTCTAATTAATTTGTGGGAGTTCTTTCTGTGAGTGATGCAGATTGCAAGTCTTTTCTCCCAGTTTTTGACTTTTCTTTTCACTCTTTTTGGTGTCTGCATTGACAATTTTTTACATTTCTATTATGGATGAAATCATGAGGGAAAGAACAAAAGATATAGTTTTGGCAGTCTGGTCAGTCTGTCTCTCGTCTCATAAATCACACACAAGGTCTATCAGCCTAGAAGGTTCAGTTTGTATTTCTGTTGACTGAAGGCAGCAACTACATCTCAAAACTCAACTGCATCTCAGTCATCATTAAGCAATGTGTATGGTAGTATTTTAACCGTGCCTGGAACAAATGATTACTCCATCCATTTTCCTATCCCGCTGCACATAGCTTATTCAGTAGCCATAGAACCTGGCAAACATATAAATGCCTATTTTCCAAGATGAGAATAAGTTGCAGACATTCAACACTTTTGTATTAGGAGAGTGCAGGCATTGTACACAGAGCTGGTTTCAAATACCTCCTCCTTCATTTTCCAGGCATAAGATCTCTATGCTTCCACTTCCTTATCTCTATATTGGGACTAATAGTTACCGCAGAGGGAATTTGAATAGATTTAATTAGATAATCAACTTACAGTACCCATCATTTAATACATGCTCAATAAATGATAATCATTAGTGGGATTACCACTGTAAAATAAATGGCTATACCAAGAATCACTGTATATAGATACTTCAATTTTGTTAAAACAAAAGGGTAGGAATTTAAACTCAAGGAAAGGTAAAAATTATCCCAATGAGATCTCAGATTTAAGAGCAGCAAGAAAATGAGTTGTTGCCACAGCACCAGGGCCAATACCCATAAGGTGGGACAAGAGTACAAAATGTCCTTACTTGCTCCATCTGCCCTACCATTCCCCATTGTACTTCTAGTTTGATCCGGCTCTGATCCACTGTCAGAATGGAGTAACTAGAAAGTCGGTAGCTAAAGAGCACATTTTGTTCCCTTATTACACATGGAGCACTTCTTTAGGGGCCAGACTGGAATTTTTTCCCACCTCTCTGCCAATGTTGAGCACATGGGTAGCACAGAGGTCTGATCCTAAATCCTGGATGAAAAAGATACTATTGCTGGCCTTGAAGAGTTTAAACTCTAGTTGGGAAGAAAGAAATCCCTATAAAGCAATTGGAGAGTAATGAGGAAAAGGTAACTGTCAAACTGTTGATTTTATTTTAATAGCTACATCCTACAAAGAGTTCACTGATATAGTAAAACTATTATTAATTAAAATTGGTTATTTTTTCAAGATTTGCCACTTATAAAAAAGAAAAAAAAAGGCAAGTGTGCCATTGTTAAGTACTTGTTTCCTATCCAAATGTCGTCAGTGGTGTTTTAACCTCATATCCTATCAGCTTCAAGTTAATTTGCTGTGTTTTCTTTGTTTATGTTTTTCATTATTTTAAAAAGTGTTTGTTCACTGGGTTGGCAGCAAAAGAGAATTAGTTCTTTGCAGCCTTAAGTGAACTGACCTGACCAAGGTTACCAGCAGGGAGTCATTTTTACAGAAAGGACTGAAGTATTTAGACTGGTAGTTCTGTACTTCTTCATCTCACTGCTTTTCCAGCTCAAGTGGAGATCTGTTTTTGTCTGGGTAGTTTAAGCAAGGTGTGAAGTTAGTGCAGGGATGAATGACTCTCACAGGGAACAAGAACTCCGGCTTCCCAGTGACCGCCTGTGCCCGCCTCTCCTCCAGGATGCTTTCCTACTTATCAAGGGAATGAAGACGAGTGGACGTGGGTCCCGCTGTGCTGCAGCACTTTTGAAAATACTTGTGAAATATAAATCAGCGCTTCCATTTCTGAAGCAATTGCAACAACTCTTTAGCCCAGAGGATGAGTAGAGTTTAAGAAGATAAATCTGAAAGACCCTTTCAGGGGTTATTTTATATTAAGACACTGAGAAGGCAAACCTGAAATTACTGAAAAAGAAACACACACACACACACACACACACACACACAAACACACCAGGAAACCCCCAAAAGAAGCTGCTATTCCATTGTAAAATTTAGGATATACCTCTACTTATACAAGTTGTCCTGAAATAATGTTAGTGTGCTCCCAAGGTAGCAAATATAGATATGAACACCCAGCCAGCAAAATCGGCCCTCTGAATTTATAGATTGCCATGTTTCCAAGAATAATGACTTAGTGGAGGTGTCAGCTGTCAAAGCACAGCCATCACTCACTCAGCAATGGAAAAGAGTGTCTAGTGCTCATCCAAGCCTGAAGCAGGATGCTTATTGACTAACCAGGAAATGAGGCTTCTGATATTCTATTAGAATGTTAAACAGAAAAAAAAAACCCACTGAAATATGTGTGATGGCTCACTGCTGAGTAAACATCATCATGCACGGCACACCTTTGCCAATCTTTCCTGAAGTCATTACAGGATGCATACTGCCTTTGACAATGAAAAGCAAGTAGGTATAGCTGGCCTGTCTCCACTGCCCCAAAAGGGTGACTGCTTTTAGAAAAGGAAATATTCTAAGAAAAAGACACCCTTAACAGGAGATAAACTGGAGTATGGATTTCCACTATAATTCTTGCATTGTTATTGAAGTAAATTATTCTAAAAGAAATTAAGGCCTTTCTAATGTAGTGATTTATTCACATATTTTTCTTGTTTCTTTTAAAAATAAATGCTCAGTATAGAATTAATTTGTGAGTCTGAGTTTGTTTTATTTTAAAGAAAGTGGAGAGGAACCCCTCTGTTGATGGGCCCACCACAGAAAAAAAAATTTCAGGAGAAAGATTTGTGATGATTTTCCCAGAAGATCTATTTTGAGAATCACTATTGGGCCCACATATAAGAGTGGCCTGGTTCTGAGAAAGGCTATCAATTACATTCCTGGTCCTGGTTTTGTTGTGTGTCCTCCACAGATGATGTCACCTTGTTACTGCTACCCCTCTGGCTATCTGACCAATGTCTGTCAGGTTTCTAGATAAAGTGTTTCCACAGCCTATGCCTTCTGCCTGTGGATGGGTATAAGTCAGTTACTAGCATCAAAGTGTCATAGAGCTGCTGTGTTACAACGTGAGAGACTCCAAATGGCAAGGGGCCAGTGCTTGAATTTTTCAGACACTTTCTATGATGCTGAGCTGGCAGGAGGGCACATGTCATTGTTCCTCCCCACTCATGACTGCATTTTAGGTTCTTCCTCAGTATTCAGAGTGCCAGGGGGAGGGAGGGGAACTAGCAGCAGTGCATATGAAAGCTTGTTAGAAATGCAAAACCGCAGGCCCGACCATAGGCCTACTGAATCAGAATCTGTACTGTAACTAGATCTCCAGTTGACTTACGTGCACATTGCATTTTGCGAAGTGCTTTTCTACTTTTACCAAAGGATTGGTCCATGTGGTCTTTTCTTACCCCATCTTTGCCCTATTACTTTAAATCTTTCCAAATATTCTTCACTATTCAATGTAATTACAGAATACATCTTAGATTCTGCCTTTTCTACTGGAACAGGAAGTCAGGATTGAGGAGAGGCAGCACAAAAATGGGACTATCATGAAGTAAGCCTCAGACATTCTGATTACTTCATGTTAAAAATCTACTCATGATGAGAATTAGTCTAGTTGAAATTACTGGCTAAATACAATACTTACTAAATAATAATAATAATAATAATGTTCTTAAATGAAATAAAATTAGACACTTTCAACCTCTGTATTTCTGTAGTTTGTGCTTTTGTTGATGTCATAATTACTATTAAATTGGGGAAGAATCATACTGATTTTAAAACTGATGAAAATAATGAATAGATGCTGAAGTCTTAGGAAAGATTCTTCGAGTGAATGCCCTCAGCTATAATACAAATGTTCCTTCTTTTCTCTTGTTGAAACTGGGTGTCATGGTAATTTTTGCATCACGTATGTCTGTGGCACCAAAGGCCTGGGTTCTTCTGGGGAACGTCACAGTTCTGTTGGTTCAGGCCACATTCAGAATTCTGGGACAATCTCTTCTTTTGACTACCCTAGAGTAACAACAGTAATAGTGATAACAGCTTAAATCTCTGCAAGCACATTATATTGTATGTGCTGAAAGGTTTATGAAAAGAAAAGAAAACAAAACAAAGAACTATTCAATAACAGGCAAATAGGCAAATTATAGTATTCTGACACCCCACAATAAAAAAAAGTGGTCCCTGTTTGCTGACCATTATTAGTTAGTTGGCATACATTATCTCTAGTTCTCGTATCTAGGAGCTGTTATTCTTATTTTAGAGTTAAAGAAAGTTAGAGAAATTTTAAAAATGTTCCTAAGATCGTGCAAATAATAAATGATGGAGCTTGTATTCAAACCGTAGTCTGTACTTCCCACAACCAGGGTTTTATCTAAGCTCTATAACTCTTCATCACTTGATATACAGTGAGTAATTGGCTTTTAAGGTAACAGGGGAAGGCAGGTACTTCCAGAAGACTACTACAGTACCCCTCATCCCTGAACTACAGATTCACTGAAGGCCCTGGCACTACTGGCCAGTAGAAAAAGTCTGAATGAAGTCCAAGATCAGAGTGATTCCAGGTCTCCACAGGTCCTGCTTGCATTGCCCAAAGGGAGCTTGTGTTCAGGTGGCAATTTGTTTTTATAGCTACAGTTACTTTTAATCAGTGCTGCTGTTATTCTATTTCCTTCAGGATTTTTCTCTATCATTGGTCTCTCTCATGTTTATATTCCTCCCCTCTATCAGTCCCCTTCTCTTGTTATGGGCATACTCAAGTCTCCTCATCCTAAAAAAGCAATCAACCACTAGCAACAAGAAATGTTTCTTGACTCTGATTCTCCTTCCTATGGTTGCTCCACTCTTATACCCTCTTCTGCCTCTTGACAGAGTGGCTGCCTCACTTGCTATCTACAAATCATTATTTTTCATTTACTTTTGTATCAATTGCCGCCTGGTTTTCTCTTCCTCCACTCACTGAAACTAATTGAACTATTTCCAGCAAGTTTCATGACGCTGATACCCAACAGGCTTCTTGCTGGAGGAAAATGGAAATAAATGACATTTTATATTGGAGGAAAAGGGAACATAAATGACATTTGTGGAACACATCCTGTGAGTCATTTTTCTGCAATGTTTTTGTCTATGTTTTCTTATCTAACCCTCATAGTAACCCTGTGATATTTTAAATCATCAATATTATTATTATTTAAAACTCAGGAATAGGTTCAGACTATTCCATTAAAATAAGGTAGAGACCTGACTCAAACCTAGTTCTGTCTGACTCGAAATTCCATGTTATTTTATTATACAAGGTGTAAACAAACAAACCAACAAAAAAAGTCTAAGTCCCCACACTGCCCGCCCAGCCATCTGAATAGACCCCTCCTCTTGGCCAAGGGCTTTCCAAAGTTAACCTGAAAAACTTGTTCAGGCCATGATGGGAAGGGGGAGCCAGACATGCCTCATTATACCTTCCTCCCTTTTGGAATTACTGATAGAATAGACTCTTTAAGTCTGATAGGAAATATTCCCAATCGATTCTCGCTGAGTCTGCTACCTGGAGGCTTCATCTGCCTGATAAAACCTTGATCTCCACAACCTTTTACTGTAACCCAGACATTCCTTTCTATTAACAATAACTCTTTTAACCAATTAATTGCCAATCGGAAAATCTTCGAATCTGCCTATGACCTGGAAGCCCCCACTTCAAGTTGTCCTGCCTTTCCGGATTGAACTAATGTAAATCTTACATCTATTGATTGATGTATTATGTCTCCCTAAAATGTATAAAAGCAGGCTGTACCCTGGCCACCTTGGCCACATGTTGTTAGGACCTCCTGAGCCTATGTCACGGGTGTGTCCTTAACCTTTGCAAAACAAACTTTCTAAATTGCTTGAGACCTGTCTCAGATGCTTTTGGGTTCACAAAGGAAAAAAAAAAGAAATAGAAGCAAGAAGTGGAGGAGAGAGAGAGAGAGAGAAAATGAGAGCGAGAATGGAAAGAAAAGGAAGAGGGGAGGAAAGATTTAAATCCAGCAAAATTTCTCTAAAACAAGCAAGAGATTCAAATTGACCATTAGATAAATTTCATTGCAATTATTACCTTTTAATTTTATTGTACAGGAATATTTTATTTCAGGATTAAAAGTGGAACATACAATTGGGAATAAAATATAATACTAGTAACAAAAGTTACTTATGTTCCAAAAGTAGCATTCTTAATGGAAAGGCTTCCGATCGTCTGTTAAATTATGTTTTCTGTGGAAATGAACGCTGCAGCTAGGGTATCTACTTGCTAATACTGCCACCTTGCACAACTTTCTGAGGGATTTGTTCATGCACAAGAAACTAGGATATGGGGCAGATAGCGAATGAACACTAATTTGTGTGTGCTATTTAAGTTTTTTTGAAATTATTCAAATTTCTCTGGCCTAGAAACCAGGACAGAATCTCAAGACAGATGGCTTGGTAATGAGTTTTTCACCTCTTTTGGCTGCCAAGCAATTTGGAAGTTGCACTCGGCCAGGCCCCTGTCAATGCAGTTCGGCACTTCAACTTGAAGACAAGTCTGACACCAAGAAGTTGTCATCATCAGCAGCTAATGCTTAGCAAGTGAGGCACATCAAGTGTCATGAAAATGGAAAGACAAAAATTCTGCTCTGGTTATTGTAACTCCCTAACAAGTTTGGGGTACAACTGAATTTCTGTGTTGAGTTAGTTCAACTTATATCTGCATTTCAGACTTCATTCTTAGCTTGAAATTAGATACTATTTATCAGATTATCTATTGGACAATTTTTACTTGGGTGTCATGCAGACATCTCAAAGTACACAGGCTCAAAACCAAACCCTTGATCTTCCTTCAAAAAACCCCTCCTGCTCCACTGCTTCCTGTCTCAGTGAATATTAACATTATCCAACCAGCCAGTGACTCAAGCCTGGAAACCTTCTTGACTATTCCCCTTTCTCCCTCCATCACGTCCAATTATAGACACTTCCTAAACATCTCCTGAATCTGCCCACTTCTCTCCAACCCTATCACCATCACGATCTTTAGACCACCATCAATTAATCTTGAACCACACTTGGTGTAGGTCCCTGACTAAAGGCCGTCAGCCTGGCCCTTCTCTGCCCAGTCAATTTTCTCTGTGGAGCTAGAATGGTACATTACATCAGATCGTGCCATTGCCCTGTTGAAAACTTCCCCATGCTTTCCGCTGGCTGAAGGATGAAGTCTAAACTGCTCAATATGGCTCAGATGGCTCCCTCCCCAGCACCATTGTTTTTGACCAGTCAGTCATTAAGTCAGCAAGTACTTATTGAGTGCCTGTTATGCGCCAGAACTTGCTTTAGGTCCTAGGGATACAGCAATGAACAAAATAGCCACTGTCCTTAAGAAGCTTCCATGTTAGCAGGAGCAGACAGATGATAGACATGGCAAACAACAATTGCATAAACTTAGGTGCTGGCAAATACCAGAAGGGAGATATTTGGGTGTGGTGCCTCCTATAAGCTTTTCTTTATCCCACCTAAACTAAGTTAGATGCTTTGGACATGTGCTCTTCTGTAAGCACTTGTGTCATCATACTTTAGCACCTCTGTGTTATTTCTTGTTTAATTGCCTACCTTTTATGCTGGATCACTATAGGTTTGGTAAGGGCAATGATTCATTCTAGATACCATCATATCCTAATGACTAGTTTTTGCCTAGCACATGTCAGAGCCTTAGTAAATATCTGTCAAAGGAATGTTACTTCTTAAGTATGAATTAATTAATAGGCTGTTATCTGATTGGGTAAATGAAAATATATATAGTTAAATTAAAAAGTTGGGTGAAATTAAAAATTATCGTTCTTCTGAAGTTTACACCTGTTCAGATATCTGCAGACCTATGTGCACTATATTGAACTTCCAAACACACAAGTTGATCAACTTATTTACTTCAAATCACCCAATTCTTACATATTATGAATTTTATATATTACTGATTTTTTAGTTTCTCTTCTCATTTGCTAAGAAAGCCAGATTAAGAAAGAACTTTGTGGCCAGGCGCGGTGGCTCACGCCTGTAATCCCAGCACTTTGGGAGGCCGAGGTGGGTGGATCACAAGGTCAGATAGAGACCATCCTGGCTAACACGGTGAAACCCCGTCTCTACTAAAAAATATGAAAAAAATTAGCCAGGCGTGGTGGCGGGCTCCTGTAGTCCCAGCTACTTGGGAGGCTGAGGCAGGAGAATGGCAGGAACCTGGGAGGCGGAGCTTGCAGTGAGCCGAGATGGCGCCACTACACTCCAGCCTGGGAGACAGAGGGAGACTCCGTCTCAAAAAAAAAAAAAAAAGAAAGAAAGAACTTTGTTTGGAACATTGCAATGTGGAGAAATATGCTCTGAAATTAAAACATTGCAAGGAAAAAAACATAGATGGCTTTTGTGTCATTTTAGTTAAAGAAACAAAAAAGTGGGTAGAATAGCATAATCATTTTAGGCAATCGTATGCTACTATCTTCTGTTTGTTTAATACATTTACCTTTGCAAAATTTATACCTATTACTCTGTTATATCAAATGTTAAGTTCTTGCCGGGATTGATAGAATAATGGTACATCCTTCTAATGGGAAATGGAACAAGCACACTCTCTTCCATCTTCAGGCTCTTCAGAGCAGAACTTGTACACCTGTGCTTACCATAAAGCCAAACAAATCACAACAAATAGCATCAGCCTGAATAAAATTTGGATTGGTTTTATATGCTTTTTAAAGAAACAGTTTGTCCCACCCTTAAAACAAAGTATTTGATTACATAATTTTGATGATTTTGTCCTGTTTGGATGAAAGAAACTTCTGGGGAGAGTTCGAATTCTAAGTCCTTTGTCATTTTCCTCTTAAGATCTTACAAAATCTTATGCTTTTACTGTGGTTGTTTAGGGTGTGTACCAGAGTTTCTGGAAAAAATGTTAGCTTTCAAAAAAATGTTGACACATAGAACCTACAAGAATAGCTGTCTTGGTTTCTCTCTCCCTGTGTGTGTGTGTGTGTGTGTGTGTCCGTGTGTGTGTGTGTGTTTTAACTAACTACCCTTCCTCACCAAGTTCATTGCTTGCAAATATTCCAAGATATATACCTATAGTTTGAAATCAGTTGCTTGGTTTCCAAATGAAAATACTTGCAGACAGAATGCAGCACAAATGTTCTGGGAAAACCGAGCTTTGGGGTTAAAAGCCGCTAGACCAGGATATTTTTCTCAGTGGTCCTCTCTTCCTGTTTACTTATATTTTCATCTCACATCATATCCTTACTTAGAATTCACCTCTTGAGACTCTCGGTTCCAAACTAACTGAGAACTCGGTATTGGTTTCTTTAGTATTGCTAGTTTAACTAGTGTACTGTTTTGTAGAAACTCTTACTCATGTACAAACTTAAATATAAAAATTCTTACTGCAAATAGAAATCCTTCTACACACTTCACAACTTCTCAGTCATTACAGTGCACTCATAGTTCTCTGAGTTTTCATATTATGTAGTCCATATCCCATTCCGTAGCTTAAAACATGAGTGAGAAAATGAGTGGTGGCCTGGAAAGATGTCTGGGTAATGAATTCTGGGAACCAATATGGCAGTCCAGCTTCACAGACTCTGAGGTCTCAGTTGTTTAAAAAGAGAAAAGATGAAAATTGCCCAAATCTCTATTACCTATTACAACTTGGAAAAACTCATACAGCAAGCCACGGCAAAACTCAGAAACAGCTTCCCAAGTGTGGAAACACAGAAAGCAAAAACATTCTTTCTTTATGGTAACTTTTTGAATTTCTAATTCTCAGAGCCTTGCACATTTATTATGAAAACCAAATTCACTTCCCCTAAGGGGCAAGAAAGAACCACTTCCTATTGCATAAATTTATAGAATTATAATAGCAAATGTTTAAAGCCTTGCAATTTGTTCCTTGGGTAGTGTTATATCGTCCTCTTCTGGGTTACGCAATTCTGCCTTGGCCTTTCAAACACAGAAACATTTTACCCTTGACACAATTTGGAATTTGGAACTGCCTGTGAAAACATGAATAACTTCATTTTCCCATTTGAAAAGTCCCTAAGCACAAACTGATAAATTCTCAAAGAACTTCAATGCGGAGTTTGCAGGTAGCATTTCGAATGCCAAGACCTATATTCAAAGTGCTTGAATTGCCAGAAAAAACACAGCTGCTAGTCCCTATCTCAGGCAATCTGTACACCATCTTTTAGGCTAGGGAGATTGTAAATGAGCTGAAGGTTAGAGGCAAATCTTAGAAGAATCAAAATCAGCACTGGAGGGACACCTATCCAAGAAAAAAATATATTAAGTTCTAAATATTAGCACTAACTCAGAATATCAGAAGTTTTAAACTATTGCTTATTTTGAAAGTCTCCCTCTCTTCTACCACCAAAAAAAAAAAAAAAAAGGTCACAGGATCCATTAGTCAAAAATTTCCTCCTGACCTTCAGTTCTACTCTTGACAAACATTCTTGTGTCTTGTTTTAGCTATTATTTAAAGGATTATGGTGTCCTAGAAGCTAGCCACTGCGGTGATTTTATGGAGTTGTCAATGGAGAAGATCTCATGAGGTCAGAGTAGCTGTGACAGAGACAATCTCTGACATTTTCATAAATTAAATTGAATTCTTGGCATAATCTGAGCTTGGACAGCATGAGTGTCTGGCCTTGCTACCCCTTAGCTCTATCAATTATGCCTTAATTTCTACCCGAATAATGTGATAGAATAAAGTGGGCTATTCAGTTGGGCTTTAGTTATGACTTGAGATACAACAAAGTGCACAAATAATAAAGGATTTTGTTTCTGAAAATGTGAAAAGCATCTTTGAATTTTCCCAGTATGTCTGACACCTCCATGGGTTTGTTCAGATTTAGACAGGCTGGCTGCTGCAAAGATAATATAAGCTCTGGGTTATGTGTAATTTCCTATGCACAGACCCTAGCTACAGCCTTTTCCTACCCTGGTCTAACCCTCTAGTGTGTTAGGATATTCTCACGAGAAACTCTGTCTTAGATTCTCTGGAATCTTCTAAACAAAACCAATCGGTTACTTACATTCTTTCATTTTATCAACATTTGCAACATTTGCTGAATATACCTACCTTATGTCAGTCTTTTACATTTGTGTGTGTGTGTGTATATATATATATATATATATGTATATATATATGGAGAGAGAGAGAGGGAGAGAGAAAGACGGGGTCTCACTATGTTGCCCAGGCTGGTCTCCAACTCCTGGGCTCAAGCGATCCTCCTGCCTTGGCTTCCCAAAGTGCTGGGATTACAGGCGTGAGTCACCTTGCACGGATCTACATGTATGTTTTAATTAATATTCACAATTTCTATCTGGCAGGAGAAAAAAATGAGTCCAGGGATTTTAAATAACTTGTCCAAGGTCACACAACTAATAAACATTTTGCCAAGATATAAATTCATGTTCTCTGGAACTCTGTAACTAGGTGCCTGTCTTCACTTTGAGATGCCTTAAACTAACACAATGGTGGATGTATATCACAATGGAAGCCATGTGTCTACTGAACCAATGGGACCAGTAATGTAATATGGTCCCGTGAGTGCTCTCAAGGACCTGTTCTGCACTTTCTCTCTGATGTGAGATTCTGTGAGTGCTGATGATGTAAAAATTTGATCAATAATGTACCAAAGTGGTCTTTCCACTTCAGAAAATATATCAATTTCAATCCCTATTAATATCAAATATCAAAGGTCAGTTGTTCCACAGTTCTCAGAAGAATTATAACCCACACCTAAAAATACACATCATCTAATTTAGATTTAATGATCTTCTTCCTAGCTTTTTGTTACCAACTACTTTATTAAACATAATGAATGGTTTCTCTTAGGACGATTCTTTTTTCCGGATGCGTGTAACACTGAGACTGTCTCTTCTGGCAGTTGCAGCTGTGATTTTAATTGGCTTCATGCCACTCTGATCCAAGCCTCAAGGCCTTCTAATGAAAATCATAGAACTATTTAAGTAGAAAAAGATCTCAGAGATCATCTAGTCCCAAAGTCTCAAACTAACAACTCCCAGGCCGAAGCTGCCTCAATTGTATGTTGTTTGTTCTCCACAGTAATGACCCAAATTAAGTTCTTATACTTTTTTGAATTGGTTGCCAAAGTCTCTAAGTGGGTATTTTTCAAATGAAAAATCTATATGTTGGGCTTCTCTTGAAAATTTGGAATATTAGGCAGCACTGGGCCTGTCTTTCAGTGTGGGAGACACCAGCCCTAGTAGCAGGTGCTCCTTGTAGGTGCGGCTGAGCTTGCTAGAGTGAGGCCACCCTGGCACTCCCCTGTGGGTTGGCAATACTCTTGTCTGTTGACATTGATCATTGTGTTTGTATTTTTTTTCTTGTAGGATTAAGAAAGAAAAATATTTCTGACTCTGTCAGAAATGAGAAAAAAATATAATTTGAGAAGGTTTCATATTAAAAAAAATTAAAAACCCAGAAGAGAATAAGTTTCTTTTGTTTCTTTTTTCTAGACAGATCCTTACTCTGTTGTCCAGCCTGGAGTGCAGTGGGGCAATTTCAGCTCACTGCAACCTCCGACTCCCGGGTTCAAGAGATTCCCATGCTTCAGCCTCTCGAGTAGCTGGGATTACAGGCGCGTGCCACGACGCCTGGCTAATTTTTCTATTTTTTGGTAGAGATGGGAGTTTCACCATTTGGCCAGGCTGGTTTCGAACTCCTGAGCTCAAGTGATCCACTATCCTCGGCCTCCCAAAGTGCGGGGATTACAGGCGTGAGCCACCATGCCCGGCCATTATTTTGGAGATATAAATACAGACATCCAAAGAGGTTAAATGGCTTAGGGTTTATAATTTGAGGCCATAATTAGAGTGAAGTTTTCTTCAACCATTTTGTACAGCGCTTGGCATATAGGAGATAACAAATATTTGTTGAATTAGTTCATGGGCTGAAATTAGGGAAAAAATGATCTTAATGTTGTGAAATGTTTTAAGAAAAGAAGATAAATTAAGACATTGTATTAAAGAAATGTATGTAAATTCAAAATGGGCACAAATATTGTAGGGTGCAAGCATTATTTTATTTGGGCCTCAGAGTCAGCTAAATCTTTCCTCTTAGAAAGTACTTAAACAAGAAGGCCTTTTGCCATCTCCCATGTCTGTCAGGCATGTATTTTATCCAAACTACTGTAGAATTGTGCTAGAATATATCTCAATTAAAATATTAAGCTAGGAAAAATAGTTATGAGAAAAGGCTCTCTCTCCTTTCCACCTATCTTTCTCTCTCTCTTTCTCTCTCTCTCTCACACACACACACACAGAGAGAGAGACACACACACACTCAGAAAAATAGTTGGCCTGCAAAATTTGATTTTAATTATTCATATTTTCAAGGTCACATCCTTTTTGTCTTCTTCTATTACTAGATTATAAGACATAAATATTTCTTAGATTAAAATAAATGTTTCCTTCCTACACACAAAATCTAACAGAGCAGGAAAAATTGAAAAATGAAGACATAGAAAAGAGAAGCCTATTGTTGCACCTAACTTTTTTTCGATCCAGATTAATTACAGAGGCTAGCTATTTAAGGTACCACTATCTTGAGAGGATATGGGTCCATTTCTTGTCTTGTGAAATCATGCAAACAGTCAATCCAAACACCTTTCCAAGTTCTCCAGACACAGTTGTTCTAGATCTATAAGGGAGCGAGGGGAACTAACTACTACACATGCAGAGTTTCTAGAACTTGGTGTAAGTTCTTAATATTTTTCGTTATCCTCCAAATATTTTGTTGGCTTCTGTGATAATTATTATTATGATTTTAGAGACAGGGTATCCTTCTGTTACCCAGACGGGAGTGCAGTGGTACAATCACTGCTCACTGCAGCCTCCAACTCCTGGGCTCAAGTGATCCTCCCGCCTCAGCTCCCTGAGTAGCTAGGGCTATGGGTACATGCCATCATGCCTGGCGGGTTTGTATACTTTTTGGTAGAGATGGGGGTCTTGTTATGTTGCTCGGGCTGGTCTCACACTCCTGACCTGAAGCTATCTTTTTGCCTTGGCCTCCAAAAGCACTGGGATTACAGAGCCACCACACCCAGCCCTGACTTCTGTGATTATTGTTTCGTTCAAAGGAAAAGACTCCACAATAACAGTTGTGCTTAAAAATCATTCACAATAGGGCCAGGTGTGGTGGCTCACGCCTGTAATCTCAGCACTTTGGGAGGCCAAGAGAGGAGGATTGTTTGAGCCCAGGAGTTCAAGACCAGCCTGGGTAACCTAGTGAGACCCTGTCTCTATAAAAAGAAAAATTACTCACAATCTTTCTTCATCATCAGGAAGTTGTTTTTCCTGTTCATCCTAGATATTGCATGGGTACGTTTACAACCATTTCCTCTGTCTAGTTAGGTTAAATAGAAAACTAATGAGTTTGTGCATTCGTGGGCTCTTGAGGCAGCACTTCCTGGTAAGATCTCAGGGCTGGCTCATCCGCTCTGCCCTGCATCCCTCTTGCACCACGTGTTTACATTTGATCAAATTACTTAACTTCTCTAAGCTTCTCTTTCCTCATCTGTATCATGAGAATAATGATACTAGTAACACCTACTGTTTTAGGTCAGTTCCCTGGGAAATAGACTCTGAGGTGGGGATTTGCATGCAGGGAGTTTGGTGTGGATGCCCTGGTATCCATATCTGTGGGAATAAAGGAAGCAGGATTTGGTAGAGCCGGGAATTGAACTACAATGCAGTGCCAACGAAAGCCCCAGCTGATCCCACATGGCATCCAGGAGCTAAGAGGGCCCTTTAGAGTCGCCCATCTGAGGCAAGTGGGCTGGACCTTTAAACCCTGGCTCAGTCAATGAGGGAAGAAAGCACAACCTTGAGTGACAGCTGAGTGCAATTCCTGGTAAGTAACACAGCCGGCAACACTGCTGGGAGCCAGGGAATGAGAGGCTTAGTTTTTCAGAGGAGATCTGGACAGCACACCATGCACCTGTTACGCCTGTCTGGGATGATTAAGTGAGGTGATTCATAAACATCATTTTCTACAGTGCCTGGCACACAATTTGCTATAAATATTACTAATAGATACTTACTGGGCATTCACTATTTGAAAATGCTAGAAAAAGACACTGGAGACACTTAGGAAAGTACAAAAATCAGTCAGAAATGCACCCTTCCTGAAAAGATCATAGTTGAACGGGAAGACACAAACTAGAGGCTATGGTCAGTCCTACCCTCCTGGTCATCGCATATGCTCTTTGTAATATTTCCTAATTACCAAATGGATACCAGATATGTTTTGTAGCTTTCAAAGTGATTTTTTAATGTGTATTCCTGCTCTTCAGCATCTTGTGGTTTCATTGGAGAGTCAAGAAATACGTGCATGAGAGAACTTGATAACAGCACAACATATGGTTAAGTATAAAAATGTGTGATGAGGACCCTAACTAGTGACAGGGGCCTAGCCTGAGAGAGAGGGTGGGCGTTGGAGTAGTCAGGAGGGCTTCGTGGAGGAAGGGATTTGACCTGGATTTTGTCAGACAAATGGACTTTGTATAGGTGGAGAGAAATGAGGGAACTCCAGACCCAAGAAGGGCATAAGGCACGGATCTGCCCATGCCTGTGGGTGGTGAGGGAGGCAGCAGGATGGCAGTGGAGATTTTACATTGACATTGGCCACTCAGTGCACCTCTGCGAATTGGTGGAATCAGATTAATTCTGTGACAGTTTGGGGCATTTACGCCTGATCCTACCAGCACTCTTCAGAATTTTTCAGTGACAAGGATGAAACCTTGTAACAAGGAGATCGATCTGGGGTATTGAAAATGAGCTGTAAAGGAAAACTCGAATTTATAGGGCACCTCCTGGGTAATCTTTTCAATGTCTTCTACTAGTATTACCATGTAAGCCAGGTGACAGATACTGAAGCTGAGACTAGAGACTGAGATTGGGCACCCAGATATCAATGCTTTGTGAGGCAGTTTTAGCAAAAAGATGATTTACACTGAGGAGAAAGTGTAGACTTTGGACCCAGACTGATAAGGCTCAAATCATCATTCCACTACTTATAGGACATGTGACCTTGCATAAGCACCATAACCTCCCTATGCCTTTATGTTTCTATCTGCAAAACAAAAACAGTAATTCCCATCTTACAGACTTGTAAGGACAAAATGATAATATAATATGTATTGAAGTTGCTTACTAGACTTATAGATGTTTGATAAACAATATTATCGTTATCAATCTTATTATTATGCCCATGTCAAGAGCTTCTTCTATCTTCTTTTTAAACTTGTATTTTGGATTTGTCTCTGTTTGCGTGGGAATTCACAGTGCTTAAAATAAAATATAGTGTTTAAATTCCACTCTTAAGGTCTAATTATAGAGCTTTACCATGATTTCTCTTAAACGCCCCGAAGGAACAAGGCTGACGTTAACTTGTACCTTTTGTTGGTAGATGAAAGTGCCTTGATGAGAGGTCACTGGTATGAGGTGCCATCCTTTAAATTTCAAGTCCATACTTATTATGCCACCTTTTATTCTTTCAGGTCTTGGAGTGTTTTCTAGACCAGCCCATTCCGCTGTCAACATCTCTGATGGAAAGCCCCACTAGATGTCTTTCCCCAGACTTTTCCTTCTTTTTCAACTCATCTCATGCCCTGGAGAGGAGTAGAGCCTAGTGATCAGGAGGAGACCTGCAGGTTAGGAGCTATGTCCATTAAAATTAGCAAAGATTAAATAAAATTAAACACTCTGGTCCTCAGTTGCCAATAGCCACATTTCAGACGCTCACCCTAGTGGCCCCTGTATTAAGCAAAACAGATTTGGAAAATTTTGAGCATCACTCAAAACTTTCTTTGGACAGCACTGCTCTAGAGTCAAATGGAATAAGTGATCGCTGTATTGCCCAGGCTGCAGTGCAGTGGTGCCATGTCAACTCACTGCAATCTCCACCTCCCGGGTTCAAGCAATTCTCCTGCCTCAGCCTCCAGAGTAGCTGGGATTACAGGCGCATGCCACTGTGCCCGGCTAATTTTTGTATTTTTAGTAGATACAGGGTTTCACCATGTTGACCAGGCTGGTCTAGAACTCCTGACCTCAAATGATCTCCCCACCTCGGCCACCCAAAGTACTGGGATTACAGGCATGAGCCACCGCACCTGGACTGATGTTGAGTTATATTTTTAACACTCACTGTCTTTGAGAAAGCGATTTAGTCTTTCTGTGCCTTGGTTTTATTATCTATAAAATGAGGGTATAAGCATCAACTTATTGGGGTAATTTATGAGAATTAGATGAGTTAATATATGAAATATATTTAGATTAGTCCCTGGCATATAATATTTTCTCAATAACTGTTAGCAATTGCTATTCATTAAAGTCAATAAAACAATACCTACTTTAAAAAGAAAACAGACTAGATAGATGAATGGAGGGTGGCTGAGAGTAGTTGCCCGTTGTCTATGCATCCAAAGTTGGTGTATGTGTTATCATGGAACTCATCATACAATATTGTAATATTCGTTGCCTGTGTCTGTTTTTTTTTCTTTTTCTTTTTCATTTTTTTTTTTTTTTTTTGAGACAGAGTCTTGCTCTGTCGCCCAGGCTGGTGTGCAGTGGCATGATCTTAGCTCACTGCAACCTCCACCTCATGGGTTCAAGCAGTCCTGCCATCTCAGCCTCCCCAGTGGCTAGGAATACAGGCACGCACCACCACACCTGGCCCAGCTAATTTTTGTATTTTTTGGTAAAGACGAGGTTTCACCTTGTTGGCCAGGCTGGTCTCAAATGCTTGACCTCAGGTGATCTGCCCACCTCGGCTTCCCAAACTGCTGGGATTACAGGCATGAGCCACTGTGCCTGGCCTGTGTCTGTTTTCTTTAGGAGACTCAACACTTTGGGAGTTCAGGGACTGGTGCCTTAACCCTTGCCACACTCCTAGCACCTACTGTGGTGCCTTGAATATAGTTAGCACTCGGTAAGTACTTTTTTCCCTCAACATGGTTGAACTAGCTCAGATGCTTAAGAACCAATAGTTTTCTTATTTACTAATATACTTTAGTGGGAAAAAGAGGATTGGAGTTTTGCAAATTTTACTATATTTTTAAGCCTGATAGAGACATAGACTTACAATTAGGTTTAAAGATAATAGGGAAAAGGATTTAAAATCTGGAATGGATGGGAAGAGCCAAAATGAATAATCACTTCACATGTTGGGAAGGAGGGAGGAGGGAAAGTGAGGGGAGAAGAGAAGATACCAAGCTGATAAATCCTGTGGGAGACAGCTAAAGACAAATGTTCCTTACTTCAACATTTTACTATAGGGAGGTCCTGAAGCCCTGGATGTAATTATCTTGGCTGGAACTCTGAGACGAGGGTAAATAGAAATCTGAGTGTGTCAACAAATTATTTAATTAAACAGAGTACATGGCAGTGTGAAAGCAAAATTCTAATGTGCAATAAGATATGTGATTGAAAGCTTCAGCTGTGATGGAATGGAGAGAGTAAGACATGAAAGAAAAATGCTACAGTCCTGAGGACCAGGCCATGGACTGGTGTAGCCAATGTGAAAAATAAAACAAGAAGTCAGATAAAGAAAATGGAATTGTATTATTCAAGAATACCTTATTTAGATCAACCCCGTGGGTTTAAAATAAATTTAAAAACAATTGAGATTAAGCCATCGTTTTAGATGAGCCAAGGCGGCCTGAAAGTGGCATTAAAAGGGTCTCAGGATTTGTGCCATCAGCATAAAAGTGGCAGTTACAATTAGAAGCAGAAGTGAAATGGCTAAGATGTATAAAAACAAGAAATGAACAGATGGCCAAGGCATTCAGCTTGCTAGGGTGCTAAAACCGGATATATTTCATATTTCATTCCAAGTTAACAAATATTAGGACATTAAAATGCATGAACGTGGTGTGTTTTCCATCTTGCCATGTTTTTATTACCAAGTTGGGGGAAAAAGGTAGGCTGCATGGAATGTATGCAAACGCATCAGTCTAAACAAATGCAGAGTCAACGGAGATCAGGAAGGTCAGCTGGATTTCTATTTTCTAAAGAGCTGCCTGGTCAATTGTATCCTAAGCTTCCTGTGTCCAGATAGTCCTAAGTGGCCACCCACTTCCAGAAAGACTACAAAGGTTAGATTGCTGAATGACGCTTTCTTTAAAGGTGGTAGTAGCTCCCAATGATGTTTATACATGGAAGATGTTTTTATTGAACTTTAGTATGTCATTCACCCTAAGCAATCATTAATACAAATTAAGGTCACTGTGATCAGTGGAATATTGATAATACCAGACTGTCATTACAAGACCCGTTTCTTACACATTTTCTGTGGAGCCTGGAGCTTTCTCTGTAGACTGAGGCCACAGTTAAGCACAAAATTTTCAATGGTTTGCAGGCTTACTGATTAAGGAATAGGAGTATGTTTAGAGTCACTGATCTCTCCTGAACTTCTTTATTTGATCTCAGCCAATGTCTAGGCTTCTGAAACCAGATCATGATGCTGAGTCCCTAACGGGAAACTTGGTGAGTTCCTTTTTTTCATGATTGTCAGTTTCTAGGCTACCAGATTTCTCTGTCTTCAGAATATGTAGCCATGCATCTCTGAAAATAAAGAACAATTTCTCCCTCTCCACTTTTCATTTTTACCTGAATCAAAATTGCACTATATTCATTCATCCAGTCAGTCACTTAATCTATATTTATTGAGTGCTGATTATGTGGTAGGTACTGAGCCAGGAACTAGGGATGAAATGGTTTCTGCACTTATGTTTAAAAAGAGATTGACTTTCTCACAGTCTGTGTTTATTAACTTTGACTCCCTTTGACATAATATAAATGCAGTGGAGAAAAACATTCACACCTGACATCTATGGAGGCTGAAGCTGTACATATAAAGAAATACTCAAAAGAGTGTGTGCCCTTCCTCTATTTCCATCTCCTGCCCTGCTCCAAGTTATGTTCTGGAAAATACTATTAGGTTGGTACAAAAGTAATTGCACTAACCAAATATGCACGCAAAAAGTGTCTGTGAACAACACCTATTCGCTCTCAGGCTGCGGGGGTCATGGAGAAAAGAGCATTTATCTTCCTCTAGTACCATATTAATATCTGGAAGGAATACAGTTTTTGACCAAAGAGAAGGAAACAAAATTGTGTGTATATTGTATGATTACATTATTTCACATGAACATATGGAAAGATGTATGTGGATGTGAGGGTCATCTGGCTGAGACATCTGTCACCTGATTGATGGCCAAGGTTGATTTGGCTGATCTGGCCGGCTAGGTGGGTGTCCCCTTTCTCACAGCTCCATGTGCATCTCTCCTGAGGCTGCTTGGTCAAAGAGGATGGCCTTCCCTGATAGAGGAGGATCATTCTTCAGTCAAGGGTATAGAAGTCTTTGTGCTCTCCAGCTAGGACCCCCCAACAAGATATATGTGTATGTAAATTAATATGTATACATTTTATTATATATGTATAATTTACCTATGTGAAAACGCAACACCAAATAACATATACTTTTTTTTTTTTAGATAAGAGTCTCACTCTGTTGCCCTGGCTGGAGTGCACTGGTGTAATAACAGCTCACTGAAACCTCTACCTCCCAGGCTCAAGCAATCCTCCTGCCTCAGCCTCCCAAGTAGCTGGGACCATGGGTGCGCACCACCATGCCTGGCTGATTTTTCAAGTGTTTGGAAAGATGGGGTCTTGCTATGTTGTTCAAGCTGGTTTCAAACTCCTGGGCTCAAGCAATCGTCCCACTTCAGCCTGCCAAAGTGCTGGGATTAGAGGTGTGAGCCACCACACCTGGCCAACACATACATTTTTAAATATGGTTAAGGCAACCCTCACAGTAGCCATGGACTTGAGGAAATGCTGTGTATGTGTGTGTGTTAGGATAAGGATGGAAGCTAGGGCAGGGCAGAGAGACTATGAGAAGGGATGCAGAGCACAGAAGCACAGAATTCCTTAGTGTCTTCTATCGTAATTATTGAAGGGTTATGAATGGTATAAGAACAATGGCCAGTAGTGATGATGGGGCAGAAGGGGGAGGATGCAAAGAGATGATGATTTGAATATGGATCAGAGAAAGATGGTACCTTGAAGACATTAATAACATATCCTGCTGCTAATTTAATATATAATATGTATATATAATATATTGATATACATGTACACATATGCACAAATAATATGTGTGATACATAAATTATGTACCATAGTAAATAGAAATGTCCTCCATATTTCCGAAGTTTAGAAAATGGTGATGAGTTTTCTTTATATGGTAGCAGAGTTAAGCCACCATTATTTATAAACTTAAACTATGTGTCAAAGATAATTTAAAAAGCTCTCTATATAAAATTTGCTATAAAGAATGAGTATATTTTAAAACTGATGAAATATGGATATCATTTGCAGCCATACCCTGATGTTGATTACATGATTTTTTAAAAGCCAATAATTATTTCAATATTCATCTAAAATATTCTGATTGAATGAAGAGATAAATCTGCTACTAGAAGATGAAAGGAATATGTACATGTAAAATCATCAAAGAATGTGCTTTAGAGAATTACACAAATGCTTGAGGAAAAATTATGTAAATAGCATTTTTTAGAAACATAAATGTAAAAAAGTTCCAAACGTGGCATACTATTATATCATAAATATGTATTATTCTAAAAGTAATGCTGAAGGGCATTAAGCATTTCTCTTTAGGATAAACACTATTTAATGAAAATAGAAAACATTTTCAAAGTAGCTTGATTGCTAAGTGTTTATATCAGCTACAACTGTTTCAGTAAAAAATAAACATAGATACTTAGGTAGAGAAAATAACTGAAGTATACTTCTTTTCAGAATACATGACCTAAGGATTTAATATTTCAAATACAGAAATAATTTTAAAGGCTTGAAAATAAGACCTATGTAGTTGAACAATAAAGTCTATTTCTAAAACATTTTATAAACATAAATCCCTTCCACCAGCTCTGCAATTATTCTTATTCTTGTAATTGTGTCTTCCTGGTCTTAGAAAACAGATAGAGAACTGAGACCCCATAGGGTCATGAAAGAGACACTGGACTCCAGGGTATTGCATAGCTACTAATGCTAGGAACTTAAGATAAATGTTTGTAAAAGATAAATAGCCAATATTGAGTGCTTACTATGTGCCATGTGAAACATGGTTTTCCTTCATTTAAAAAATTTAATCTTTCCAAAACACCATGAGAAGTAACATTTATTATTCCCATGTTGCAGATGAAGAAACCAAGACTGAGAGTGATTTATGTTAACTTGCCCAGGGTGAAGCAACTAGAAAATGGGAAAGCAGGACTGGAACTTAGGAAGCGATGTCTTTAACCACTGCCCTGTACAGCCACCCATATTAAACCCAACTATAACTCTTTATGATTAATTTTATCTCACGAAGTCAGAGAACTGTAAAATAACCTGCCCAAGGTTCTTTTGCAGATTAAGTGTCAGAGCAGGATTTAAACCCAAGTCTGACTTCAAAGCCATCTTCCACTGTGCTTTGCTGCCTTCATCTGAGATGATGCCAAATACCTGTGCCACATACTGGCACCTGCAGTTTATTAGCCTGTTGGCATCTAATCAAGGATGCTCACAGGGTGTTAAAGCAGCGGTAGGGACCAGAGAAGGACTTCTGCCTAAAAGTACATGCAGACCTGTCCAGCTGCAAGTCTGAATCTGTTAACTTTGTGCCATGGTGACCCCTCATGGGGTCTACATCCTATACAATACAGAGGTGACCACTGTATTTCAAAATGAGTTAAAATGTGTGAATAACCATAAACATGAGTGATGGAGTAAAAAGATAAAATCAAACTAGATATATTTATATTAATAAGAAGACAGACATAATAGAAATATTGAAGGTCTCAGAAATTAAATGAACATTAAGAAATGCATCTGAATACATATGATCTATTTTGCAACTAAAACTGACTATTGTTTAGAATCAGATTTTAAAATCAATGTAGCTTTATATGGATATTAATCATAATACTATCCATAATCATGTGTAGTAATCAAAATAAAAATTATTCCTCAGAAAAAAATATACGATTGTATGTACTCTATTATTGAAAAGGTATTCTTCTGCTTCATTGCTAAATATGAAGTTCTGCTGAAGAATTTCTTCAAAGTGACCCTTGGAGATCTGGACTCTTAAAATGTATGTACATGTTTCACAATTGCTTAAATTGGCAATGGAAATAAAAACTTCGTAATTACCAGAAATGAACCCCTCCTAATGGATCACTTTTAGTGAGTACAGAGGCCTTTTGAACTTTGCCAAAACAGGTGCTTCGTGCAGAGAAGGCTGCTGAGACCAAATGCTAGGATTATTAAGTAATGATTAGAGAAATTCTAGGTAGAGAGAGTGTATGAAAGGACAGACTTTGATGAGACAGATGACCTTTCAGTGTTGCTAACGTGTTCTCATGGTGGATTTTCCCATTCAATTCAACAGCCAGCAAATAAAGCAATAAATTAGAACATGCCCAACCACTAGGAAGTCATTTCTCCTGTTAAAAGGAGTCGTAATAGGAAGCAGAAGTCAGATGGTGGAGTTGATAGTATTCTGCTCCCTCGGGGCCCATTCCTCAATGGTGAGAGCTCCCAAGAGCCTCATGGCTGATAAACTGCTCACTCTGGAGTCCTGCCCCAGCTGGCGGACATTCAGTGACTGAACAAAGAGTGGACCTGTCCCACTGCATCAGCCAAGCCCACCCTTCTTTCCCAGACAGAAAGGGACTCAAGGGCTGCGAATGCAGGTCTGGTGTGACTTGGGGACTTCTGGCACACACTTCTCTTTTCCCTCTATCTGTTGATTCCTTTAAACCTGAAGAGGTGGAAAATATCTCTGAAGAAGTAGACCCCTGGCACTTATTTTGTGCCAGGAAATACTATAATTCAAGAAAAATTCTTTTTTCCTCACTAAGGATGTTACTTAGATTATTTTAGGGCTGTCTTCATTCTGGCAAAAACAATTCTGATAAAATACTTGCCACAGTATGTGGCAAAAATAAACCAAATAAATATGTAAATACAATAAATAAAGTTTGTTTAATGGGTACATTAAACCCAATATTCTCATCATACACCAACTTACCATTCTCTGTAAGTTACTGTACTATTAAAGTCACCACCAAGTGAACTGTTATTAAGAATACAGCTGGCCAGGCACGGTGGCTCACGCCTGTAATCCCAGCACTTTGGGAGGCCAAGGAGGGTGGATTACCTGAGGTTGGGAGTTTGAGACCAGCCTGACCAGCATGGAGAAACCCCATCTCTACTAAAAATACAAAATTATCTGGGCATGGCGGCACATGCCTGTAATCCCAGCTACTCAGGAGACTGAGGCAGGAGAATCGCTTGAACCCAGGAGGCGGAGATTGCGGTGAGCCAAGACTGCACCATTGCACTCCAGCCTGGGCAACAAGAGCAAAACTCTGTCTAAATAAATAAATAAATGCAGTTATAGCTGGAGTGTGGGTCCTGGATGAAGCATTTTTTTTCCTTATTCCCATAACTTCATTACTCTGCCTTTTAAGAAAATCTAATTTGATTAGCTCTGTGGAGTTGCCTTTTTAAGAAATTGTATCATGCTAAAACATAACGGGAAATGTTCTATAAATGATTTAGTTAAACCTTTAAAGGTTCTTTAAATAATAGAAGAAAAGCCTGGTGAACTTCAAGTGAGATTCTTGAAGGATTAATTCACTGTTAAAGCTACTACTCTATTCATTGTCCACATGTGGTGATCAGGCAAACCTTCCTTTCAAGGTTCACTTTCAAAGAGTCGCCATGTAATCTTGCTCAGTGTGGACCGAAATAAGATCTCTGTTTGCTAGAGGCAAATGTATTACAGCCAAAGCTCCAGGAAGGAATGGCGTGAAGCAAAGGTTTTCAGGAAAAACAAAACCAAACAACAACAAAAATACCCTGTTTCTAATGAGGCTGATTCTCTGATCTCCTGGAAGGGGCTCCTCAGGTCAACAGGAGTGGAGTTGATTTGGTCTGGAAAAGCTGGAAGGTCAACTCTGGAGATAAACAACTTGGGGTTCTGTGCTGGAAACTAGGAAACTTTGTTTCAGTCCTGAATTTCCCAGTAACTTCTTGTGTCACCTTAGCTTGTTACTGCACCCCTCAAGGTTATAGTAAGTTCTCTTGCTTATTAAATGAAGAGGGAGAGGGCTTATGAGCAGATCTTCATGGAAGTTGCAAGCCTAAAATCTCATGGCCTCAGATTGCACTTGAAATATCATGAACACCTATGTCAGAAATATTGTTTAATATTAATTGGAAATATCTTTCACATCCTCATGTATTTGGGATGATGCCATGTGTGCATACGTGTGTTTCTTTTTTCTCTGCTTATTTTAAAATAATCATGAATTAGAGTGTCAATATATTTTTAGTTCTAAGAAAGAGAACATAGGTGTAGGATAATTTGGGCAAGTTCTGTATTGAAGGCAGAAAGTCACTTTCACTAAATTCCTACTTAAAAATCTTAAATGGAATATTATATTTCCACAGCACTAATAGTCATGCTGGATTTTATAGAATATTCCTAAATCTTATCCAAGAAGAGGTCTCGTCTGAAATTGGTGAAAGTCTATTTATTAAACAATTATTTTTTCTACTTTTTTTCTTTTGAATCAAGCAATTGGGGTAATTTAATTCATTTACTCATTTTCACCCTTTCTGAGTGCCTACTAACTGCCAATTACTGAGTTGGAAACTGCAAGGATTAGAGAAATAAATGACAAAACTACTGACCTCTGGGAGCTTGCTATGGACAAGTATAGGATTATATTTACAGGCTTCCAGGCTTCAGACATTCAAAGAACTAATTATATCAGTTATTCCCACATTATGTTTCATTTGTTTGTTTCCTTTCTGCAATTACCTTATTATCAAAGAGGGGAAATATATAGATGAGGCCAGGAGCGGTGGCTCATGCCTGTAATCTCAGCACTTTGGGAGGCCACAGCGGGCGGATCACATGAGGCCAGGAGTTTGAGACCAGCCTGCCCAACATGGCGAAACTCCAGCTCTACTAAAAATACAGAAATAATTAGCCTGGCGTGGTGGTGCATATCTGTAATCCCAGCTACTCAGGCGTTTGAGGCACAAGACTCACTTGAACTCAGGAGGTGGAGGTTGCAGTGAGCCCAGATCATGCCACTGTACTCCAGCCTGGGAACTATAGAGCAAGATTCTGTCTCACAAAAGAAAAAAGCAATAATAATCATCATAATAAATTAAGTATACAGATGATCACAACTTAAGATGGTTGGACTTATGATTTTTGGACTTTACCATGGTACCTATACAACCATTCTGTTTTTCATTTTCAGTACAGTATTAGATAAATTATATGAGCTATTCAACACTTTATTATTAACTAGGCTTTGTGTTAAATGATTTTGCCCAGTTGCAGGCTAATTGTAAGTGTTCTGAGCACATTTAAAGATAGCGTAGGCTAAGCTATGATGTTCTGTAGCTTTGATATAGTAACTGCATTTTCGACCTACGGTATTTTCAACTTACGATGGGTTTATGGGATGTGGCCCCATGGTAGGTGGAGGAGCATCTGTGTACCATTTTTGTAGGGAAACGCTTTACCACTAAAAAGAAAGTTTGCGTGGTGCAGCAGGGAGCCTGCAGTCATCTTTTGTTTGGCAATGCTAGGGTGGATACAATGCAAATCATGTCCATTTTGCAACACATCCTCCCTTAATCCTTGGGCATCATTCATGTCAGATTGCTTTTGAAGGCTGCTTCACAAAGCAGCTGAAGGGAACACTCGCGTAGGTGTGGGAGCCATGCTACTTACCTCCACAGTGACTACACCAAGTCTTCCTTTCATGCACACAAAGACTGGGGTGTGAGAGATATCCAAGGGCAGAGGATCTGGGACACTGTGATACTGAATAGGAATCATTTACTATGCCCTTGAGGTGTAGACAAAGAATCCTTAATCTGGAAATTCCTCACCCTCCTATTTTTCACACCTAACTGCATCCAGAAATTGAGTATCTACAAGCTGCAACCTTCAGCTAGTGAAGAATGGCTTCAATTTGCACAGTCAGCAAGTGCAATACACGGTGGCCACGCTTAGTTGTAGTGAGGGGCTTGTTTCACTGTTCTTTGGTGGCAAGAATTGACTTCAGGAAATAACTTGGAGGGGAAAGGAGACAGGTTAGCGAGTAGAGAGTTTCCCGACATTCAGGAATTGTGTGGTCATGGAATTGGTCACCCATCAGGGTATTCACCAGCTCAGACAAACCAGGAACGTGTTACTGTACGTTGGGGATGTGGAGGATCACGCAGCCGCTGAAAATTTGAGCTGTCATGTTTCTGTGATTCTGTGAACCAATGATCTTACTTTTCAGAAGGTTTTTACTGAAGGAGAATTCAAGGCAGGTTTGTGTAGTACAGATTTTCCTAAATTCTGTCCTACACGATATGAGTTTTTAGAGATTTAAGTTACAGCAGAAATAAAGGTGTTCTGTAACAAAAACAGTTTTGGAAAATGTGAGATGTTAGACAGTAGAATCCTCCCTTGGGGATTCATGATGTACATTGTCAGGGCATTTTGAAAAAGTTGGTAGTGAAGAAATTTGTTTAAACTTTGTTTAACCCAGTATTTCTCAAACATATTTATTCCAAATGTAATTTTTTTTTTTTTTTTTTTTTTTTGAGACAAGGTCTGACTCTGTCTCCCAGGCTAGAGTGCAGTGGCATGATCTTGGCTCATTGCAACCTCTGTCTACTGGGCTCAAGCCACCCTCCCACCTAAGATTCCTGAGTAGCTGGGACTACAGGCGCATGCCACTGTAACTGACCAATTTTTTTTTTTTTTTTTTTTTTTTTTTGTGGAGACAGGGTTTCACTGTGTTGCCCAGGCTGGTCTCAAACTCTTGGGCTCAAGTGATTCAACTGCCTGGGTCTCCCAAAGTGCTAGGATTACAAGTGTGAGCCACCATGCCCAGCCTCAAATACAATATCTTTTATTTTTGTATAAAGCCCGTGTTCCAAAGTCTACCACTTGACAAATTTCTTGTGGTAAAAAGAATATGACTTTTTGACCAATTTGAGTGGCAAGTCTGAGCTTGAACAAAATTCTTACTGTTTCAAGTTTCAATGTCCTCATCCAAAAAAAAAGGAGAACTACTTACTCATGCAGAGTCTTACGAGTATTAACATATGTCTTAGAAAGTGCCTAACAGGCCAGGCACAGTAGCTCACGCCTGTAATCCCAGCACTTTCAGAGGCTGAGGTGGGAGAATTGCTTGAAGCCAGGAGTTCAAGACCAGCCCTAGCAAAATAATGAGACCCCATCTCTACAATAAATAAATAAATAAATTTAAATTTAAAAAACTAGCCAGATGTGGTGGCATGTGCTTGTTAATTCCAGCCTTCTGAGCTCAAGCAATCCTTAGGAGGCTGAGGTGGGAGGATTGCTTGAGCCCAGAAAGTCAAGGCTGCAGTGAGCTAGGATCACACCACTGCATCCCAGCCTGGGTGACAGAGTGAGACCCTGTCTATAAGAAAAAAGAAAGAAAGAAAAAAAGTGCCTAAATGGTGCTGGACCAACAGCAAGTGCTCAATAAATGGTGACTATTTTCATTAGTTGCTAATTTTAGGACTTTTTCTTTTTTCACTTAAGTACCTAATCATTCCTCTTGCAGTTTAAATCTACTTCCTTCTGACTGACTTTGATGGAAATAGGAAACTGTCATTAATCAGTAAAATAACAACTCCGATTATATGATTCGGTGAAACAGCTGAGGCTTCATTGCCCAGTCTTTGCTCACGGGGCAGAAGGCCCCAGTGGCTGTGATCTCCAGTCCCTAATTTCAGGGACGAACTTGTCTTTAATCACTTTTCCTAAATAGACCTAGAGCCTAGGGGCACAGTATTATAAAGGAGTGCCTAAGCAGGGTGCCTGAGGTTGAACACCTGCTCAAACAGTATTGTCTTTGAACCGTCATAAAATTTTGTTTGGATTCCAGTTATGGGGACTAGCATTTTAAGATTGTGGTGGATTGTGTACTAACGCCTCCTGCCCCTATATCCGTGAAATTTATTTACTGTATTTTGCATTTTAAATATTTGTTGTTCTGAATGCAGAGATGGACCTTCACGCCAATCCATAATCTAAGTCCTCAGGTTTAGCCTCAGAACTTAGGCTGTCGTCTCCATTTTTGGCCTTAGTCCTTATAGGAGACAAATTCTCACTGAGAAGGCCTGGTGCTGTATACCTTTTCAACAAAGCTTTTCTTTTCTTTTTTTTATTATTAAACTTTAAGTTCTAGGGTACATGTGCACAACGTGCAGGTTTGTTATGTATGGATACATGTGCCATGTTGGTGTGCTGCACCCATTAACTTGTCATTTACATTAGGTATATCTCCTAAGGCTTTCCCTCCCCCTCCCCCCACCCTACAACAGGCCCCGGTGTGTGATGTTCCCCTTCCTGTGTCCGAGTGTTCTCATTTCAACTAAGCTTTTCTTTGCAGAACATGACTTCTTCCTGAAATGATGGGAGACAAAAGAAAAAACTCTGTTATCATGATAATGTGGTCAGGAGAATGCCTCGAAGTGGGTGTCTAATTTACTGCGGGGCTTTCAGTGGCCAGTGGTTGAGGTGGAAATTGAAAAATGTCTTTTGTTGATGATCAGTCAGCTCTTGTGATAACACTCTCCCCTTTTTTTGATTTTTAAATTTTTTTGCCAAAGGCACTTTCTTTTGGGAAAGCATGGTGACTAAGGGCACAGACAGAACTGGGTTCAAGTGGCCTTGGACAAGTTGCCTTATCAGATCCTCAGCTCCCTCATCTGTATCTGGGGATAAAGATCCCCAGGGATCATTATCTAGGGATATTGTTAACAATAAATGTGAAAATAAAAATGCGTGTATATTGATTGATAGCCTGAACATAGTCAATCAAAGTTAGCTATTATTGTTATCTTTTTAAGTTTATTTAACAAATAATCAGATGATTATCATTATATAACTTCATATGTGTATCATTTTATTGGATATTGTGAGATGATTAATACACAGAAGGTTAGTTTCCACTAGGAGTTTACAAGCTTATCTAAATGCGATGCAGACATGAGTCACTTCTCTACACACAAGGGAGGAGAATGATTTTCTTATTTGGCTCACTAAATCCTCATACTCTCAAGAAATTCAGAAGTAATATATCACACAACTTTTCCCATCAGATAGAAATTTAATCTATAATGAGAGATATGCAGAAAGAGCAATTTTATAAACTTCATGTTAATTTTTTATGAGGGCATTATATTCATCAGATTACCTTGGTGATTATAAAATATTGTTATCTTCAGACTTTTCTATATAGGAATCAACACTTGTTTTTTGCATAAAAGAATGCATGACTAAAAGAAGTTGGTGATTTCTAGGTGACCAAATATATGGGCATATCTTTGCACTGTTTTTTCTGAAGAAAAATTTTACAGCAATAGGTAGGAGAGGGAGAAGTTGATGTTGGTAACAATCCAGATATAAGGTGATTAGAGATCAGCTGATAGAAAAAATAGAGAACTGGTGGAGCCAGTTAGAAAGAGTTTGCAAAGGCTGAGTGCAGTAGCTCATGCCTGTAGTCCCAGCACTTTGAGAGGCTGAGGTGGGAGGATTGCTTGAGCCCAGGACTTTGAGACCAGCCTAGGCAACATAGTGAGACCCCATCTCTACAAGAAAAAAAAAAAAAGTAGCTGGGCATTTTGATGTGTGCCTAGGAGTCCTAGGAACTCAGGAGGCTGAGGCAGGAGGATCGTTCGAGCCCTGGAGTTCGATGCTGAAGTCAGCTATGATTGCACCACTGCACTCCAGCATGGGCAACAGAGTCAGACCCTGTCTCCAATACATAAATGAAAGAAAGAAAAAGAAAAAAAAAAAGAAAGAGAAAGAAAAGAAAGAAAGAGAGAGAGAGAGAAAGAAAGGAAGGAAGAAAGAGAAAGAAAAGAAAGAGAGAGAGAGAGAAAGAAAGGAAGGAAGAAAGAGAAAGAAAAGGAAGAAAGAGAGAGAACAAAAGAGAAAGAAAGAAAAGAAAGAAAGAGAAAGAAAGAAAAAAGAAAGAGAAAGAAGGAAGGAAGGAAAGAAAGAAAGAAAGAAAAGAAAGAGAGAGAAAGAAAAAAGAAAGAGAGAGAAAGAAAAGAAAGAAAGACAGAAAAAAAGAAAGGAAGGAAGAAAGAAAGAAAGAAAAGAGAAAGAAGGAAGGAAGGAAAGAAAGAAAGGAAGAAAAGAAAGAAAGAAAGAAAGAGAAAGAAGGAAGGAAGGAAAGAAAGAAAGACAAAAAGAAAAGGAAAGAAAAGAAAAGAGTAGGTTTGGGTTTGCGAGGATGAGGTTTCCTACCACCATCACTACCAAATAGCTCTTTGGATCGTCATACCTCTGGGCTTTCCACTTTGAAGGAGGAATCATTCTTATGTCAACTACAGCTTTTCATTCATCATTTCTAAATTTAAAAAACAAATGAAAATGACCCATAATTATTGTAATTTTTCTATAAACCAAAATATAACGTGAGCTGCAGATGTATCTTTTGTTTTACTGATTTCCCTTGTAAATTACATTGTTTGTATTCTATTAGGGAAGTAGGAAAGAATTGTGGCATCTGGGGTCACAAAAAATCAACATTTGATAGCTTATTAGGCTAATATTGCCCATTTATTTTCGCATTATAAACTACATAGAAATCCTAACTGTGAACATCTCAGAAATGAATCCTTCCTGAGCTTCATTTACCCAGTGTAGGGAAATTATTCCCCAATACCCTTCAAAGTATCCAAACTTTCCTCATGCTCCTGAACTCACATATCTTCCAAACTAGTATCAGAACTTTTCAGCTAAAAATTATACATTGATTCTGACTCACACATTAAACCAATTATATTACTCAGTTCTTTTTCATACAAACAGCACACTTAGAGTGATTCCATATGTTTTGTATCTTTCTCAAAATTTTCTTTGAGTCAGGACAGATTTAGCATATCTAGCTGTACTGCAAGATTAATTGGATTATTTCACTTTTTATTTTTTCTCACCCCCTACTAATTTTTTCCCTTTCTTATATAAAAGCTCGCTGTTTCAAAGTCACTTTTTAAAAACTACAGGTATAAAATACAAATGAAAACAACATCAGTAAGTGTTTTGGTAATAACAGGTCCTAGCAAGGATATAGAACAACTGGAACTGTCATACGCTGCTGGTGGGAATGCCATTTCAGAAAACCACTTTTCATTATGTACTAAAGCTGAATTGAATATATACATACCACTGATACAGCAAGGATAAAAAATGCATATATATTCACAAAAGACATGTATATGAATGTTCATAAGGGCACTATTCCTACTGACCAGAAACTGGAAACTATCCAAATGCCCATCAACATTAGAATGGACAAGTAGATTGAAACTACACAGCAATTGAACACTACACAGCAATGAGACTACACAAACTACCACACACACACAATATAGATGAAGCTCAGAAATATTAATATCATGTTGAGCAAAACAAGGAGTTACTGGATTATTCTATTTACATAAAATTCAAAAACAGGCAGTGATTGTTTTGGGAGGGTCTGATAACCAAAAGAGGGCACAGGAGTACAGTTCTGGGATGCTACACATGTTCTGTTTCTTGATTTGGGTGCTAGGTATGTGAGCTGTACACCTCGTGAAAACTCATCCAGCTATACACTTGTTATTTATGAACCTCTCTGTATGTATGTTACGCTTCAATACAAAGTTTAAGAAATGTGGTAGTGTCAAAGTCAAGATACTGAACAGATGGCATCCAAAGAATGCGATCTAAATTTATATGCAAATCGGTCCTACCTTTCTTCAGAAAATTTTTAATTGATTCAGCACATTTATGATTCAAGTGTCGTGAGCTTTTTCCGTTACACTGAAATCATCTTGGACATTTCAAAGGCCTGTTTCGTTCAATGTACTATGAATTACTCTCTTCCCTATCTAGCTATATATCTGAGACATAGCTCCCTGGGATCAAGGAACATTAATTTTATAACTTTTGTTTACCAGCAATATCGAAAGGTCATGAATATGCATTTTCTCAGTCTTACTAGAGGTAGAAGATAGTGATGCTCTATATGTGCCTATCCTAGTTCGCCATTGCTAGAATAAGATTAAATGAGAATAGATAAAATAGAATAAGATAAAATGAGTGGTTTCAGAAAACCACTTTTCTTATTTCCCTTGTAAATTACATTGTTTGTATTCCATTAGGGAAGTAGAAAAGAATTGTGGCATCTGGGGTCACAAAAAATCAACATTTGATAGCTTATTAGGCTAATATTGCCCATTTATTTTCACATTATAAACTACATAGTTCATAATGTTATAAATTATAACAACTTAAATGCATGTTGCTAAATGAAAAAAAGCCAATCTGAAAGGTTATATATTGAATGATTCCAACTATATGACATTATAGAAAAGGGAAAACTACAGAGACAGTGAAACAGGTCAGGGTTTGGGGGAGGCAGGAAGAGATGAAAAAGTGGAATACATGGGATTTTTAGGGCAATGAAGCTATTCTGCATTACATTGTAATGGTAGACACATGTAATTTAGTTTGTTTGAGTTTTTAGAGACAGGGTCTCACTCTGTTGCCCAGGTTGGAGTGCAGTGGTGTCATCACGGTTCACTGCAGCCTCAAACTCCTGGGCTCAGATGATCCTACTGCTTCAGCCCCCTGAGCAGCTAGGACTACAGTTGCACACCACCATGCCTGGCTAATTTTTCAGTTTCCATTTTTTTTTTGTAAAGACATGGCCTTGCTATGTTGCCCAGGCTAGTCTTGAACGCCTGAGCTCAAAGGATCCTCCCATTTCAACCTCCCAAATTGTTGGGATTACAAACATTAGCACCTGGCCACATGTCATTATATATTTGTCCAGACCTGTAGAATGTATAGCACAGAGTGAACTCTAATACAGTCTGTGAGCTTTAGTTAATAATAATGTGTCTATATTGGTTCATCAGTTATAACAAATGTACTACAAAATGCAAGACGTTAATAAATAGAGGAAATCGGGGAAGGGGTAAAGGAGATATAAGAATTCTTTTTACTTTTCTACTCATTTCTTCTTTAAGCCTAAAACTGCAGAAAGAAGAAAAAAAGAAGTCTATTAATTAAAAAAAGAAAAAAGATCCCATGCAAAACATTCACTGGAGAGCAATCAGTTACTAATTCAGTGAACACATTGTTAAAGTCTTTCTAAAATTTGCAATTTGCTCCAATGCTTGAATTTAGATGAAGGTTATATTGTCTAATCATAAGTCATATTGTTTTTTTGTAGAGACGGGGGTCTCCCTATGTTGCCCAGGCTGGTCTTGAACTCCTGGGCTCAAGCAATCCTCCCACCTCAGCCTCCCAAAGTGCTGGAATTATAGGAGCGAGCCACCACACTCGGCCTAGTCATAAATTTTAATAGTTCATGAAAAAAGAGTCCAAAATTCTTACCACATTGACTGTATTTACTGTGAAGTCATCACAATGGTTTTATGCCGGCATTTTCCAAATAAAAATGCCGAGGAATGTTTAATCCTGTAAAATCATCTTGGAAGAAAATTTGTGATCAAATTAGGGAAATACGGTACTCAATAAATATTATTGAAATTTATTGAAATTTCACAATGCATATTGGCATATTAAAATCTCTCAAAAGTCCTGCCCAAAACAAATCTATTAACTGTGTTTAATCCAGACTATTTCAATTATTAAACCACAGAGCCTTCTTTTTCAGTAAAACCTATTAAAATCTGTGGGACATTACTTCTGAGTAACATGCTTAGAAAAGTGCTGCGTAATGCGATTATAAAATGTTTTATTTCTAACAAATAGAATCCAACTTGGTTTATAGCTTTATTGAAAATATTAATTTACAATAAATCACACGTTTAAAGTGGATAATTTAATGACACCTATTTATACATCTGCGAAACCATCATCCCAGCCAAGATAATGAACACATCCATCAACCCCCCCAAATCTCTTTATATCACTTTGTAAGTCTTCTATTCCATTCTTCCTTAACCTTATTCCCAGGGAACTTTTGGGTTACTTTCTGCAACCATAGATTTGTTTACATTTTCTAGAATATTTTATAAATGGAATTATATAGTATGTTATATACTGAATGTTTGTGTTCCCCTAAAATTTATAGGTTGAAATCCCGATCCCCAATGTGATAGTATTGGGAACGGGGGCTTTTGGGAAGTAATTAGATAATGGGATCAATGTTTGAATCAGAGGAGACACGAAAGCTTGCTCTCTCTGCTCTGTTTTCTATGTGTGAAGAGGCAATATGAAGACAGCCATCTGCAAATCAGTAAATGGGCCCTCTCAAGACATCAGATCTCATGGCGCCTTAATCTTAGGTTTCATAGCCTCGAGAACTGTAACAAATAAATGTTCATTGTTTAAGACACCCAGTCTATGGTAACCTGCTACAGTAGTTTGAATTGAATAACATAACGTATGTACTCTTTTTGTTCTGGCTTCTTTCACCCAACTTAATTATTTTGAGGTCCATCCATGCAGTTGCATATATAGTTCATTCATTTTCATTGCTGACTAGATTCCATTTTATGGATATACTATTATTTTCATATCCATTAACATGTTAACAAACATTTAGATTGTCTCTGGTACCTGGCTTTTATAACAAAGCTGCTATGACATTCATGTGTAAGTTTTTGTATACATATATGCTCTCATTTCTCTTAAACACATAGAAGTAGAAAAACTGAATCATATAGTAGATGTGTGTTTAACTTTTGAAGAAACTGCGACTGTTTTCCAAAGTAATTGTACCATGCTGTATTCTCATAAGCAGGGTATAAGGGTTGCAGTTCTTCCACATTCTTGTCAATACTCGGTATGCTAACTCTTGTTAATTTCATTCATTTTACTAGTTGTGTAGTGGCATCTCATTTTTAAAAATTTCCATTCCTCAATGACTAATGACATTGAGCATCTTTTCATGTGCTTATTTGCCACTTGTATATTTTCTTTGAGGAATGTCTTTTCAAATCTTTTGCCCATTTTCAAGGCATTGGGTTGTTAGAGAGTTCCTTAAATATTTGAGATACAAGTTAGTTACCAGATATGTCATGTGAAGACGTTGTTACCCAGTTGATGATTTATCCTTTCATTTTCTTCACAGTGTCTTTTAGAGAGTAAAAATGTTTAATTTTGATGAAGTCCATTGGACTGTTTTTTTGGTTTTGTACATGTTACATGAGGAATGGATTGGAGTTTTTGTTTTGCTTTGTTTTGGGGTGCTAATGTTCCATTTTTCCAAAACCACTTGTGGAAAAAAACTCTGTTTTATCCACTGGGTTGCCTTTACACACTTGTCAATCAATTGTCCACCTAAGTAACCCACAAAAAACTAGTAGAGTGCATAAACAATATCTAATTGCAATTGTGGATTTATCGCTTTCTCCTTGCAGTTCCTTCTATCTCTGACTCAGATATTTTGAAGATCTGTTATTGGAGGTCTTAATGTTTAAGATTGTTATATCCTCCTGATGAATTTACCCTCTTTTTCATTATGAAATGCCTCTCTTTATCCCTGTTACATTGTTTACTCTGATGTTAATGTAGCTACTCTAGCTTTCTTTTTATTCACATTAGCACATTGTATCTTTTTGTATCCTTTACTTTGAACTTATTTGTATCTTCTAATAAAGCATATAATTGGGTCAGTTTTATTTAATCTGAGAAGCTCTGCCTTTAGTTGGTATGTTCAGATTTTTTACATTCAATGTGATTATTATAATCTACCACCTTACTGTTTATTTTCTATTGTCACATATGTTCTTCTTCCATTTTCTCTTTCTCCTCAGTATTTTTTATGATTCTAGTTCATCTCCATTGTGCATTAGCTATAAATAATTTTTTGTGTTAGTGTAGTTTTTGTTTGGGGGATTATACTATACATCTTTAGTTTATCACAATTTAACTTCAAGCACTATTACATTACTTCAAGTGTAAGACCCCTACAAAATACACTTCCTTTTCTCCTCTCCTGGTCTTTGTGCCATTGTCTTCATGCATTTTACTTCTATATGGGTTATAAACTCCATGATGCATTAGTAATATTTTGCTTCAATCTGTTGATTAACTTATTATTTTTGTTTTGTTTTGTTCTGTTTTGTTTTGTTTGAAATAGAGTCTCACTCTGTCACCCAGGCTGGAGTGCAGTGGTGCAATCTCGGCTCACTGCAACCTCCACCTCCTGGCTTCAAGTGATTCTCCTGCCTCAGCCTCCCAAGTAGCTGGGACTACAGGCACGTGCTACCACACCCAGCTAATTTTTGTATTTTTAGTAGAGACGCAGTTTCTCACCATGTTGGCCAGGATGGTCTCGATCTCCTGACCTCGTGATCCGCCCACCTCGGCCTCCCAAAGTGCTGGGATTACAGGCGTGAGCCACTGCGCCCCGCCAAGAAAAACATTCTTTGTATTTACAAGACAGTTACCACTTTTAGTGGTCTTCTTTTTCTTTTGTGTATGTCCAGGTTTTTATCAGTATCGTTTCATTTTTCTTGAAGGGTTCCTCTTGACATATTTTATAGATACGTGGTCTGGTAATTAATTCGTCTTTTATGTGTCTGAAAAAGTCTATTTCATCTTTGTTTCTATAAAATATTTTCACTGGCCAACAAATTCTATGTTGACAATTTTTTTCTTTTAATATTTTAAAGATGTTGTTCCACTACCTTCTAGCTTGTGTTGTTTCAATAAGAAATTTGCTTTTCTTTTTGTCTTTATTCTTTATGTAGCATTCCTTCCCCACTCTGCATCACATACACAAAAGTGGCTTTTAAGATTTATCTCTTTGTCTTGAAGGAATTTTATTAAAATTCATCTTGGAGTAGTTTTATTTTCATTAATTGTTCTAGGCGTTTGTTGAAATTCTTAAATCTGTGTGTTTATAATTTTTATCAAATTTGGAAAACTTTGGCTATTATTTCTCCAAATATTTTCCCCTACTCTATTGGAGACTGCAATTACACATGTATTTGGCTACTTAAAATTAGCACATAGTTCACTGATGGTTTTCTTTTTCTCTCTGTGTTTCATTTTGGATAGTTTCTACAGCTATGTTTTCCAGTTCACTCATCTTTTCTCTCTTAATTTCATCTAGTGTATTTTTTATCTCAAAATTATAGATCTCTCTGAATGTTCTATTTTTGTCTTTTTAATATATATTCTATATCTCTATTTAATATGTTCAGTCTCTCTGCTAGCTTTTTTAACCTACAGGGTATCATTATAATAACTGATTTAATGCTCCTGTCTGCTGTTTCTATCACCTGTGTCATTTGAGGGTCAATTTTGATTGACATTTCTTCTCATTGTGCATTTTATTTTCTCCTCCACTGTCTGCCTTGTGACTTTTAAAAAATTGGGTGCTAGACATTGTGTAATTTGCCTTGTGGGGTGCTGGGTGTTTTTGTATTCCTATAGTAGTTGTTGAGCTTTGTTCTGAGACATGGTTAAGTTACTTAGGAACAGTTAATCCTCCTGGATCTTGCCTTTAAACTTTATTAAGAGGGACCAGTGCAATGTTTACTCTAATGTTAATTTTTTTCCCTACTGTTGAGGCAAAACCCTTGTTAGTATTCCAACTGAGGCCCCGTGAATCATGAAGTTTTCCATTTTGGCTGTTGGAATTAAGCACTATTCCTGCCCCTTTGTGAGCTTCTGACACTGTTCCTCTAATAATTTCTCCTGGGTCTTTACCCAGCCTTGATAGTTTACACACATGGCTAATCAGTACTCAACTGAATACTTATGGGGCCTTCTACAATTCTCCAGAGTTCTGTCTCTGTGCAGCTGTCTCCCTCTCCTGTACTATGCTCCGAGGACCTCCACTTTGACATCCCCAGGCCCTCAGCTCTGCCTCCTTACCTCAGGGAGTCTGCCAGACCCTGCCTGGGTTTTGCTTCCCTGTGTTGCGGACAGGCCATGTTCTCCAAGCAATTGCTGTGGCAATCAGAGGGCTCACCTTGCTTGTTCTTCTCTTGAGGGTCATTTGTTCCATGACATTGTTTCATATGTTACATTCATTTTCAAAGTGGTTTTAGGTGGGACGGTAAATCCATATCCTTTTACTTCATCTTGGCTGGCCATGAAAGTCAGAATTAACTATATTTAGAAATACTACGACAAGTAGATCTTCAGAGGAAAGTAGAAACTAACACTTATTGAGGGCTTCCATGTTTTAGGCACTATATCCTGTTATCATTATCTCAACCACCAAGTGAGATTAATACCACGAACTTGATTTGTAGTTAAGACAGAGCCTAGGCTATTTCATACAAGTCATACAGCTAGTAAAGAGTAGAGCTGAGATTTAAAGCTCAATCTGTTGGCACAGTCCAAACTGTTTTCTTTTGAAAGGCATCCTCATACTGAACATTCCGTACAGACTTCTCTAATGAATTTGCCTCCTTAAAAGTTTATTTAGTAGCCTACCATCAAACAAAATTCTACTGGCACCTGTGAAAGGAGCTTGTGTAATATATGATTTTCCTAATTAAGCTCAACATCTCACACTGGTCTCACAGAAAGGATGAGTAAGAGATCGCAACGTATCTCGACCTGACCAATACATAAATAAATAGTCAAAACCCATTTCCTACTGATGATGCTTTACTAGCACCATCTATGTATTCAACAGCTCGCATACATCATTTTGATGTAGAGTCCAGCAGAGACATTCATGTTGATATGCTATACAGAATTTTTACTTCATAGTCAATGTGCACATTTTTTGTTAGAAATCAAAGTGGTGTGATAGATGTCTTAGGTGCTGTTTAATGGAAGAGATGTCAGGATCATGACTGTTCCAAATAATCTCTGGATCAAATGTTCCTGGATTCATGATCACCTGAGAATGTGTTTTATAATTGCATTCCCCTTATCATGGTAGCCTTGTACTCCCACAGGGCAGACACAGGGTTTAGACTTGTAGAATGACTCATGAGTGAGGCTGAGCCACTGAGTTACTATGGAATATCAGAGCTCTCTCTGGTTCATCATAGCTTTTCTGGTGGTATCTTTTCCCCACCAGAAACTGGTTCTTCTCTATCATCATGCTGTGAAACATCACCTAGGTCCCCTTTGTTCTCTCATATACCTTTCCACCCATGAGGCAGAGCCTGGAAATATTTCCTCTCACTATCTACTGAAGTGAGACATTCCTGAAATTTAAATGTAGTCCTTATCTACTTATCATCTGAAGGTGAGAAACATTGAGATGAATTCTTAATAACTTGGATGGTCGAACAAGTGCTAGTAAATTTTTCCTAGATAAACAGTCTTTCTTGAATATTTAAATTAGTGAACAAAGATATCTTGTGTGCTAGTCATTTATACACTGACTTTTATACCTTCCCTTATAGCTGAGTGCATCTACATCTGGCACTTAAAAACATGCCATTTGGAGATTGGCGGGGAGCTATTGAACATAGAATGTAGGTCAAGTATAACGTGGAAATGTTCAACATTACAGAAAAGAGTTGGGAATTATTTGTTAAGGCCAGTTTTCTCTCAACAACATTCCTGATGTATAAATGCAATTGTTTGCCTAATTCAAACAATACTTGTCCGTTACATCTGCATGATAAAATCCATGGCATGAATGAGCTCCATGAAAGGACAGCAGCAGCAGCCCAGAGGTGCAGTGGGATCACAGGTTTCATTCATTAAAATTACAAACCTTCAAACGTCTGTGAGTGGGTCCAAAGGGAATGTTTCTACTTATTCTGACCAGAAAGTTTTAATTGGGTCTGTTATCTCATCTTCTCATTTTGACCAGAGATCTTTAATTGGATCTGTTTTTAACTTCAAATATAGAGTAGAGTCACATCTTACCTAAGAGGATAAAATCTTAAGTTAGCCAGCAAGCCAATAATTAATTATAATCAAAATTGCCCTGGAGAAATTCCTTAAGTCATCCACAAAGTACGATATAAATGGCTTTGTAAATACAAACTCATACAGTAATTTTTTTTTTTGTCAGGGGATGGAGGGAGACAGGATCTTTCCCTGTTGCCCAGGCTGGAGTGCAATAGTATGATCATGGCTCACTGCAGCCTTCATCTCCTGGGCTCAGTTGATCCTCCTGTTTCAGACTCCCTAGTAGCTGGGACTACCAGATACATGTCCCTAAGCCCGGCTAATTTTTGTATTTTTGTAGGAACAAGGTTTTGCCATATTGCCCAGGCTGGTCTTGAACTCCTAGGCTCAAGCAATCTGCCTGCCTCAGCCTCCCAAAGTGCTAAGATTACAAGTGTGAGCCACCATGTCCAGCTTAGTAATTCTTAAGAACAATGAGAATCACTGAGGAAAGAATACAACTTTTAATCATTTAAATGCTCTTCCTTTAAAGAAAAGTAAGAAATGGAAATGGAAAATGGGTACAAAACATTCTAAAATAGGACATTCACTCTACTCTGTTAAAATATTAAACCTCTGTGTCCTTAAGACATCTTGGTAGATCTGCATGCTCCTATGAGGAATAAATGGGAAAATTTATGTGAAAGCACCTAGCATAGCACCTTGCATAGAGAAAGTACTAAATAAATGTCCACCAGATTTGAATCAAATATAGCTTGGTCATACCCAGGAATAATACGCTTTTTTTGGAAACATGTGGAGAACTTGACCACTTGCCTACTGACTGTCCAGGTGATGGCTCTGCTGAACAACTGTAACTCCTGTGCCTTAGGGCATTATACTTTCGACCCTTAGAGCAAAATTGTTTCAAAAATCAGAGTAAAAGTTAAATACCTGATCAGCAGCAGCCAAAAAGTATGTTCAACACTTGATTAAGACTTAAAACTTCTCTAATACTCCGTTAGAACAGCTTGAAACAGTTCATCAAGTTGAAGTAAAGACTTCAAACTTCTTTTCAGTTATATGCAATAGTATAGTCGCTCCCTTAGATGTAAGAAATGGGAAATAGTATTTCCATTCACCTTTTAGGAGAATGACCAACAAGCAGAGATGGAAATGTATTCACTAGTTGATATCAAAAACCATGACATATGATTGCATGTAGGTAACAGGTTACTAAGCCAGTGACCAAGTCTAATTCATTAACAAATGACAATGCACCTGGTGATTCCTGGCTATTCCTGATTGGCGGACTTTGGACTTCTTGCACTCAAGTAAGTAGGGATTGGAGGCATTAGGATTAGGAAATGGAGATTATTAATTGATTATGTTAGATTGTTATTCCATATCTGCACTGTCACTCTTTCCATTTTCTCAGATCTCTTTGCTTAAATGCTTCCTTAATAGAGAGGTCTTTCTTGATCAGTTTTGATCTCTATCGCTCTCTCCATATCTATCTCTATCTCTCTAGATATCTGTCTTTATTGCTGTCTCTGTCTCTGTTTAGCTCCTGGCTCTGTGTTAGCTTTCATTCTTTCTGGTTTCTCTGTTTTATTTTTCTTATGAGCACTTATACCACCTAACATACTATATATTTATATTGATTAGTTTATTCCACAAGAGCAGGGACTTTGGTTCATCTATTTTCATATCTCCAAGTGAGGACAGAAGCACATAGGAGGTGCTCTATCAATTGATCAATCAATGTTAATAAATGTAACAAAGTATGAATGAATTATTATTTATTTAACACCTGCTCTGAAATAGGTAGACAGTATAAAACTGGAAGTTCTAGATTCTGGCTGTGTTTTGGAGTTCATCATCTTGTAAGATGATCAAGTGTGTGAGAATTAGACAACGAGGCCTAATTTGCTCATTTTTCTCAATAACCTCTCTCTTTATTCTCCCCTTTCAAAACTAGGACTACTGCCAGGGAAATAGTGCTCTTCCCAGGTTCACAGCTCCTCAGGCTGTCTTGATGACTTCTTTTGAACTTCAAAGCTGCCTTTGATGTTCATTTTGGTGTCTGGAGAAAGCTAGCACTTGGTGAGCTTTGCCTCTACTTCTGGTTGGCTGACCTTGTTGTTCTGTGCTCTCTAAGGCCAGAAAATACATAAGAAGAATGACTGTAACTCAGATATGCAGCATTTGCCTGACTCTTCCCTCTCCCAGGACACTCCTATCCTGGCTCACCTAAGTGCCTTTTGGGTCTGGGCCTAAGCTGTCCCCATGACACAGTCTGGAAAATATCTAAGCAGTTTTTTAGAGGCAGAGTCTCTTCTCTTCCTCAACATCACTATTTCTTCCCTGCAAAGTACAGAGTACTTTCCACATGGAAACAGGAAAGCCGTAGGCCAACTAGAATAGATTCAGATTGTTGGATGTAAAAGCAGAGGGACTGTGTGCACAATGGGGAAGAGCTTCAATGGAGAGGCCAGAAGGACAAGTATTTCAGCCTGGTTCCACCACTCACCAGCTCTCTGACCCTGGGCATTGAAACTCTCCAAGCTTCAGATGCTCTGCTGAATAAATGCTGGGGATAATAGCAGAACTTATCGCCTATGAAAGTCGTGAGGGTTAAATAAGAGAATGTTGTAAAATGCACTTAGTACATAGCACAGAATCTCATTCAAAATGTTCACATTCAACATTAGAATAAGAGCTCAGACTTCTAAATATTAGACATTTAGAGTAAAGCATCATGTAGATAGTAGATTCCAGACTAATTCAAGCAACACCTTCACTTAGATTTAGATTGCAGTGTGAAAAATGAGAGATTTGTGTTTCATTTCCCATTGCTATATACCCGCACATGTCTGTAGCTACTCTTCGTATGTGAATATTTGCACATTTTATATCTGCATATATGTTAATGAACTGATCAGTTGACCAACAGAGGCTTATATTCTAATGCTCCCAACCAATTCCTGTGCGCTTTCTGCATCTCCCATGTTGCACTTCTCCACACCTCCGACCTCACAAAGTGCCCTTCCTGCTTTCCAGAACGATGGAGACAGGGACTTTAAATTCCTCCGCATTTATACAAATTAAGTCAAAACAAGAGGGAAGTCAAAATCTCCTATATTTTAAGGTTTATTCTTTTCAGACTTGAAGTGCCCAATGTCACTTTCTTGTCATTTACTGACTTGAAGTCACCAGTGTCCCAGAGAGAAGAAAGTGTAATTTCCATGACTGGACCTCAGTTCTAGGATGGGGTACATTTTATTTTTGTTTATGTGAATTATTTTGTATTAAAAATAAATTATCAAAAAGTGAGAGTCACAGCAGGCACAACCTTTGCAACCTCTCACAGTTTAAGTGGAACCAAAATAGCATTCCAGGGTAGAGAGTGTACAGAGTGTATTCTGTATTCCTGCTTTCTGGTCATCAGAGATCAAGAGTTTCTTAAGACTGACAGAATAAAGTACTAGAAGTTGTGTGGGATAAAGTAAATAAACTAAAGGTTGAGGTGGACATGAAGAAATACGTAGAAATATTCTTTCCTAGCTGAGCGAAGACAATGTAGATGATGAGGGCTTGGATCTGGCTGTTGGAAGGTGAAGCTCTGCTGCAACGTCTCTCTGTGACCTTGAGCAATTCATTTAACCTGCCTGCCTCAGTTTCCCATTCTAAGAAATAGGACGTTTGAGCTAGGAATATGGGGACCAGGAAAATTAGCACCTATGAAGCTATCAGAATATAAAATAATTATAAATGTTACTTTGGTTACGTATATTAGAGGGAAAAGACGAAAACATGATGAAGATCTTTAATCAGATAACTCTGGTGTTTCTATTATGTATTGGATGCTGATTTAAATATGAAATCCTACTCTCCCCCTGACTTATTTTAGGATTTGTGATTGGGAAGATGACAATGTTCTTGACAGGTAAATCACTGAATTTGGGAATCAAAAGACTTGGAGTTAAGTTCTTGTGTGCCAAAACCGTGGAAAAGCCATTTAACCTTTCTTCATCTTAAAAATGAAGATGTTAATTCCCCCCTCCCCCAGAGAGTTATTCCAAAAACTAACTGAGATAATTTGTACGAGAAAAGTTGGTATCATTTGGTGAAGCAGGAAGCACCCACACTTTGGAATCAGAGAGACATTGTTTTAAATTCCTATCCCATCTCTACTCAGCCACAAGATGCTGGGGACATAATTCACACACTGTGGATCTATTTCTTCACCTATAGAAGACAGTAAAGTATCTACCTAATAAGTGGGTAAGAAAAATAACATCTAAAAACTCCTGGTATGTATTTGGCCTCAGAAAATTCACTCCTCCTAACAATAAAATAGTCACCTATAGAGTTATAATGGTACAAGGAACCTCAAAGAGACAGCTCCTTTTTTAAAACTTTTAAAAATTAAATAATTAATAACAAGAAAATAATATTCCACAGTTGTGTAAAATATTAAGAATAACAGACTGGGAGCAGTGGCTGATGCCTGTGTAATCCCAGTAGTTTGGGAGGCTAAGATAAGAGGATTGCTTGAGCCTAGGAGTTCATTACCGCCTGGGCAACATAGTGAGACCTTGTCTTTACAAAAAAAAAAAAATTAAAAATTAGTCAGGTTTGGTGGCATGGATGTGTCCCAGCTACTTGGGAAAGTCATTTGAGCCCAGAGGTTTGAGACTGCAGGGAGCTATGATAATGCCATTGCACTCCAGGTTGGGTGACAGAACCAGACCGTGTCTCTTAAGAAAAATGGAATAAAATGGACATCTGTGTACTAGCTAATCACATTACAAATATCTTTGGGGTCTCCTATGAGACTGTACCCAATCCCTCTCACCCCCTTCCTATAAGGTAACTATAATGTGAATTTAGAGCTTCTCTTTTTACTACATATACAAGTATTGTCAAATGATATAGTTTAGTTTCAAAAACTGTTATACTAATGGATTTTTACTACATGAACTCTGACTTTTTTGACTCAACATTATATTTGTGAGATTCATCCATGTTGTTTAGCTGCAAAGCAGTCATTTTAATTACTTTATGTTATTTCATCATATAACCACCATTTATTTATCCATTTTTCTACTGATGAACATTTGGTTTGTTTCCACAATGTAACTATGCGTATTCTTATATAATCTTGTGATTTTTCTTTAGGGTATATATCCAGGAATGAAATTGCTGGTTTACAGTTTATATATCTTCATCATTACTAAAAATCTCAAATTGTTTTCAAAAGTTGTACCAATTTATACTCTCACAAAGAGCATATAAAGAGTTTTCATTGGTCTACAATCTTGCTAAGATTGGCATTGTCAGTAACAGTATCTCATTTTTATTTTAAAGTGCACTTCTCTGATTACTCATGAGGTTGAGTATATTTTCATATGTTTATTGCCCATCCATAATTTAGCTGCCGATATTTTAAGACTTGCCCTTTCTACACAAATAGCATGACTGACTCAATGTGCAAGCAATTCACCCTGAATCTTGTAGAAATCCTTATAAGATGAAGTCGTCTTTAAGCATTCCAGTAGGCTTTTCATAAAGAAATTTATAACATGTTGCTTTTGAACTCTCTCACATTACTTTCAGACTGTTGTAGACTAAACATCTAGCAGTTTCAGAGCATTCATAGTATACAATCAGAATATAATAAGCTACCAGCCAGGTCAAGGTTCTTGGATGCAAACATGAATGTGAACTTTCCTGAGGGAGAAGGATTCATATTTTTGCTAATTGTAAATGACAGTTTTGCCTCCTGACTGGCTTTATGGGTTATCTTCATAGGAGAAGTTAAAAGATACAGTGGAATATTTTACCTGTTGGAATGAGAAAAGTGAGAATACAGTCACTTTCTCCTACTCTAGCCCAACATCAATTATTCTAGTTTAGGATGTAGATAGTAGATAGTAGCCTAATGTAGATAGTAGATTCCAGACTAACTCAAGCAGCACCTTACATTAGAAGTACTACTTATTTTCAGTCAACCCACAAATAAAAATGAATTACAGGGTTTAGTATAAATATCCAAAAATGCTACATTCACTTTCTTCGTCTTCTTGAACAATTGAGTCAATTCCATTAAACTGGGCTGAGCAAAGTAGGCTTCGGGGATTGAAGTAGGCAAGTGGTAGTAGGATGGTCCAGGCATGGAATTGTCATCCAAATAGGATGAGGAGGGAATTTGCACCGGGGTCAGCCGGGTTTAGGGTTTTAGAGTGAGAACATCTGTGTCAGCAGAGAGGATGGGCAGCGGCGAGAAATTGATTTCATATGGAGAACTAATCCAGTAAGTAAATATACTAAAGCTAATGAGAGCCAGCTTCCTTACTGATAAATAAGAGAAATCTGTGGTATGGAAGTGGACTTAGAATTGCCTGTTTGGACTCATTGTTTTCAATATATAGAGACAGAGAGAGAAATATGTGTATATGTGTTCACAAAGAGCACACCTAGCACAGAGGGCACCTTGGAAAAATATCCAATCCCCAGTTTAAGGCAGGAAAAGTATTACATGATTCTGGAACACACTTTTGTGCCAGAAACAAGGACTTGTTCAAAGAATGATGGAGACATGTCAAAAGGACACAGAGATCAGATTGAAGAGGCTCCTGCGGGCCAAATCTGTGACAATTTAAGCTTTAAAAGAAATAATTATAGTAATGGATTAAAACTAATGAATAACATATAAATCCATGAGTCCATACTGACATAAATAAATAAACGAAGTTGATAGTTTGATGAAGGATGGGATATTTACACAGTGTCAAAGTATCTTCCCACAAAATGCTTACTAATTTCAAAGGGGAAAAAAATAGTTCTACAGTGGTGAAAACTGACAGACACTTTACTCAAGATATTTAACACTATCAGTGATGAGACAAATAAGAATTGTGACATTCCTGCCAAATAATTTGAATATAATTATGAGGAAACATTGGTTATACCCAGATTGAGGAGCATTCTACAATAACCGACCATTTGTAATCTGCAAAATTGTCAAAATTATGAAAGTCCAGGAAAAACCGAGAAAAGGTTCAACATAAAATGATAACTAAAGGCAACATGTGATTCTGGACTGGATCTTTCGTCTATAAAAGACATTATTGCGACAATTTGCAAAAACTCCAGTGGGGTCTAAGGATTAGTGCTAGTAATGTGTCACTGTGAAATTCCTGAGTTTGATGGTTTGTTGTGGTTGTATATAGGAGAATATCCTTACTTAGATAAATATACAATATAACATTTGAGAGTAATCAGACATTCTCTCTAATTCTCAAATTGGTTCATGAAAAAAGGTTTTGTATTGTTTTTGCAATTTTTCTCTAAGTTTCAGGTTGTTGGAAAAGTAATTAATAAAATAGGGCCTAATACTCAAAGAGATAAGGTGAATACAATCAAGATAAATTATTTTAATTAAGCTTGTTCATAGTATTCAAAGCTCAGTGCCCAGTGAGTTCATGTATTTTAACCCAATTAATTAAATCGCATCAAAGGTGAGTAGAAACAGAGATTGATATGTGCTTACTGAGTGTTAGGTCCAGGAAAAGGAAACTATATATTTAAGTGTAGGCTAGGCAGCCAGATCGTCTGGGTTCAATGCCAGTCCCATTAGTTACTAGCTCTGTAACCCTGGGGAATGAATTAATCTCTTTGAGCCTCGGTTACCTCATTTATAAAAAGGGGAATGATAACAACATTCCCAAAATTTTGTGAAGGTTAAAGAAGAAAACGTTAAGTCATTAGCTTAATGTCTAGTGCATTGCAAGTGCTTAAAATGGTAGTTCCTATTAGTGTTATTGTTTTATTTATTTTTTGTACCGCCGCTCTCTCTGTTGGGAAAACTTACCTATGCTTGCATGGTTCTCTTTCCCTTCCCAGGTTCTGACTTTGGGGGCAGAAAAGATTCCCAGATTCTTTCCAAGCTTCTCTGAACCTAGAAAGTGGTGTAAAGAAGAAGTAATGGTAACAATAGCAAAATCAACATGTAGCATGCCTCATTTCATTTAATCATTTCATATATGAAGCTAAGAATACTCCTTTGTATGTGGGGAAACAAATGTTTAATTGTTAGTAGTTTTATGACCATTATATAAATGTCACATAACAACCAAGGTTATATCCTTTGACTCAATAATTTTTACCCTCTTTTTCAAATGTAAGTATGTTTGCCCCCCAAAATTGCTCATTTGTTTCCAAAGATTTTGGATAGCAGTGACAAACAAAGCCTGAAACTCAGTGGGAACTCCAGAAATATTTATTGTGTTGAATATTTATTGTGTTTAAAGTGTTAACAATCTATGTCACATATCATAATGTGGATTACTTTATCAGATATTTTGTTGAGGTAGATTTGGTAGGGAAGGGAAAAAAATAACAAGTGTCTCCGGTGCCTTGCAGAATGGGAAAATATGGCTATTGAATTGGTAATGAAGCACAAAAAGCCAAAGAATAGAAATAAATCTTTCACTGGACAATTTTCTGTGGGGCTGGCATTACTGCCTACCTTTCTTTATGACACATCTAACTTGAGTGTATCTCTTTAAAACAATTTATATATAGTTATTTTCTATTAATATTTCCTTGTATCTATTCTCCATACAGAGAGAAAGAGAGAAAGAGGAGAGAGAGAGAGAAAAGGGAAAAAAAAGCCCCAGCTAATCATCTTTCTCCTTACACTTCATTTCACATGCTTGGGAACCATGTGTGAGCAAGTCCTTTTTTTCCTAAGCTAAACAAGAACAGTTGCTTTCCCCAACTGATCCTCTTCCCAATAATTGAAAATGTTTATCATTTTCCTTTGGGATTGCTTCCAGACATCCCTCTTCTTTGAATGTGAGGTTCCAGACCGTCTCCACTATTCTAATGGGAGCCTCTCTGAATTCTAAATATAGATCTTGGAGGAATAGTCTGTCTTTATTCCTATATACATCTCCTTACAATGTAAGCAGCAGATATGGTTTGTGATTTATCTTCAGATAATTTTATTAAGCATCTGTAGGTGCAATTTGAACATGCTGGGGCAATATATAACAAATAAATGCATTAAAGACCTCCTTTCTAAGTAGTAAAAATAAATCAGATGGTGTGATTTAAGAGCCCCAGAAAAAAAGTAATGAGAAATTGTAAACGGCATAGAAGGTTATAGAGTTGCAAACCCCTAGATCAAGAAACTACTGATATTAAGTATAATATGTAATTACATATTTCTCTTCTACCTGTAACGAATAACTTTCCTGCTTTGTATAGGGATAGTTCATATTAATATGAATGAATGATGTTTGAAATACTGTCCTTAAGCAATTGGAAAATAAGAAAATTAGAGCAATATTCATGAAATTGGTTTATCATGATCTTTTCTGTTTCTAATTTATTTCACAAGGAAAACACTTCATCAACATATAAGAAAGGTTTAAACTGAAATAATTATAATTAAACATTATAATGACAGCTTCCTGAATAGCGAAAACATTAACATATTTTAGATAGGAATTTCTAACAGGAAGTAAAACAAAATAAGGTCTTCTATTGTTCAAAGAAATATTTTATTTATGTTGCCACAAAGAAGAAAGAAGTCTTTAATCCAAGGTCACTGAACACTTGGATCTCACTTAAATGAGACTAAAAACCCAAGAAAGAGTATCTGCGTCGTTATAAATGATGACTTTGTTAGGATAAACTCATTCCAGTTTTTGAAGATCAAGGTACAGAGAGATTCCTTGTCCGCAGCAAGAATATTTCACATACACACAAAAAACTAGGCCTGTGTCTTTCACTCAGCTGAAGCATAGGGTAGAGATCCCAGACAGTTAATTTGGATTAATGAAACCTATTTGTGGAAATAATGAGCAATATAATGATCATAATGTGCTAAGAAAATACTCTCTCTTTTTTTCTGTTGAAAACTAGCACAAGTGGCCTGTGAACTTTCTTGATGGGAGAAAGCACATTTAATCCAGATGTTCTTTTGCAAAGCATTTAGTTTAAAAGCCAAAGAAAAATTATTCCTGCGTAATTGTTCCTTGAAGCAGATTTATTGTGAATAGACCATTGTGTGTGTGTGTCTATTTGGTGGTGGTGTTTTCCAGGCACATGCAGAAGACAGATTGTTGACAGTCAATGTTTAGTCAAGGGTGAGAATATTTTTGTTTTAGTCACATATCTTCTCTACCAGCCACATGATATGTTCTCTTTTTAATCAGTGCACAGAAGCTTTTGTGCATTATGAGAATGCTGCTAAATATGACAGATCAGATGCATCTTTTAATTTAGTCCTGCTAGGAGAATAAGCTGTTCTTTTACTAGGCAACAGAAGGGGACTTTTTATGTTACTTAAAGCTCAGCTGTGTGAAGCCTTTGAGAGATGGTGCTATCATGTTGAACTTTCTTGAATCTTTTACCAGAGGCAAATGGCTGTCTTCATTTTCCACAAAGCATTGCTGTTGAATTGAAATGTTCTTGGGATATGAGCCTGTACAGTAAACATGTACACATTTAGGATACTTTTTGGCTGGCATTATACTTAATAGGTGTGATGAAACAAAACTAAGTAACATATGAGGAAAGCTCTGGCTTGGCCAGCTCATTCTCTACCCTGTCCTGAACACAGGGGAAGGCACCATTTCCAGGTAATTCTTTGAGCTTTTATGATGCAAAATTGGTGGAACGAGGCAAAGATAAAAAAACAAAAAGGAAGGCAGATGGATTTTTGACAGAAAATCAAAAAGCATGGGAAAAAAAAAAAAAAAAAACTGTAATGTCCCGAGGTCTGTAGGCAAGGTACATACTTGACTGGGGGGCTCTGGGAACAAATGATGAACCTCATGAAGAGAGAAATCTGGACGATGCAATGATGTGAAAGCATAAGTAATTCTGGGATAGAAAAGTGAGACACTTCCTGGGGTTGGGACGTTATAAAATTGAGAAGAGATAATTTTAATGTTTTGTTGCATCCTCTTTAAGGATGTTGAAATATGTGCATACATATTGGATGTCCTGTCTGGATGGTACGTCTCTGAATGTTAGCAGCTCTCCGAGACTGAGCCACATGATCAGGACTTCCTGGGAATTACATCAGCATGATAGTTATAACCTTTTATAATGGACATTTTCTGCTGGTGCTTCCTGCTTCAGACACATTTTGAAACATTGGAAAATTGCCAATGATGATAGGTTTCTGTGAGTACCTGAGTATCTTTGAACCGATAGACTTATTTATCTACAAGGCCATTTTAGATACTCATGAAGTATTCTCTGTGTGACCCAAGCAGTGTATCTGCTGACAGTGCTACATCATAAAAACAGATTTGTGATATTGTTGGAGATACAAGATGGTGAGTGATGATCACAGAGTACAGCATCTTGGGAGCCTGAAGGTGAACGGGAAAAAATTAAAATCAAGTTTCAAGAGATTTATTTGGCAACATAAGTCTAGAAAAAATTTGGCAGGATGTGTAGAAACAAGTAAATACAGAAGTGAGATACCAAGTGGCTTAAGACCTCTTTTTGTTTAAAATATTTCTAGTGGGTAGGACCCTGATCGCTTGCTGTATGTTTCCTTGAATCTCTGAATGTTTCTGGGACTTTGACATTACAGCAATAATAAAAGATTTTCAAAAGAAAAGCTAAGCATTTCTCAAGAATGATTTCCTTTTTAAACATGCATTCCTGATTCTACATGATTTAACTAATTAACTAATTTTCTAACTTTTAAAGTCTCCTTTCCTGTCCACTTGCTGTAGGAGGCACAGGGTGCTACAGCATGACAAGCCTGAAGATGAGCCTGAAGATGAGATACTGGGTTGTAATAAAGCTATTACTTTTAATCTCCAGTGAGGCTGTGCAATCATGTTGGGAAGACCCAGCTACACAGATCCTATAGGCCTGACTGCAGACTAAGGTCATAGGGATTCTGGGAAGGATCAGAGAAACCTTCAGAGCACAGCTGAATGTGTCACTGCAAATTTTTATGGTGCAATTTATCACAATGGCTAACATGGTAGTATTAAGAAGTGGGGCCGTTAGGGGGTGATTAAATCATGGAGGTAGATCCCTCACGACCATGATTAGCAATCTCATAGAAGGGGTGGAGGTGACTAGCTAGGTCCTTTGCCTTACTGGCCCTCTTCCCTGTGAGGGCACAGTGTCCATCTCCTCTCCAGGATGCAACGCTCAAGATGTTATATGTGAAGCAGAGACCAGGCCCTCACCAGACGCTGAGCATGCCAGCTCCTTGATCTTGGACTTCCCAGCCCCTTCAATGGTGAGAAATAAACTTCTGTTGTTTACAAATTACCTAGTCTCAGGAATTTTGTTATAGCAGCACAAATGGACTAAGACAACAGTCTTTTGAACTCTCTTAGGTCACATTTGTCCACCTCTTGTGTTCTGCTTATTTTATATAATTTGTTTATACCCATTTTTGTATACAAATAAGCTGTGTTGTTAAATCATAGTAAGATGCCTCCTGTGGGGAACCATGATTTCATATATTCTTGAAGAAGTCTTACACTCTTCTCCAGTTGTAACAAAGAATTTGGAAATAAAGCATCATAGAGATACTCTTTTTTCCCTATGTTCTGAGAGCACATTTACACAGACACTTTACAGATACATTAATGTCAAGTACCCCCACCAGGTATATATTTATTGTATTAGTTGGGATAAGGAATTCATGTTGCTCTAATAAACAAACCCCTAACTCTTACTGATTTAGCAAATGAACATTTACTATTGGTTTATGCAGCACAAGGTGGATGATCCTACTTGGTGGGACCACACAGTCATTCAGAGATTCAGATTCTTTTCAGTCTGTGGCTCTGCTTTCCCCTGGGGCCTTGGAGTCCTCCGCTAGATCCTCAATATGCAGCCAGCAGACAGGGAAGAGAGAGTGTGGAGTGTCACTTGGAGGATCTGTATGGGCCATATCTGAAGACAGCATCCACTACTTCTGCCCTTATCCTAATGGCCAGAGTCCTCTAGCCAGACTGAATTGCAAGATAAGCTGGGAAATCCAGTCTGTCTTTGTGGTCAGAAGGAAAGGGAACTGGATTTAGTGAAAAATGAGCCAGTCTCTGGCATAGTGTTATTATCTTCACATTACTAACAGGAAAACTAAGTCATAAGGAGTTTAAGTCACCCAGCTAATGGTGGTAAGCTAAAATCTGATCCCAGGAATCTGACTCTAGAACAGCACTTTTAACCATGGTACAGGGGTTCCTCCCCAAGAAATAATTCATGGTACTTCCCATTACTTCAAATGAGTAAAATGTGGAAAATGCAGCAGAGGAAGAGTTTTATGAAATTTTCCTGCTAGTTCATAAAACGTAGCAGACACAGGATTAGTGTTCATTTACTCCATGGAATTTTTTTTTTTTTTTTTTGAAACAGAGTCTCGCTCTGTCGCCCAGGCTGGAGTGCAGTGGTGCAATCTCAGCTCACTGCAAGCTCTGCCTCCGCCTCCCTAGTAGCTGGGACTACAGGCGCCCGCCACCACGCCCGGCTAATTTTTTGTATTTTTAGTAGAGACGGGGTTTCACTGTGTTAGCCAGGATGGTCTCCATCTCCTGACCTCGTGATCTGCCCGCCTCGACCTCCCAAAGTGCTGGGATTACAGGCGTGAGCCACCGCGCCCGGCCACTCCATGGGATTTCAACCCTATTTAGGATGAATGTGTCGTGCTCTGATCTCAGTGTGTCTCTTCCTGAACATCCTTGGAGAAGTGGTGTGTGTGCTCTGATCTCTGTCAGTATTCTAGACTGAGCCAACCCACATTCTATCATCTGAGATGCCTGTTTCCAACAGCATGAATCTATGGAGGCGAATGGTTAGAACTGAGGATCTAGACTGGGTCGTGGAGTCAAACTAACAGACAGGCAGTGTGGCATTGGGTTAAACAGCAGACTCTGGAATCAAAACTCTTGAACAAGTAAAACCCAACCCTGGCTCTGCTGTTCTCTGGCTGGGTGACTTTGGGCTACTTAGTCTCTTCATTCTATAGCTTACTCATGTGTAAAATGTTGCTAATGATAATACCTACTTCACAGGGCTGTTATGGGGCTACATTAACACATGTAAAGTACTTAGAATAGTATCTGACACCTAAGCAATCAAAAGAGGTTGCTTTTTACTGTTGTTATTGTTATTTACTGGCGTCTGATCAAGCTGAAAACATGGTATATATTTTTGATGACACGTAAAGAAAATCAGCTCAGTAAATAGCAACCTCACCTACTCAATAGCTCAAGCAATTGGATGCCACCCTCCCTCATTCCCAAAATCCAATCCATCAGTATGTCCTGCCAGCTCTACTGCCAATGTATTTATATTTATTCCTCTTCATTGTCCCTCCTTTTCCCTAGTTCAAGCGTCTTTCATCTCTTGCTTAGGCTACTGCAAAAACCTTTTAAGAGTTTCCTTGCTTCTTCTTGTGCCCCCTACAATCCAGTCTCCACCCAGAAGCAAGGGTGATCTTTTCCTTTTGTAGTTTAATTGAGGTATGATTGACAAAACAAAAAACAAACAAACAAACAAAATGTATCTAGGCCAGGTGCAGTGGCTCATGCCTGTAATCCTAACACTTTGGGAGGCTGAGGCAGAAGGATCACCTGAGGTCAGGAGTTCAAGACCAGCCTGGCCAACGTGGTGAAACCCCATCGCTATAAAAAATACAAAAATTAGCCAGTAATGTTGGTGCACACCTGTAACCCCAGCTACTTATAAGGGTGAGGCAGTAGAATCGTTTGAACCCCAGAGGCAGAGGTTGCAGTGAGCTATCGCACCACTGCACTCCAGCCTAGGTGAAAGAGGCTCCAAAAAAAAAGGGCATACAACATGATGACTTAATATACATCTATATACATACATTGTGAAATGGTTACCACAATCAGGTGAATTAGCACATTCATCACCATACATAGTCTCCATTGTTTGTGCGTGTGTGTGTGTGAGTGTGTGCTGAGGACACTTAATATCTAGTCCCTTAGTACATTTCAAACACTATGGTATTATTGACTATAGGCACCACGTTAGATCCTCAGAAGTTATTCATCTTATAACTGAAAGTCTGTACCCTTTGACCAACATTTCGCTTTATCCTTCCACCCGCCCCCTCCCCCCCGCCCCAGTCCTTGGCAACCATCATTCTATTCTCTGCTTCTATAAATGTGATTTTTTAAATTCTACATATAACTGAGATTATATAGTATTTGTCTTTCTGTGTCTGGCTTGTTTCACTTAGCCTAATGTTCTCTGGGTTCATCCATGTTGTCACAATCATGGCAGAATTTCCTTCTTTTCAATGGCTGAATAATATTTTATTGTATATATACACTACATTTTCTTTATCCATTCATTTGTTGGAGGACATGCAGATTGTTTCCATATTGTGGCTACTGTGAATAACACTATAATAAACATGAGGATGCAGATATTTCTTCAAGATATGTCTTCAAGATACTGATTTTATTTCCTTTGTATGACACCCAGAAGTGGGATTGGTGGATTGTATCGAGGTTTATTTTTAATTTTTTGAAGAAACACTGTACCATTTTCTACAATGGCTGTACCAATTTACATTCCTTTGAAAATATAAATCAGATCAGGTAACTCGCCTGAGTAAACCTGCCAACAGCTTCCAACCTCATTTAAGTAAAATCTGAAGTCCTTCTTTTAATCATGGGTAGATAATTTCTTAATAGATCCGAGATAGTCCAGGACAGTCCTGGCTTATACTATTTTTCTAAGATTATTATTAATAGCACGCCTTTCACTCTCAAAAGTGTCCCAACAGATGATAAATTATATAATTGCCCTACTTAAGTGACCTGGAGCAACCCCACCCTAAGTAAATACTAATAATACAATTTGGTAATAAAACTTTTTGAATTTTTATAGGAAGGGAGAAGCACCTGCTAATTTAATTAAAGTTCATAAGCCTCAAATGCTAAGCTTGAAGCAATTTGATTACAATACAGAAGTTCGGATTTCGTCTGACTGGCTTTTAGCTGTATTTAAAAATAACTGATGGATTACTCAGCCCCGGCCCTGGGTCTTGTCTTCTTGATAGAGGGGCTTGGCCATCTCTGCAGCGCAGCCTCCTCTCCAGGCCACACTGCTGTGGTGACCTGCAGCCCCACTGGTGGACTGTGGGCCCTCCTTCCATCAGGCAGGGAGAGGGCATTGTCCCTGAGAACCTTCGGCAATCCTAGCAATTTCTCTTCCCTCTCTGTGCTTACCCCACCTGGAGTGTTGAGGAGTTTTCCGCTTTGACCCCCTTTTTGGCTGAGGGAATATCCCTTTTTTCCTCTATTGGGGATGAGGAAAACGGAAGCTGGGATTGAGCCTTGTCTGTGGAGTATGTGTATGCACCCATGCCCTCTGAGGCCTTATTCTCTGTACACGATCCATTCATCGAGAGAAACGAGAACCTATCTCTAGTCCATAATCAGACTTTGATCATCTGACTTCTGCCTACCTCTCTGACTTCATTACCACTCACTGTCTTTCTTAACTGGGCACATTGCCTCCCTTTTCTTTCTAGAATATCCCAAGTGTGATCCTACCTCAGGGCCTTTGCATTTATAATTCCTTCTGCCTGGCATGCTGATCCCCTCATCTGCTGGACTCAGCTTAAATGTGATCTCTGTGGGAGGCCTTTCCTGAGGACCTAACCTAAAGCAACTTTCCCAGTTGATATGGTTTGGCTGCATCCCCACCCAAATCTCATCTTGAATTGCAATTTCCACAATTCCTGTGTGCTGTGGGAGGAACCCGGTGGGAGGTAATTGAATCATGGGGGTGGGTCTTTCCTGTGCTGTTCTCATGACAGTGACTAAGTCTCATGAGATCTGATGGTTTTAAAAACAGGAGTTTCCCTGCCCAAGCTCTCTCTCTTTTTCTCTTCACCTACTGCCATCCATGTAGGACATGACTTGCTCCTCCTTGACTTCCACCATGATTGTGAGGCCTCCACAGCCACGTGGAACTATAAGTCCATTAAACCCTTTTCCTGCATAAATTAGCCAGTCTCAGGTATGTCTTTATCAGCAGCATGAAAATGCCCTAATATACCAATTATGCTGTCTCTCATAATCCTGTTTTATTTTCTTCACAGTACTTATGACTCTCTAAAACTATCTTACTGATTTAGTTGCTAATTTTCTTTCTTTTATACTCCATAATAATAATAGTTACTAGACTTACTAAGAGCTTAACATTCTTCTAAGTGCTCTTTGTAGATTATTCAACCTTTACAATCATTTTATGGGATAAGTACTATTAATATTTCCATTTAATAATTAAAGGAACTGTAGTGTAGAGAGATAAGTAACTTGCCTAAGGGCACAGAGATGGTGCCAGGGTTCCAGCCTCGGCAGTCTGGCTCCAACATCTCTCTGTTACCGCTAGGCAAAGCCTCCTTCCAACAAGGTCCTTTCCAAAGGAGAGAACTTGCCAGTCCTATGTGCCATTGTATCTACCCCCAGCACCTCACACAGGACTTGGCTCAATTAATGATGGTTGAACTTTGTGTGAATAAACTTTGTTCTATGACAACATGACCTTGTTTTATTTTCTGTAAACAGAGAAGCAAACCTTTCACTTTCCCACTTAATAGAAAGGACAGAGCCCAATCTCTTGTTTCAAGAGTAACTGGAGACAGGGGCCTAGCCAGGGCTGCTCCAAAAATCTAGATGGGGAAACGTGCTGTGTGGCCCCAAGGCAGATCCTGCATGAAGTCTTGGGAAAATTTCTTGGAGTGGCTTTTTATGGAGTTTCTCACTTAATCACAAAATAGGAAATTCAGCACCAGCGTATCAACTCAAAAGGGGGAAAAATGCAGACACAGAACAAAAGCATAGTGTGAAATAACAAATCCCCTCACATCTTCTCCATATCAGGTGTGGGCACGGAAAATTAAGCTGTCTTGGATTGTGTATCTATGGTTTGCAGCTGGGTACCAGGAAACCTCCTTCTCCCATAGTCTACATCTCTGCCATACCTCCTCTGGGCTCCCACAGCATTCTGTACAAACCTGTATCTCTTCACTTATCACATTACAGAGAATTTAACTAGTTATCTGTCTCCTTTCCACTCTAAATGGTAAAATCCTTGAACAATATACCATGTTTTCTTTATCACTTACATATCATAGCACAGTTTATAGCATATACTTGGTAAATGTGAGCTGAGTCAGTCTGATCTGCCTTAGTTATTTCTCTGAGAGTGAAGGAGATAGTTACACTAGATGCTAGGAAGTTACCTTCCAGCAATAGGTGTTGGACTGGTCAGGTAAGGGCTATGCATTGATCTGGTTTGGGAATTGAGCCCGGCTATAAAAAGATATTTCTTTGTCTATACACACTAACATCTGGTTGTGTTCCAACTAGTTTATAACCGGATAAACATGCCCTTTCAATGTCCTGTTCCTATTTTCCCATTATCTGTTCCCTGCACTGCCGGTTACTTATATATTTAATATGCAAATATGAATGCTCCAGCTCAGACATCAGAGGCCTGCCCTGGCATCCATGGGACCTATTAGAAGCAGATCTGTGCATCTTGATTAGAACGAGTCCCTTTGAGGCCATCCATTCATATGAGCTGGCTCTGTTTATCATCTGGAGCTGCTCTTTTTTCTCCTCCATTGTATCACTGATGCTTGTGTAACCACTGTTCAATTCTCTTTTCCTGTATATCATTTCTTTGGACATTTGTTATGCAATCAATCATAAAAAACCAAAAATCAATGTATCAACAATAATAATCACGTTCTCCTCATTCTCAGGAATTCAGACTTATTTCTACAGAAGACACTATGGCTTGTATCATTTATTTTATTCTATAAACTCAATGTTTTGAAAGCACTAAATAAGTTCTATGATTTTCTTTATCAACTCTTTTACTACTAAAAAACAAACAAACATAAAACCTGAATCACCACGTTCTTTACAACATTAATCCTAATATTCATGCACAAGGTAAAAAGCATTTAGTTCCCTGAGTCCTTGAACCATCAAATATTTGTTTCCTCTTCTTGCAAATTTATTCATTTAATAAATATATAAAAGTGCCCTATATGTTAGAGAATAACACAAAAAAAAGCCTTGTTTTTTTCTCATATTGAGTCAATTTGTTCAGTGTCTTTCAACATAGGCACAGTTGCCTAAATGTGTTCAAATGCATTCTGTGCCACTGATACAACCTTTAGTCTCTTATTTCTTTCTTTAAATGTCAGATCCAAATAGTATTCTTCCATGCCCAACACAGAATGCATAGAAAAGAGGCTTAATAATGTTCCTTTTTGAAGAAATGGGAGAATATTCATTTTCTGGCACATAGCAGATGATTGACAAGGAGTTATTGAATAAAAATGAATAGCTGAAGTTAAGCTTAAAATAAAAGTTTTCAATTGATACTGCATTAAATTCTTCTTTTCTTTTTTGTTACCAATCCTTCTTCATTCCTTTCACTGAACCATCAACCTCTCTGTGAGCTGATAACATGTCTGTCCCATTTCTCTTCTTGTGCCCTTACACCACTGACCTTTGTGGTTCTCTAGGAACAATGTTCTGAAGATTCTAGAAATAGACAAAGCCTGCGATCTTAGTGATAACTTTGTGCTCATTTCTTATAACACTTCTAATGAAGAGCAAGTGGAAGGAGATGAGAAGCCTAAGAAGAGAAGAAAGAATAATTTGATTCTGCAAATATTTATTAAATATTTTGCATGTATCTCTGTTCTAGATGCTGGAGATAAAGAGGTAAACAAGATGAACATTGTTCTTTTATAATGGGAGAAAAGACTAAGCAAACTACTATATGTAGAAAAATATCAGATAAGAAGTATTTTTGGAGAATTAAAATATAATAATATTATATTTAAATTATAATAATTTAATTATTATTATAATTATTAAAATATAATAAAATGTTGTGACTGCTAATCACTTCAGTTTGGGATATCAGAGAAAGCCTCTTTGGTGGTGGTGGGGGGGTGATACCTAAGCTGAGATCTGAATGACAAGAAGGACCAGCCACACGAACATCAGGGTGAGAGCATTCTCACTGACAAGGCAAATACTTTAACCTTGGTAAGATCAAGGGACAGATAGGAGATGTGTGTCCCTGGAGTAAACTCCTCTCTCACTTCCTGCTTCTTTTCCTTTACCTCTCTGACAACCATTGATCTCTGATACTCTACAGACTCCCAAAAGCAAATACCTCTCCAGAAGTCAGATGCCGCACTATGCCTTTTATACAGGTCAACACTTGTATAAGTGGATAAGTGATAAGAGGAACTGAAAGTCCATTAACCCCTTTACCATTGAGAAAAAAAAATGCAGCTCGCTGCCCATGTTCATTTAGTTTTACATAAACACATTCTGAGGCTGAAGCAAATCTGACTGATTTTCAATGTGAAAATAAAATATAAAAACTGTTATTGAAGTTATTTCTAAACAGAACTACATCAGAATCATCTATTTAGGAAAACTTGGATTAATCAAATGAATCTTCAGCCAACAACTGTTTGAGAACAATGTTAACATCACACATAGGAATGGTATGCTTCTAGGATTTGACATTTTCAGCAACAGAGAATCATTACATTTTGTAAATGGAAATACCACTACTAAAAACAGAATGCCATATATAGAATGAATCTTTGGTTTCCAAAGTTGTTATACTAGAGTGATGCAAAAATAATAGTAAAAGTGAGATATTTGGGGTTAAAGCAATTTACACTGAGGTGTGAAAGAATCACTGCCTAATGCATTTTCATTGAAAGAGGAAACATTAACTGAAACAAGTATCTTAATCAGTCATACTCAACAGTTTTGGGCTCAAGAAATGGTTCCATCTAGTAACTCAAATTTACAGGAATAAATAAAGAAAACTGAGGATGATGACTAAGAAAGTCAATTTTTAATTATTCAAATTAAATAGGAATAGAATATCAAAAAAATACATGAGACATATAGAAAACAAAAAGTAAAATGTCAAATGTAAGTCCAACTACATCAATAATTACCTTAAATGAGAATGTTTCAACTACGTGCTGTCTACAGGAGACACACTTTAGCTTCAAAGATACAAATAGATTAAAGTTAAAAGGATGAAAGAGATAGATCATGTAAGCAGCAACCACAAGAAATCTGGAGTGCCAGACAAAATAGATTTCAAAACAAAAATGTTAGTAGAGATAAAGGGGAACTTTTGTAAACATAAAAGAGTCAACCTATCAGGAAGATAACACAATTATAAACAT
>NW_026652283.1:24209452-24328520 GCF_009828535.3 Hylobates moloch | reverse complement strand
ATATACTTAACAGAGCACCACAAAACATGAAGTGTAAACTCAAACAGAAAATTCAACAATAGTAGTTGGAAACTTCAGTAGCCCACTTTCAATAATGGATAGAGCAACTAGGCTAAAAATCAACAAGGAAGTAGAAGACTTGAACCACAGTCTAAACCAATTATACCTAACAGACTTCAATAGAACATTTTATCCAACAACAGCAGAATATATATTCTTCTCAAGTGTACATGGAACATTTCTCAGGATAGACCATACACTAGGTCACAAAACAAAACTCAATAAATTTAAAAGAATAGAAATAATTTAAAAATACCAGATATGTTCTCTGACCAAAATGGAACAGAATTAGAAATTGACAACAGAAAGAAATTTGGGGAATCTACAGATACGTAAAAATTAAACAACACACTCCTAAACAACTAATGATTCAATTAAGAATCAGAAGAGAAATTACAAAATACTTTGAAATAAAAATGAAGACAGCATATCAAAAACTTATAGAATGAAGCTAAAGCAGTGGTTAGTAGGAAATGTGTAGCTGTGAATGTCTATGTTTTAAAAAAAGAAACCTCAAATCAAAAATGTAATCTACCTGAAAACTGAAAAAAGAAAATCAAACTAATCCTGAAGCAAGCAGAAGAAAGGAAATAACAGAGATTAGAAAGGAAATTAATTTTATAAAGAATAGAAAAACAATAGATAAAAGTCGATGAAAATAAAATCTGATTCTTTGAAAAGATTAGCAAACTCGGCCAAACTTTAGCTAAATTGACCAAGAAAAAAAAAAAGAGAAGACTGAAATTACCAGAATCAGAAATGAAAGACAGAACATTACTACCAACTTTAAAGAAATAAAAAGGATTGTAAAAGAACACTATGAACAATTGTATGTCAATAAATTAAACAACTTAGATGAGCTGGATAAAGTCCTAGAAAGACGTGAAACTGTCCTCTGGTTACTGTGTTTATAATTGCACCTGCAGGCATGGTAGTGGAAATAGGGAGACCTGTTAGCTGTGAATGGCAAGAGAGGATGGTGGCTCAATGAGAAGGATAGCACTGGACCTGGTGAGAAGTGGTCAATCTAGATATACTTGGAAGGGAGGACCAATGAGATCTGACAGGTCAAATGTAAAAGTGAGTCAAAGATGACTTCTTGTTTTTTTCCTAGAAGAACGAACAGTATGGCTTTTCCATCAACTGATAGGGGAAAGATCCTAGGTGGAATTGTTTAGGGAGTGTGCAGGATATCTTTTATTTACCACTGTGCAGGCACTGTCTACTCACCCTCATTCTGTTCTGTACCCTGGTAAGCCTGCTGTGGAGTACATTGCTGATCTTGTGCTCTCTGGGTCTCCAGTGCATGTTCAGCCAATGAGGGGCACTGGTATGAGATTCAAAGGAAGGAAGAGTTGCTTTAAGCTGGTTACACTCCCACAGGGCGTCATAGCTCCTGCCAATTACCTCCATACCTCTCTCTCTTTCTATCTCTCTCTCTCTTAGTGACAACTGCTTCCTCTGTTCACTTCTTTCCCCTCCAAGATTGGTGGGACAATGACCACCTTTGTTAGCACTGGGGCTCTGCGCTATCCTCTGTGGTTTCTCTACACCCTGTAAATGGCCTCTTTATAAACTGCCGTCAAATTATCCAATTAAAGTGTGCCATTTGTTTCTCTTGCCAGAACTAGGACTGATATGAAAGGAAGATCAGAAATTTGGTTTTGGAATGACTGAGATGTCAAGGAAGAGAAGAGAATGGGCAGTGGGATATTTGAGTCTGGAATGCTGGAATTCCTGAAAGACAGGAATTTAGGAGTCACCAGCAGAAAGAAGATAGAACCAGAAGACTTGATGAGATCACCTCGGGAATGAGGGAAGATAGAGAAAAGCCTATTTAGAGTCAGTTTTAAAGAGAACAAGAACTGGAGTGAGCAAGTATAAACAAGTCTTGAATGTTGCTACAAAGGGGCCAGTACATGGGCAATGGCTGAGGAGGAAAGAGAAATTCTGTTTGTGTGTTTATTTTGTTTTATTAAAATGGAAGAAATAACTGCATGTTTGTATGCTGACAGACATGATTCAGTAGAAAGGGAAAAATAATAACGCAAGTGAGAAATGGGAGAATTGCTGAAGGATGCTGTTGAATAGGAAAGGGTGGGATCGAAGGCACAAGGGAGTGGGGAGATTGTCTGAGGTAGTGCACAGGGTACAGCTGGTTCATCTACAGTAACAAGCAGGAAGGCACAGTGTGAGGATTCAAATTTCTCTTCTGATTGTATTTTCTCAGTAAAGCAGGAAGCAAAAAGATAAACCAAGAGTGAAGATGGGAGGGAGGGGTTGAAGTTGAAGAAGAGGTTGTGAATGGTTACCTGCAAGTGAAAACATTAGGAATTTAGGAAAATGTAATCTGCATGTTGGCAGATCAAAGGATCACATGAAGTTTACTATCATGAATTTAAAGTGGTACCATGTTCAGCTGGAAGGAGGCAGTACAGTTATAAACAGTTTGATTTAAAGAGGAATTGGGGTTTTACTAAGCAAGCATGACAAAGCTGTGTGGCCTTGGACAAGTTATTTAAGCTCTCTGAATTGTAATTCCCTCACGTGTAAAATGAGCATAATAATACTTATCATGAAGAATGCTATATGCATTAAATAACACAAATCAAAACTAATCAAGTGTCTGGCACATAGCAATTGCACAGTAAATTTCTGCTAGATTTATTGTTATTGGAACACCTATTTAGGCTGTGAAAATTTCTTAAGTGCAAATGTTTGTTTTAATCATATGTACAGTTACCGAATGCTTCTTTGGAGTAAGCGCTGTTCAGTTCAATTTAGCACACATCAAAGCACATGTCTTCTCAGCAGGTGGGGGCCTAGAGACTACATCTTTGTTGCCCTTGACTCATATCATTTCACTTCAACAGGGCATAAGCCTACAAAAAACATGGCTTGGGGAACCATTTACATAACTCTGCAATGCTTCAATTCCATTGTGGAACAACATGTGGAACGCCAAGCCCTTTAGTTTGTTAGAGAGACTTCTAACATTTAATCTTTTTGCCAAATTCTTGGCAACAGCCTCAAGGCAAGTAAGAATTGAGTTGCTTAGATTAGTGCAACTTTGAAGTTATTCCTCTGTTTCTAGCACTAGTACTCTAAAAATAGAAATTGCATGCAAGCACAGATAGTTTGTATGTCTTGCTTGCCCTTGCAGTTATCATTTCTTTTATTCTGGACACTGATTATACTTGATTAAGTGTTTATATCACATTACTTTGGCTATATTTACTCATTATATTTACTTCAAAGATTTTGCTTTAAGAAATGGAAATTATCCACTGGTACATTCCTGGAGAGAACTGACATTATCTTTGCTGGGATTTTCTTTTTTCATTTGTTTCAAGAGAATTTGTACTCAATTGTTGAAGCATTTTTCTTATGGCTGATTTAAACCTTCATCACATAATTCCAACATCTGATTCACGTTGAATTGGTGTCAACTGATTGTCTTTGCTCATTCAAGTTACAATTTTCTTGGTTCTTGGTTCTTGGTATGACGGGTGATTTTTTGTTGTATCCTAAACATATTGTGTATGATGTTAGGAGACTCTGGATCCTATTTAAATCTTTTTATTTTAGCAGGAAATCACCCCGTTTAGGTTTAGCACATGGGTCTTGACCTACTTTTTTTTTTTTTTTTTGAGACAGAGTCTTGTGCTGTTGCCCAGTCTGGAGTACAATGGCGCGATCTCAGCTCCCTGCAACCTCTGCCTCCAGGTTCAAGTGATTCTCCTGCCTCAGCCTCCCACCAGCATGTCCAGCTAATTTTTGTATGTTTAGTAGAGAAGTAGAGATGGGGTTTCACCAGGTTGGCCAGGCTGGTCTGGAACTCCTGACCTCAGGTGATCCACCTGCCTCGGCCTCCCAAAGTTCTGGGATTACAGGCGTGAGCCACCGCACCCGGCCTTGACCTACTTTTATGTGTTGTGCTTTGTATGATACACTTTAATTTTCAGAGCCTTCAAGGCATTATTTTGGTCGGCTTGGTTTATCTGGTGTCGATGGGGTTCTCAATGGTCCCTACAGGTGCTTCCTGAAAGGGTTATGTGGTTGCCCCAGGCTAAGCCGCTGTGTGTCTCCTGGTCTGGAAGAGGCATAGCAGAATCTCCTCTCTGGACAGGGAAAGAGAGTCTGGAGCCTGTGGGAACACAGCCTTCCCAGGTCAGGCTGCTTGCCGTAGCTGGGTCTCTCTGGCCAGTTTCAACCCTCCCACCTTCACTCGACTATCTCTAGGTTGTAAATAGAGTTTTAGTTTTTTTTCTTTTTTTCTTTTTTTCTTTTTTTTTTTTTTGAGATGGAGTCTTACTCTCTCGCCCAGGCTGGAGTGCGGTGGTGTGATCTTGGCTCACTGCAACTTCCGCCTTCTGGGTTCAAGCAATTCTCTGCCTCAGCCTCCCAAATAGCTGGGATTACGGGTGCCCACCACCACACCTGGCTAATTTTTGTATTTTTTTTTTTTGAGACCGAGTCTCGCTCTGTCGCCCAGGCTGGAGTGCAGTGGCACAATCTCGGCTCACTGCAAGCTCCGCCTCCCGGGTTCACGCCATTCTCCTGCCTCAGCCTCTCCGAGTAGCTGGGACTATAGGCGCCCGCCACCACGCCCGGCTAATTTTTTTGTATTTTTAGTAGAGACGGGTTTCACCGTGGTCTTGATCTCCTGACCTCGTGATCTGCCCGCCTTGGCCTCCCAAAGTGCTGGGATTACAAGCTTTTTATTCTTATTTTTTGAGACAGAATCTCGCTTTGTCCCCCAGGCTGGAGTGCAGTGGCGCGATCTTGGCTCACTGCAAGCTCTGCCTTCAAGGTTCACGCCATTCTCCTGCCTCAGCCTCCCGAGTAGCTGGGACTACAGGCGCCTGCCACCATGCCCGGCTAATTTTTTATATTTTTAGTAGAAACAGGGTTTCACCATCTTGGCCAGGCTGGTCTTGAACTTCTGACCTCAAGATCCACCCACCTCGGCCTCCCAAAGTGCTGGGATTGCAGGCGTGAGCCACTGCACCCCGCCTAAATAGAGTTTTAAAATATAAATCATTCTCTTTTTTCTACACAATAAAATTTACAATTAATATTAAGAACTGTGAAAATATCATTATACAAATAAACATTTGAAAAGCACTTTAATATTTTTATTTTAAAAGCTTTCAAAGTCACAAAGTTCAATGAATAACACTGAACACTCATATACACCTATCTAGGTTCACCTACTGTAGAATTAACAGATAAAATATAGGACTCCCAGTTAAATTTGAATTTCAAGCAAAAAGCCAAATAATTTTTAAGGTTATGTATGTATACAATATTTTGTACCTACTTATATTGAAAAATTATTTGTTGTCTATCTGAGATTCAAATTTAACTGAGTATCCTGTGTTTTTCTTTGGTGAATCTGACAGCCCTCACTTAACTGCTAACATCTGGCCTCACTCATTCCAGTCATTTCTCTACATATACTTTTCCTTTGCCAAACCATCTGGGGAACACTTTAAAAATAAAATCACAGAAGGTTTCATATGTGTATATGAAGCAGAATTGTCTGCCTTGGTTTTTTCATCTAGTACTCAAAACTGCATTTTTCCATTGGTTATTATGTAGCACTAATTCCCCACCCCTGCCTAGATTCTAGGCTAGTTCTGAGTGCACACCCATGATGTAATTACAAAAACACTTCAACTCTCGTGTCAGAAAGCCAGATGCTGTCACCAGTGAAACAACAAACAAGAGGCCTCTGAGCACCATCCTTTTAGAACTGATGCTAAAACCATTTCAAGCGAAGGGCAAGCATTCTATGAAAACTCTCATATTGACTAAGCAACTACCATCGCTTGCTTCTTGAAGATGTTCCAGCTTTTCTCAGTTTCTTTAGTATGAGAAATCTCACCCAAATTCTACTTTTTGTGGACATATCCATATTTATAGGTAACCATTGTAACTTAATGATTAAGAGCACAAGTCTAGGTTGCAGACAGTTGAGGGCTGAAATCCTATCTCCTGTAGTCAGGCTCATTAAAGTAAGTCATTTCTCTCATCTGTAAAATGGAATAAAATACCTACACCTTGCATTTGTTGCAAGGCTTAGGAGAGCACTGTGCTTGGCACGTAGTAAACTAGCAATCATCGTGTTGCTCTTCACCACAGTTTATGACTTTCACCAAAGCCAATTTTATGTTATGTGTTCCTGATCTTTCCCTGGAAATAATTTCCACACTAGTTTGAAGGCTTCTAAACCACAGCTACTGCTCACAACCATCTTATTACAACATATTTGAATACTGTAGTCATGCACAAAAGCAGAAGGAAAGTGAAAAGAGATGAGGTCTCAGTTGTATTCTTAGACCCCATCCACACAGATATGAGTAAGGGACCACCAGCTAGATAGAAGTATAGCAGTAAATTTGGCTCCATCAGTGACTACATGGTGTATATGTGTTTGTCTGTGTGCATGTGTGTGTGTGCTCTATGAATGAGATGATACGAAAATATGTTAAAAGTTTACGTGTCATATATGGGAAATGACTTTTCCTTCACACATGAATTCATGTTAGTCAGATACTTATCAGATTAATATGTGCAGTTTAGGTCATGAGACCTTTTTTTTTTGAGACAGATTCTTGCTCTGTTGCCCAGGCTGGAGTACAGTGGTGCAAAGAGGGTTCACTGCAGCTTCTTCAACCTCCTGGGCTCAAGTGAATCTCCTCCCTTAGCCTCCCAAGTCGCTGAGACCACAGGTGCATACCACTATGCATGGCTACTTAAGCAATTTTATAGAGATGGGGTCTCGCCATGTTGCCCTGGCTGGTCTCCAATTCCTGGGCTCAAGTGATCCTCCTGCTTCGGCCTCCCAAAGTGCTGGGATTACAGGTGTGAGCCACCGGTGCCTGGCTCAAACCTTTAAAAAAGTCTGGAGGCACTGGAACAGATTCAGAAAAGGGAACTACAAACATGCAAATGTGACATGAAGAAAAGTCAAAAGAATTGAAATTGTTTAGAAGGACAAGGATAAATTGATTTGTTTTCAAGAATAAGAAAGGTTTTCTAGGAAGATTCCAGTTCACTATGCCTGTGTTCACAGAGGACCAAACAAAGGGAAATTATTACATTGAAATCGTGTACATTTTTATTTTGTATGAAGAGGATGTTCTAGGAAATTTGGTGGGAGTTTTGACTTAAACTTTGTATATAATCACCAGTCCTGGCTATTTTCGATTTGGTGTCTACCTGAACCCAGGGGCTGTGGTAGATGAATGTGAAGGTTCTTTCTAGCTTTGAAATGTAACTGGCACTGCGTATGGAAGATATGTTGCACAATTAAAAATCTGTTAAACAATTACTGAAGAGATGGGTCAGCCACAATGCAGAGATGAGTATTTTGGCATGCTCTGGTTGTTCACAGAGCACAACATGAGACCCATCAATCAGCTTTTAACAGACAATTCCAGGTCAGCCAGCGTGACTGGATTTTTAGTGCTGATTTCATTGGATTTGCATTTGCTATTACGAAAGACGACAACCGATAATTTCTTAGAACATAAATCATTGCGTGTGCCTTGATCCGTAACTGGAGAAACAAACAACATTTTTTAAAGTTGCCATTGAACTAACAATTCTCAGTATGGACGGGAATGTTTCCTTTATTAAATTCAGGATGGATTCATTCTAGGAACAATTTTGGTGTAGTGAGTCTCATTTATTATAGATTACCAACTTTCAGTGCTTGGCTGCCAAAATACTTTGGCTCATTCTCAAACCCCAGCAATTGCATAAATTTTTCCTCTCCTCCTGCTCCAGAGCCATTAACAATAGCTCTAGTTGTCTTTTCTTCTTATTTTATCTACTACTTTTGTCTTGAGTCCCCTAGAAATTTCTGTATGCTGTTTACACTGCAATATATTAATGATGATTCATAGCCATGTATTGATTCTTGTGATCCTCCCAAAACTGTGTGCCTTTGTTCCTCCACTTGGTTTCTATGTCTCTCTATTTGGTTCTGTAGGTCCATATTTCTCCTCTCACCTATACGTGGACCAGCACAGACACTCCTAAATGAAACATGTATTTTTCAGTCAATGTTTATTGTCTCCGACCAGATCTAAAGGGCTTGGTTGACTGCATGAACAAAACAAAACAATAATAATGAGACAAATCAAAGCAAAAACCCTGTGATTAAATAAGCTGGAACTTTATCTCCCACCTGCAAGCGGTCTGAAAGTGGAAAGATCGGGGCTGGCAAGGCAGCTCTAGTATTACAAAGGCCGTGGACACTTTCCCAGCCTCATGGTCGATGGGTTGCCCTAGTTTCGGTCATGACATCCACATTCCAAGAAGCTGAGTGGAGGAGGAGATGGGAGTAGGGCAGATTCACCTCTTTCAAGGAAATTTCCTATAAGTTCCACACAACATTTCTAGTTGATTCTCATTGGCTGGGACTAAGTACATGGCCACTCCCAGACTCAAGGGAGGCTGGGAAGTGTCATCTTTTATGCCAGGTGACAATGTGGTCTACTAAAAACAAGGATGTTGTTATCATGGAGAAAGGAATCAATAAATGATGGACTAGACAATGATCAGCATCTACTGCGGAGCCTACATTGGGCTTTGGCAAGAAAAGTCTCAATCCAGATCCAGTGATTTAAAATGTCAGTGTGATGTGGACATTCCCCTTCGGTAACAGTGCACCAGGTGCTGTGTTAAGTGCTTTATCATAAAAGCCTCACGAAAATCCAGACGAAGGTGCTACTATCATATATCAAGGCTAAATAGTTCCATTTCATAGATGACAAGATTGAAGCACACAGAGGATAAAGCCATGGAATTAGTTTATGGTAACTAAGGTATCATATTTTCTACATAGTTCATAGTGAAGCTGGCGATTGAACCCAGGCAGTCAGATTGCCGAACATATACTAGTAACCATATTCCTGTGTTGTCAGTGAAGCAGAATGGGAGCGTTGCCATTCCAAGAATTTTCCAGCATAAACTGTGGCATAACTCTCAGGGATTCTGTGATGTTGCCTTTACTATGCTCACACAGACATACACATGTATGTGAAAAAAATAATATCTCTGCTTTCATTTGGACGTGATAGGCAATTTTCAGGAGTTGCTATCAACCCTTATGCTTAGTTGTTGGTGCCATCCTTCTTCTACCTCATCTTTCATTTTTTAAGTGTTGTCTTTATTTTTCTGATTACTAGAAACATGGAACTGTGTAAAGTTTATTTCAAGTGAGCTATTTGCTGCAATCCACTCGTTCTTTTGAAGCACTTTATTCCTGCAGCTACCTAGGACATTTGAGGTCTAGCCATGATTCAAGATGGGGCTGTCAGTCCATTTGGTTGAGGAGATGGCCAAATCTTTGTGATGCCTTGTCAGCTTAGGCACAGGATTGATGACAGGGTCATTGTAGAAAACAAGAGTAAAAAGATTTGGGAGATTGATTCTGGTCTAGAGAAAGATGCTCTATTGTTTTGATTGCAATTTTGATTGGCAAATTGGAAAATAGAACTTAGTCCTCCTGAATGGGAATCTTACTGTAAGGGAAAATAATTTCAAACAATCCGTGTTTTTCAAAAATGCATAATTTTTCTAACTCAAATATTGTATTACTTTCATATGAAATAAAAACCTACTAGTCAGGAGTCCATTACATAAATACATCATGTCAGCTGATGTGAGAAATAGTCTTCTTTTAAAATAATTGATGAAGAGTAGGGATTTAATGCCTTTGAATTCATTATTATTTCACACTGTTCTGAAGAGGAATTTTTATAGTTCATTGTTTCTGTAAGTCATCTTAGAGTTTTCCAGAAAGAATTGAAAGAAAATGGAATAAAGATGCAGCCAGCTTTAAAAAGTGTCTATTACAGAAATTGTCACATGTATTAAAAGAGTAGAGATAATACCATTGTAATTGTCCATGGGACTATTACTTAACTTCAGCAGTTACCCGCACGTGGCCGGTCTTCTTTAATCTCCACCTCCACCCTCATCTCCCTTCCCCTGTACACACTGGGTTCTTTTGAGTAATCTCAAACATCGTCTCTCGTATCTGTAAATACTTCATTATGAACCTGTGCAAGTTACAAGATTTTCTAAAAAACATATGCCCAAACTTATTATCACTCTTGAAAAAAGTAATAATGGTATTGAGAATATTATATGCTTCTCTCTTCTTTCTAAAAAGTTGGTGTGTGTAAATCAGGATCCTAGCAAGTTCACATATTACATTTGGTTGTTATGTCTCTAGTGTTCTTGTAATATATAGGTTCATTTTCTATTTTTTTTTGCAATTTATTTATTGAAAAAATTCTTATGGAGTATATATCACATTGTGGATTTTGCTGATTTGTTTATGCCCCTGTAGTGTCATTTATTATGTTCTCAGTCCCTTGTATTTCTATAAATTAATCAGATTCAAGTTTGATTTTTTAAAATTTCTGCAAGAATATTTCATAGATGTTGTGTACTTCTTACTGGATCACAATATTGCATTGCATCAGGAGGAACGTTATTCTTCCTATTTTATCACATCAGGAGGAACATAAGTTGTCTCTCTGTTTATGATGTTAAGAGTGATCAATTTTTGATAGGCAATGTCAGCCAAATCTTTCCTTATAAAGTTCCTCATCAGCTTTTCACCTAATAATTTTAGTAGCTGTTCATGGTCACCACCTAAAATGGTTACTTCATCAGAGATGACAAAATTGAGGTAGTCCAATTCTATAATTTCTTCTTCATATATTAGCTGGAATTCTTCTAGAAAAAAATGGCTTTCCTACATTAACTATTTGGTTACCTTGAAGTGCTCTTTGTACGGAAAAGGTGTATAAATGCTTGAGTTTTAAAAATCAAATTTTAGAATAATGAGCTTATTCCTTAACAACTGGAAAAATTCACCAATGAGCTTTTTAAAATTATTATTGGGGTAAGCAAATGATTTTAAACATATTTAATATGCTAAGTCCTCTGCTGTTATTATTCCTTTCTATAATCAAATTGTCCTGACTTTGGAAGCCCTAGATCTGGAATCAAGCCTTTCTACAAAGTTCCTTTTAATGGAGAAAGGTATTTAGAATCCCTAGTCTGGTTGCTGGGTTGACCAAGGTCTCTAGACCTTTTCAGTGGTCAAAGGTAGAAAAATAGCTCAGGAGTCCATACTAATACTTCCAATACCAATTTTGGTTACAGAATTTTTACTTATTTGACTTATATTTGTATCTTTTCCTTCTTTCACTGAATGCCTTTGTTCCTAAATGAAATAATGTAAATATTTATTTACTTTTTATTACAATAGTATCAGAATGACAATATATTAAAACTAACTTTATGATTACTGAGAAGAGCCTTGATTACTGAGGAGACTTTTTTCACTTCTTTTGTTCTTAGAATGTAACACACTAGGGATATACGGCAAAATTACTGTTTTAAAGTCACTTTGAAATAACCTTTCTCTGAGTGGTAAAGTCACCAACTCAAAAATAGTTCAAAAATAGGTTTATTATTTTCTTTTAGCTTTCTTATTCTAAGAATTGATTTTTAAGTTTATATTTTTGGATGATGTACATATATTTCCAGAGTAAAATCTACAAAATATTTTTGAAAACTAACTGTCATATTCATCCCCTCACCCAATTCCCATTCTGACCCAAAGGTAGCCCATGCTTCTAGTTTTTAGTATATCTTGGCATTTTTAAAGTAAGCCACTGTGTGTGTGTGTGTGTGTGTGTGTGTGTGTGTGTGTAACTATCTGTAGTGTCCCTCTTCCTTAGCTGGAAGATGACATAGCATACACATACCATACACATGGCTTTTCTCATTTAACAGTATATCTATGATTACAGGTGCACAGTGCTCCTTTTGTTGGTGTAACCTTAGTTTATTCACCTTGTCTGCAATTGGTGGGCATTTGGAATCTTCCTAGTCTTTTGCTATTTCAGACCTGCTACAATAAGCAGCCTTCTTCGCCAATTACAATTTTTTTGACTAATTTGTTGATAAAGGCATTCGGGTTACTTCAGAGTTTTCCTTTTATAAACCAAAGTGTGATAAACATCCTTGCAGATGCAATCTTTGTTATCTCAATAGATTGAAGCTTCCTGAGAGCAAATCATTTTATTTCTGCTATATGCATAGCGTGAAATGCATCATCAGTTGGAAGGCATTCTGGAATTCTTAATAAATTAAACTAAATGAGTCATGAAAGAGACATTAGAAGAACACATTCACATTTCTGGAAAACATAGGCAAATCAATGCATTACTGATCTTCAGTACCAACAAAGGAAGCATGCTTTTCTACCAAAAGGATTGATATTCATATTTTGTTTATAGGAAAGTTTCTTTAAACAGAAAATTTCTCAAATAAACACTGAACAAAGTTAAAGGAAGGGAATATGAAAGGGGGTAGTATTATTTATTGAGGAACTACCACACTCAAATTAGTCAAACAGACCACAAAAATTAATCAAGAGCCTACTATGTGTCAAGCTGCTGATCCAGGGGCCGGGAGTCTTGTTAAATGAAGCATACCGCATTCGTGCCTTGAGGAGCTTGTTTTCTAGTGGACAGGCATAAGTGGGAAGGCACAGATAATGAACACAGGGAGAAATGTGTAATGTGTCTTAGGAAACTGATAATGGTTGGAGAGAAATCCTTGGGAAAGGGAATGGGGTAGAATTCAGAGCCGAGGTGACGTGGACGGCTTTTAGATAAGAACGTGGGCTGGTAGATTTAGGGACAGGAGAATAGAGTGGTTCCTTTCAGACTGCATATGCTTTCCCTGAGAAGAATGCAGGGAGGGTGGGAGCTGAGAGGATCCTGGAAGGTGGGAAGTAATTGATTTGGAGTGTGGGAATGTAAAGTTATTACGGGAATGTCGTTGATACTGTGCTTGGGACTTCACCTATGAGAGGTTATTCGACAAAAGCTGTCCTTCCAACACCCCTTGCTAAAAGAAATATTACAGCCCATGGTCTGGCCAAGGGGGTTAAGAACATCTTCCTTCCATTCCCACTGTTGTGGGAAAAAAACTGGTTCTTGTCTTATGACCAGGAAAGATTAGGCTTGCGGACACATAGAAGGGTGAGAAGAGGAATTTATTGGGGAAAAAGGAAAAACAACTCAGCAAAGTAAGATGTAGTCCTGCTAACAGGCTCTCCACCTCACTGACTGAATCCCAGGTTACCACCCAGGAACAGGAGAGGCTCCTCCCTGCTGTAAACGGAGTGAACTTCCTGAGGCTCCACCCCAACCTCCCAGTGTGAAGCCTGGTTGGAGATTCTCTGAAGACCTTTCCCCTTATCTGCCTCCTGCATCTATCACCACTAAGCTGATTAGAACAAGAATTAGCACTGGACTTGGTAGGCAAGCCACAGATTGCCATATCTAGTGTGTGGCATATTACCTCCAACATGGACATACAATGAACTTAAACCACCAGCTTTCTGTTCTTAAATTTGGAGTTAGGAAATGGAGAGAATGAGGCAATGAGAAGACAACGCAAAAACTAAAAGAGTGCAATGAGAGATGCCACTAGAGAGAGTTGGGTCCATGCCACACTAAAGTAGGAGAAAGCAAAAACTATGCTTAAGCTGAAAGAATCTTCCAGAAAGAACAGAAAGGATATGGGGAACTAGGCAAAGAAGAAAGGGCAGGGGAGCAGGGTCTTTAGAGCTGTCTCATTCCTGAAAACAGTCCAGGCCCAGTTCCAATCAACATGTTTCCTCAGAAGAAATCCACTTTTACTTGAACTAGATTGAGTGGGTACAGTAGACAGCTGCCCTTTCTGTGCCCAACATCTATTTTCTCTCTTTTGGCTAACAGCACACTTACTTTTGTCTGGGAAAACTACTCTTTTTCACTAAGGTTCATGAACTGTGGATGTCATTAACCCATCAATTCATTCCATCTATGAGCGCATGACCTATATTTGGTCAATTATCACTCTCTTAACATAATGATTGATTCAAGGAAGAACATATAATGTAATAAAAGCCGGTAAAATTCAATTTGGGGGCCCTTGGAACATTGAGAAAAAGCCCTTTAGTTGTGGTTGTTGAGAAGATAGAACAGTGGCTGTTTTGCTATCACTCGAAGAGATCTAGAACTGAATCAAAAAGTAAAAAACCGAGGTGAAAGAAGGAGAAAGCAAAATGAAATCAACATGCTGCCAAATGAATCCCTGAATCTGATCAGATCAGATGCTGAAGAACACAACTAAATAAAGTAGGGAAAGCACGGGTCCCGTATCATACTCCTAAGTCATACAGATGCTTTCGGTTAGAAAAATGAGATGTGAATGACACTGACAGAGATCCAGATTCAGAAGCCAAAGGAGAAAATTGATACAAAACCAATTGAGACCTTATCTTTGAACCTCTTCTTCCCATGAATTTTCTGGCATTTCAGATTTGCTATATCCTCTAATAACTTCTTAAATACTCCTGATTATTCTTTGCTCCTGAGCCTCTTGTCTTCCTTTGTTGGAGAGGAGATAGAGAGGGCCAAAGTTTGCCATTTCTGAAACTTACCTATCCCTCTAACTGTAGTGTTGTGAAGAGTGTTAAAAGTGTTAGGTAGGCTCTGCTCCTCATCTGAGTGTATGGAATCATGCCTCTGATCAGCCCTGTGACCTTGGGTAGTTCATCTTCCTTTTAATCTTACGGCAACTTTCTTATTTGCAAAAGAGGAGTCACCAAAGCTGACTTCCAAGGCAGGAAGAGAAAATATCTGGTACCTGTGCCGCCATTTCCTCTACACACCCATCCCAGCCGGGTCCGTGCATCACTGCACCTGTGTGGAGTCTTTGATCATTCTCATGAGAGATAAATCTTGTTTGCCTTGTTTGCTTTGAAGTTTCTCAAAGCCCTAAATTCTGTGATACTTCTGAAGAAGAATGTGATGAAATTTAATATTTCAATATCTTTACCTTTATGTCTTAGAACTGAACAACTCATAGAAAACTGGCAGCATTCATAAAGAAATTTATTCTTAGGACTTTTAAGTTTTGTCTAAAAGCTTAATATCAGTGTATAGGCTGTACAAATAAATTCTTACAGATTCCACCATTAAGTATTGCTAGAATAAGGAAATAATGCCATTAACATGAATAATTTGCCAAATACTCTTTTCTTATGAGCCTTGAGATTTGAAATATGGGTTAGAGGGACTCCATCACCTTCTTATAGTCACCCAGGCTTAAAATATGCAGTCACCTATGCTGCTCTTAACATTGAATCACCAAGACTTTTGGCTACATCTGTACCCTCAGACTTTTTCCATCACCACCAGCCTGGCCCCAGGCCCTTATTATTTTGTGCCTAGAGCATTGTAGACTGGTTATAGTTCATCTCTGTAATATTTTTTAAAATTCCTTCATCATGTACAGCATGCTCATATTGATCTTGCTAAGATAATTGGTTGTCACAACATCTCCATGATCAAAACCCAAACTCCATGAATCTGCTCCATGAATCTTCATAGTTTTGTCCATACCTGCCTTTCATTCCTCCCACAGGAGCTCTCTCCTTCGTTCATTAAATCACATGGTTAGCAAGTATTTATGGGATTGCTATCCCATAACAGCATCTCTAGTATGGCTAGATATGCAACTATGAATAAGACACTGTGCCTATTGTTCCGAGCTAATAATAGTCTACTAGAGCAATCAGACAGGTAAACAGATAAGACAAACCTGGGTGACCTGGACATGGGAGAGAATGTAGAGAGTTACAGGAACCCAAAGCAGAGGTAGCTCCCCCAGCCCTGGAAGCCCTGGCAATGCTTCCTTGAGAAGATGGCATCTTGCTTGAGACCTGTAAAACAAGTAGACTGCTCTGCTCTTTGGCCCTACATGTTGGAAACACCTGTCAAGGCCAAGCTCACACTTCAGCCTGTGAAGTACTTCCTTAACATCTAGTTAGTACCCACTGGTCTTCTCTCCATGCTCTAAGCTACTATGGCATTCATTAATTCATTCTTCAGATATTTATTGTCTCGAACTCCTGACCTCAGGTGATCCAGCCGCCTCGACCTCCCAAAGTGCTGGGATTACAGGCATGAGACACAATGCCCGGCCTTCTTCAGATATTTATTGTGTTCTATTATGAACCAGAAACTGTCTAGACCAAGATATAGCAGTGAATAATTAAATCCCTGCTCTCTGGAACTTACATTCAAATGGGGTGAGGCAGACAATAGCAAACAAACAGAAAATATATAATGTGTCAGGCAGTGGTAGCTCCTGTAAAGGAAATAAAACAATAAAACAGGGTAAGAAATTTTAGATAGGGGAAAGCCTCCTCCGCTAAGGTGGCATTTGAGCAGAGAGATGCATAAAGTGTGGAGAGCTGAGGGATAAAGTTTCCAGGCCAAGGGAACATTGAATGAAGAAGCCATGAGACCAGGAGTGTGTTTGCAGTTGTAGGAATAGCATGGATTTGGTATTACTGGTTTCAATTCTCCTTGGACATTTGCCTTGATTCATCAGAGACCTTCCACATGAGTCCGAGTAGTTTTTCCCAAAAATGATTTTGGTTTATTGAGGCCAAGAATTATAACTTCTGTCTCTTCATAATGTTGTTACTATTGTCCTCACCCCCAAATCCCCTGCACTAAATCCAGCTTCTTTATGAGGCTATCAAGAGGTGTTTGTTGATTGAATGTGAAGTGGGCTGTATTCACGTTCTTGGTGAATTACATGTGCTATAAGGCACTAGTACTTTCCTTTTCTGGCTGATTTTAAAACAGAACAAAACTTCATGACCACCAAAAGAAAAGGGTGTGGTGGGGAGGGAGGATGCAGAAACATAGAAAATATCTCAGAGAACTAATTTCAGGGGCCTCTGAGTCTGCTTCTAGGGCAAAAACTAGGACACTTTCAGCAGTGTTTCTGTAGGTTTTAATGTAGTAGCGGAGGACTGAGAACAGAATTGAACGGATGACTCCAAAAAAGTGATTTCATGAATTGTAGTCTGTGGGTTGATTAAGTATTGATCACCCAGCCTGGTCCTGAAACAGCCTCAGAACCACCCTGTGAATAAGCCATAAAGCAAAAGAATTGCTCACTGATTTAATGGGCAATCTCTTTTGGGGTTGCTGTGAAATCCTGTGAATAAGAAGTTTAGAAAGTTTGAAAATTCACTTACATATTTAACTTTTTAAAGAGCAGCACCCCGAATATCACTAAGGCAAATACAATATTAATTAATGAACAGATGGCTATGAAAGCACTGGATTATTTCTTGTTTGAGACCTGGGAAGTGCCTGAATCAGATTTCATTAGGTCATTTTTCGGGATAAGTTTAGCATGTAAATTCTTTAGCTGCCAAGTTTGAATTGATATCACATCGTAGAGCAGCAGTGTGGTCTGTGGACCCCTGGGGCTCCTTTGATATCAAAACTATTTTTATAATGGTACTAAGATGTTATTCTCTACTTACTGTGTTGACATCTGCATTTATAGTGAAAAGCAATGATGAGTAAATCTGCTGGCGTCTTAGCAGGAAACATGGAGGTGGCATTAAATATTGTCTTCTTCATTGTCATGCACTAAGTTTTACTTAATAATGTCCTTGATAAAACAGTGAAAATTTATTAAATCTCTACCCTTGAGGACACATCTGTTTAATATTATGTACACATTAAGCCCTTCTGTATGCCAAAGTACAACGCTTGTCTATAGGAAAAGCCATTGTTTGAGTTGCAAGCTGAACATTTATGCTTAAAATAACAGCTACAGTTATTTTATGAAAAATGAAGTGAGCCTGTCATTTCTAGGAAAATAACAGGCATTTATTGCGAATGATAAAATTAAAGCTTTCAAATGGAAATTTGAATTTTGGAAAATTTGTATCTACCACTGTGAGCTGAAAGCTTCCCAGAACTTAAAAGGACTTTTATTTATGAGATCTGTGTTTATTATGTGGATATTAACGAGTGTGATATTTTGAAGTTTGAGGAAATGTGTCAACATTCTGAAGATCTGCATAACTCAATAAATCAATATTTTTCAAATGACCAATGCATCATATTACAAAATCATACATGGGTAAAAGATTTATTCAAGGTATAATATAGACAAGTGTATTTTAATGTAACACAATATAAAAAGTTCATTGATATGGTTTTAGATCCCACATTACAATAACCATTAAAAAGCTACTATTACAAATGGGATCTCATTAAACTAAAGAGCTTCTGCACAGCAAAAGAAACTACCATCAGAGTGAACAGGCAACCTACAGAATGGGAGAAAATTTTTGCAACCTACTCATCTGACAAAGGGCTAATATCCAGAATCTACAATGAACTCAAACAAATTTACAAGAAAAAAACAAACAACCCCATCAAAAAGTGGGCAAAGGACATGAACAGACACTTCTCAAAAGAAGACATTTATGCAGCCAGAAAACACATGAAGAAATGCTCATCATCACTGGCCATCAGAGAAATGCAAATCAAAACCACAGTGAGATACCATCTCACACCAGTTAGAATGGCCATCATTAAAAAATCAGGAAACAACAGGTGCTGGAGAGGATGTGGAGAAATAGGAACACTTTTACACTGTTGGTGGGACTGTAAACTAGTTCAACCATTGTGGAAGTCAGTGTGGCGATTCCTCAGGGATCTCGAACTAGAAATACCATTTGACCCAGCCATCCCATTACTGGGTATATACCCAAAGGACTATAAATCATGCTGCTATAAAGACACATGCACACGTATGTTTATTGCAGCACTATTCACAATAGCAAAGAGTTGGAACCAACCCAAATGTCCAACAACGATAGACTGGATTAAGAAAATGTGGCACATATACACCATGGAATACTATGCAGCCATAAAAAATGATGAGTTCGTGTCCTTTGTAGGGACATGGATGAAACTGGAAAACATCATTCTCAGTAAACTATCGCAAGGACAAAAAACCAAACACCGCATGTTCTCACTCATAGGTGGGAATTGAACAATGAGAACTCATGGGCACAGGAAGGGGAACATCACATTCCGGGTACTGTTGTGGGGTGGGGGGTGGGGGGGGCGGGGACAGCATTAGGAGATATACCTAATGCTAAATGACGAGCTAATGGGTGCAGGAAATCAACATGGCACATGGATACATATGTAACAAACCTGCACATTGTGCACATGTACCCTAAAACCTAAAGTATAATTAAAAAAAAAAAAAAAAGCTACTATTTGTAAAGTTTTGGCATAGTATCAAAGAACAATATCTACAATTATTTCAAAGGCCATTAAAACATTTCTTCTTTTTCCAACTACATAGCTGTGTAAGGTGAGATTGTCTCCATATACCTCAACCAACGCAACACATTGCAGCAAATGGAAAGTAGAAGGAGATATGTGAATCACTGTCTTTAATTAATCTAATCATTAAAGAGATTTACACAAATGTAAAAAAAGATTCACTTTTTTTTCCTGAAATTTTTGTTTTGGAAAATATGGCTATTTTTCAAAATTAAAAATAGGTTATTTATATTAACATTTAATAGGTTTGCCATTATTATTTTAAAAGTAATAAATAAGTGAATATTTGAATATTCTCAGTCAATTTCTAATATGGTAAATATCAATAGACATAAATGGATATAACCATATCTCTTTAGGGTATAAACTCTTTAGGTTAACGTAAACAGAAGCTCTTCTTTAGGGTCCTCAGTAATTTTTAGAGTATAAAGTGTCCTGAGTCCAAAACATGTGAGAACTCTTGCTATCAAGGGTTAATGATTGTTATATGGTGAAACAATCCAATGACTATCAGTGTATGAGTCTGGGTTATCCAAAGAAACAAAACCCATAGGTTTTATTTATATACATTTATATGTACACATATTACATTAATATACATAAATTTATGTAATAAATATATAATAATATAATACTATGTGATATATAATAAACATACACTATATTAACATCCATAAATATTTCTATATATATAATAAGGAATTGGCTTACATGGTTGTGGAAGTGTTAAGAAGTCAGCAAGCTGGAGATACATGAAAGTTGATGGTATAATTCTGATCCAAGTCTGAAGACTTGAGAACCAAGAGAGCTGATGGTGTCCAAGTTCCAGTTTGAGTTCCATGTGGAAGGAGAAGACCACTGTCTCAGCTACAAGACAGTCAGGCAGAGAGAAAATTCTCCCTTACTCAGGATTTTGTTCTATTCAGGCCTTCGGTGGACTCCATGAGGCCCACCCACACTGGGGAGAGAAATCTGCTTTACTCAGTCTACTGATTCAAATATGGATCTCATCCAGAAACACCCTGACAGACAGACCTAGAATAATGTTTGGCCAAATGTCCAGGCATCTTATGGCCCAGTCAAGCTAACACATAAAACTAACCATCACAATCAGCAACACATACAAAATTTCATTTTCCGTTGTTCGCATGCATGCATACATAGATAAGAGGAACATTTATATACATGGATAAGTGGTTAGATAGATGCTTTTTCCCTGCTTTCGACCTGTTATTAGAAGGTTAAATTAATCACAAGCCTTAGTCCATGATGAAAGATCCCTTTAAGCCTCTGTTCCTGTTTTACTTATTCCCTCTTATCCCCATTCTCTCTTCCCATTTATCTCCTCTCATAAACAACTATTCTAATGTGTTTTCTGTGTATAATTTTTTTCTGGTATATGTACTTGTAAAATATGTATAATGATTTTATGTTGCACATATTTTTAATTTGCAGAAATAGTATTGCGATAAATGCATATAAATTTATTTCCTATTTTTCATTTTAGCACTATGTTCTAAAGATCTATCCTTATTACATCATGCTAGTAAGAAAAGTCATATAGACAGATCATCTGACTGATACACATTTTTCTCAGCACACACATGCAGCTATAGATTGGATGGCAGCATTAAAAGATTTGACCTTTTAATATAACAAACATTGCTAAGCTGTACAATTTATACAACCTAACCTAAAAATACTTTACCATTTGCTCTCAAACCTCATGTTGTCAAGCAGCTTTTATTGATGGTCTCTGTGTGCAACAAGCTTGTTGCACCATGAGAGTGTCTAAGCAACAAGAGCCAGAACACAGGGTTTCAAAATCTTGACTCTATAATTGTGTGATCTTGGGTAACTTACTTAACTTCTCCGTGTTTCAGTTTCATTATCTGTAAGGTGAAGTTAAAAATAGTACTACTTGCAGATGCTGTGGCTCACGCCTATAATGCCAGCATTTTGGGAGGCCAAGGTGGGTGGATCACCTGAGGTCAGGAGTTCGAGACCAGCCTGCCAACATGGTGAAACCCCATCTCTACTAAAAATACAAAAATTAGCTGGGCATAGTGGCAGGCGCCTATAATCCCAGCTACTCAGGAGGCTAAGGCAGGAGAATCACTGGAACCTGGGAGGCGGAGGTTGCAGTGAGCCGAGATGGCACCACTAACTCCAGCGTGGGCAACAAGAGCGAAACTCCATCTCAAAAAAAAAAAAAAAAAAAGAAGGTACAACTTTATGGCATTGACATGAGACTTTAAATGAGTTAATACATTTGTAAAGTGCTTAGAACAGTGCCTGGCAATAGGACACATTATATAGATGTTTGTGAAAGGAAAGGAAATGAAAGAACAAAAAGAACATGCCACTTGAGAATGTTGACTTGTTCCTAAGAATCAGTCTGCCTTTCCCATTAGAGCATTTCTCTTCCTTATCTTCCTGAGAAAAATGTTTTGGTAATAAACAGTCACTAAATGATTATGGATAGAGGTAGTAGTATTATTCTGTTATTTTACAATCTTATGTATAATATTAATAGTTACTTAGAATATTTAAGTAAATATACTAAATATTCTAAGTAACTATTAGAATTCTCAGTATAAGAATCAAGAGTAGAGATTGTAGAAAGTAGAAAAGTTCCTCTTCAAAGCTCGTCTTAGTTTAAAAATAAAATAATAGACACTAGGAATAATAGCTTCTTACTCTAAAGCCTTCTGTCAACTATTAGTTCTTACACTTTAGCCCAGTTAGTTGCTTTGACTTACTCAGGCATGACTGGACAGGCCCAGGCAAGTTCTTAGCTCATAACTTATGCCCCTTCCTTATTTGGAAATGTTATTGCTTCCTTAAACCTTTTGTAAGCAACTTCCTCTCCTCTGTTCTCCCATGCATTTACCTATTTAGGAAAGTTTTAGGTTATTAGCAAATCAGGTATCAGTTTAAGAATGTGAGGTCTAGCTTCAGCCAGTGGATGCAGGACACAGCAGTAAGGATGACCCAAATGCAAAAGGGATAAATATGTCTGTTTTTTCTTTGTTCAGGTGTGGCCTTGCCATTGTTCCATATGCATGGAGCACCCTTTCTGCAGAAAGTAAAGATTGCCTTGCTGAGAGGTCCTTTGTCTCCATGTTGACTTTTCTTTGTGGCACCAATTATCTATTTCTAACAGAGATTCATGGGCATTCAGACTAAGAAAATAAGAGAATTGTGCATTTCACATCAAATATAGTAAGTTGTCGATCTCCTTAGGGCCCACAAAGCCATCTTCTTTTCTTTCCCATCAAATCATTCATGACTTCACTATTCTCTCCTGGCCACAGAAAACAGAAATTCCCAGTGCCAGGAGCAGTGAAGTCAGAGCAATATGACAGCCTCCAGGTGTTTTGTATAACTAATTCCTGGCATGAGGCTTTATAGTTTTCTCTGCTTTTATCCTTATCATTAATGACCATGTCATTCTAGAAGCACTAACAGAATATCAGAAAAAGACGAGCATTTTTAATGGGGTTTGTAGAAGTCTGTCAAATGGAAGACCAACCATGGGATATATTTCTTAATTTGAAAATCAAGCTAAATTTAATTGATCCAGATCGTTTTTCATTATAAACTCTTGCTAGCTTCCTTTCTCAGAGTGATTGCAATCACTTACTTTTCAGATTGGGTGCCTGGGATAAAGCCAGATTAACTTTGAGCTGTGAATTTTACAAATGCTCTTGTTTAACATATAATCCATTTAAATAGAGCCATTCTACAAAATGCAAACATGGTAATTGGTGCAATTTTATTTTTTTGCGTGAAACAGCATACAAGAATATGCTTGCTTTGACTTTCTGAATCTCTGCACAGTCAGAAATCTGGCAGAATAATCACTGAAGTTCAAATTAGAGCCCCAGATGGAAACAAAAACAGGGGCCACCACTGTGCCTTTTTCACGCTTCGAAGCTCAGTTCTGGACGGAAATGTGTTTTGAGTTAAAATATAATCATTTCCAATTCCTTCTGATCACTGGATCATATTTGAAAGAAACAGCCCAAGGACTACGATTGCTTTTAATTACCACCGAATGTTGATTGAAATGATCATTTCCTTCCTATCCATTTTTATTTTTATAGAACAAATAAGAATAAAATAAAGATATGGCCTTTTAATATTTTAAGTGTATTTTGGGAGTGATTTCTGTTGGACATTGCACTTTTTGGAGTAGAGTTTCTTTATCAGGTTCAGATTTTCCCAATTTTATTTACTGTGGATCACAGAAAGGGTAAGGTCAGTCTAATATCCTTGAATGGTCAAGTTTTTGAATTTGGTTGGCTTCTTTTAAAATTCAGTAAGGCTCAAGAGAGTTCATGCACTTCTCTGATTAAAGAATCTAAAACTGTAAGATATCTTAGACAAGGTTCATTGTAACTTTACCGTACTTCTACCTCCCCACAGCATTTAAAAAATGAATGCACTGAAATTATTGAGAAAGACAAGTAAAAGCAAAACAAAACAACTCTATTTCACATAAAAACTTCATGGAATATTCAATATTTAAAATTTTATATTAATTTTGATCTTTATATATTATTAAAATGTTATAAATTACAATTATTCCTCTCCTTAGCTGAGACCTAGGCAAGTAGCCTAAAACCCAACAGTAAAGAGTGGTACCCAAGTCTCATTCAAAATATGAATGGAGAACACAAAGGTGTCACATGGCCTCCCATGATTTATTCTCCTGTGTCTCAATTCTGAACAGCCATGAGACTAAATAAATGTATTTTTTGATGCTTTTCTGATTATTTTAAGATTTCCAATACAAATTCAAGAAAAATGTCTTAGAAAGTTAATTCTGTTGTGAAATACATAATCTCTAAAATGAATCCCGTATTTGGGTTTCCCCAGAAGCCTTTGAAAGAAAATTTGTATATGTTTCCAGTAAGACTTCATAAAGCAATATGTTTAAACAATCTATAAAATGCTAATTAATTGCATAATCTGTAGAGTCAGACATACCCAAGTGGTTCCAATCCACCTTACTAACTCCTCTAACTCAAATTCTCGGTGCTTAAATGTTCTCACCTGATAAATTGCTAATTCTAGTCCTTCCCTCAAGAGTTCTGGGGTGAATTAAGTAAGATAAAATGAAGTGTTTGGCATAGTACCATAAATATAGTTAGTCTTGAATAACAATAATTGTTATTATACTTGGCTATATGGGAATACATAAAAAGGAAAAGGAATACATGATTGTCCCTACCTTCAGGAATGTTATCCTCTCACTGAGGTTTTGACATACGTACATGAAAAGTTAAATATACTGAAAATCAGAATATGATTCAATGAGTCTTGTAAAAGATTTAGACTTCCAGGGAGTGGAGGTTACTGTGGAATGCAGTGGCCTAATATGACTTTAAGGGAGAGAAAGGATTTGAGCTGGAGCATAAATGAAATGTAGGATTCAGATATTGAGAATGGTGCAGTTCATTCCAAACATGAGCAATGAAAGGGAACAGTTTTGGGGATAGGACTTTGGGGGACACTTCTAGACAATGAATATGTGCACGAGCACGTGTGTGTATGTATGTGTGTGTGTGTGTGTGTGTGTGTGTGTGTGTGTATGTGTGTTTGGCTAGCACAGAGTCATTCTTGAGAAGATTCAGAAAGACGGGTTTGAATGTGTTTAAGGTCCTGGGTATTTTTGAGTAATGGAATGAGACGATTCAACAACAATTAAGGAAGACTTATTTGATTGTTTCTTGTTGGATGGGCTGAAGGAAGGATCTGATAAAGGAATATAGGTTAAGAGGGATTTTTGTGTGGACCAGGATAGAAGTTGTATTAAGCCATTCTTGCATTGTTGTAAAGAAATGCCCAAGACTGGGTAATTTATAAAGAAAAGAGTTTTAATTAACTCATGGTTCTGCAGGCTTTACAAGAAACATGATGCTAGCATCTGCTCAGCTTCTAAGGAGGCCTCAGGAAGCTTACAATCATGGTGGAAGGCAAAGGTGCTAAACCATTCAGGAAGGACCCATCCCCATGATCAAATCACTTTCCACCAGGCCCCACCTCCAGCACTGGGGATTACATTTCCACATGAGATTTGGAGGGGACAAATAGCTAAACCATATAATTCTACCCACTGCTCCCTAAATTTCATGTCCTCTTATTTCAACATCAAGTTGAAAGTCTGAAATCTCATCTAAGACTCATCTATTTCCACCTATGAGTCTACAAAATCAAAACAATTTATTTACCACCCAAATACAATGGTGGTACAGGCATTGGGTAAACATTCACATCCCAAGGGAAGAAATTGACCAACAGAAAGGGGCAACAGGCCCCATGCACATCTGAAACCCAGCAGGGTAGTCATTAAATCTTAAAGCTATAAAATAATCTCTTTTGAATCTATGTCCTTTGACTCCATCCAGGTAACATTGGTACAAAGGGTGGGCTCCCAAGGTCTTAGGCAGCTCCACCCCTGTGGTTTGTCAGAATATAGCCCACATAGCTGCCTTCATGGGTTAGAGGTGAGTGCCTGCAGCTTTTCCAGGTACAAGGTGCAGGCTGCTGGTGGATTTACCATTCTGGGGCCTGGAGGACATCAGCCTTCTTCCCACAGCTTCACAAGACAGTGCCCCATTGGAGACTCTGTATGGGGCTCCAAACCCACATTTTCCCTCCACATGGCTGTAGTAGAGGTTGTCTGTGGAAGCTCCACCCCTACAGCAGGCTTCTACCTAGGCACCCAGGCTCTCTCACACATCTTCTGAAATCTAGGCAGAGGCTGCCAAGCCATATTTACTCTTGCCCTTTGTGTACCTGCAGGCTTAACACCATGTGGGAACTGCCAAAGATTATGGCTTGCATTCTCTAAAGTGGCAGCCTGAGCTGTACCAGGGCCCCTTTGAGCCACAGCTGGAGCTGGAGCAGCCTGGATGCAGGGAGCTTGTCCCAAGGGTGTGCAGGGCAGCAGGGACCTGGGCCTGGCCCACAAAACCATTCAGTTCTCCTGGGCCTCAGGGCCTGTGATAGGAGGGGCTGCATGGGAAATCTCTAAAATGCCTTTGAGGCCTTTTTCCCATTGTCTTTGTTATTAGCACTTGGCTCATTTTTAGTCATGTAATTTTCTCTAGCAAGTGGTTGCTCCTCAGCCTGCTTGAAATCCTCTCCTGAAAAAGCTTTTTCTTTCTTTGCCACATGGCTAGGCTGCAAATTTTCCAAACTTTTATGCTCTGCTTACCTTTTAAATATAAATTCCAACTTTAAGTCATTTCTTTGCTCCCACTGTCAGAAGCAGCCAGGCCACATCTTGAATGCTTTGTTGCTTAGAAATTTCTTCTGCCAGATACCCTAAATCATCACTATGAAGTTCAAACTTCCACAGATCCCTAGGGCAGGAACACAATGCAGCCAAGTTCTTTGCTAAGGCATAACACGTGTGACCTTTGCTCCAATTCCCAATAAATTCCTCATTTCCATCTGAGACCTCAGCAGCCTGGACTTCACTTTCAGCATTTCGGTCACAACTATTTAGCTAGTCTCTAAGAAGTTCCAAACTTTCTCTCATCTTCCTGTATTCTTCTGAGCCCTCCAAACTCTTCCAACCTCTGCCCATTGCCCAGTTCCAAAGCTGCTGTCACATTTTCAGGTATTTTTATAGCAATGTCCCATTCCTTGTACCAATTAATTTTACTAAGCCATTCTTGCATTGCTACAAAGAATTACCTGAGACTAGATAATTTATAAAGAAAAGAGATTTAACTGGTTCACAGTTTTGCAGGCTTTACAAGAAGCATGGTACTGGCATCTGCTCAGCTTCTAGGGAGGCCTCAGGAAGCTTCCAATCATGGGAGAAGGCAAAGGGGGAGCAGGCACATCACATGGCAAAAGCAGGAGCAAGAGAGAGAGAGTTGTGGGAAGGTGCCACACGCTTTTAAGTGACCAGATCTTATGTGAACTCAGAATGAGAGCTCACTTCTAAGTGGAAAGCCCAAGTCATTCATGAGGGATCCACCCCCATGATCAAAACACCTCCCACCAGGCCCCACCTCCAATATCGGGGATTACATTTCAACATGAGATTTGGGCAAGGACAAATATCCAAACTATATCAGAGGTCATGAGGTTGGAAAGAGAAAATAATGATAATACCAAATGAGATAATGCAGTTAATCACCTACTTTAATCCTCCCCATAACCTTAAAGAATAGATACCATTATTTTACCCATTTTATTGATGAGAAAACCAAGGCTATCAAAGCTAAGCAATTAGTCCAATAAAACACAGCTAGAAAGTGAAAATGATGGGATCTGAAGTCTGATTGCTTTTCTGATTCCAGAATTCAAGAACTTAACCACTGTGGCATACTGCCTGCTATACATGAGAAAAAAATGGTTTCAGGAAATAGTATCTTGTTTCCTTTACCAAATACAGCTTATTTTCAGATCAAATGCTAGCTTGATCAATAATGTGGGAATAAAAACCAAATTAGAAAAGCCAAGGTTATTTACTTTGAGCTTGCTGTAGTAAAGAAGTTAGCCATCATTGCTTGCACTTTGGCAAAAACTCAAAGGCAGGCAGGGGAGTGGGAATGCTTTGTAGTTGAAAAAGGGAAGGCTCTGGGTATGCCCTGATGGGAGGCTGTTTCATGGGGAAGCTGTAAGCAGGCTAACTAGGGGTGGGGCACCCTGTGTGATTGGTTAGGTGTCCATATTTAACTATCTCTGATTGGTCATTAGTTGGAAATGAAGTAGGGAGGCAAAAAATAGGAAAACCGTCAGCTATTAATCAAGTCCTGGCCATTTGGGGCTGATGGTTACAAAAGTTATTGTTTAGCTTCCTGGATTGTCACCGGAGATAGCAATGTGGCTTCCTGCGAATTTGACTTTTAGCAAGCTAGCTTCCTGGGTTGTTTATTGCATGTAAGGTTTATTGCATGTAAGGTTGGTTTCCTGAGCAGGTTGCTGCAGGTTATAGGTCAGAATTCTAATTTTGTATATGTTCTGGCCATTGGCTGTTTGAATATTCAGTCTCAATACTTTGTTAGGGCTTAATGACCTTCAAACTTCTTAAGATACTTTCTGATTCTGGTGAAAGAAACAATAACATCATTCAAGACATAAATGTTAGAAATGTAATTGAAAAATTTACTTTGGAGTACAAAATTGAAACTGAGTATTTGAGGTTTACAGCCATACAATATTTTACCCCAGAGGCAAAAATATGCCTAATATACAGCAGGTATCTAGGTATATATTTCAATTTAGCCTGTGCCCACTCTCTATACTTTCCCTTGCCTCACAGGGGAGAAGCCTGGGAATTACACTTCCCAGAACCCCTACCCAGCAGGTTGTAGGTTAGATTCTCTGATGAAATGGCCTCCCTTGAAATATAGAAAGAAGTAAAGCTATGACTAGTATCATTTCTTATTTTTCTTTATCTTCCCAATGTTTAGCATAAAACCTAGCACAAATTAGCCACTCAATAATAGTTGTAAAATGAAGTCAAATTAAATAAATGGATAAACAGATAAAGCAGCAGGAATTTTGAAGCAGACCAACACAGAAAAGTAGCTGATCAAAAATAAAAGTAAGTATAAGAAAGAAAGTAATCATAAGTGACAGTTAAAATTTATAGCCTACTAATAAGGCCCTTCCACAAAGAGAAAATTGAGGATCAAAGTATTAATGAGGAGCATTCTTAGAATTATCTTACCGTTTATTTCTGTTGTAATTTGCCTTTTAATGCTGTTCCTCACATTCCTTCATTTCACTGCTCTTAATTCCCTTCAAACTCATCTCAAATCTGTTCACTTTGGGCCATCTCTATTGTTACTATCTTAATCCAAGCAGCCCTTATCTTTCTCAGGGACTTCTGAAGTAATCTCTGAACTGGGATCTGCTTCCACTCCAGTCCCCTCCACTTCATTCCAGTGAGCTTCTCTGTCTAGTACCGTGCTAGTGTGAACTCAGAAGTGCTGTAAGTATAAAATACACATTACATTTCAAACACTTAATATGAAGAAAGAATGTAAGATGTCTTAATAATAAAATTTTACTTGGATTATATAATGATACAATAATACTTTGGGTGTGTGGGGTCAGATAAACTATATTATCAAAATAAATCTGATTTGTTTCATTTTCCTTTTTAAAATGTAACCAATAGAAAATTTACATTTTCAATGTGTCTTTCAATATATTTCTATGGGACAGCTCTGCTCTGACCAAGAATTAGTGATCTTTTAAAAAGGAAGAATAGTAGCTATTACTACCCTTCTTTAACCTTGCATTTAGGATAAAAACCACCCAAATGTTGGAGGTGGTTGGATCATGAGAGTGAATGTTGATGCTATTTTCATTATAGTGAGTGAGTTCTCATGTGATCTGGTCATTTAAAAGTGTGTGGCACCTTCCCCCAATTTCTCTCTTGCTCCTGCTCTGGCCATGTAAGTCATGCCTGTTCCCTTTTGCCTTCTACTATGATTGTAAGTTTCCTGAGGCCTCCCCAGAGGCAGAAGTGCTATGCTTCCTGTACAACCTGTGGAACCATGAGTTAATTAAATCTCTTTTCTTTCCAAATTGCCTGGTCTCAGGTATTTCTTTATAACAATGCAAGAATGAACAAGTACAGCATTTTTATTAGGCTCATGTGATTTCAGATAAACAAGGAAAATTAGCTATCACCTAGACAAATATTCTTGTTTTAGATATGAGGAAACTGATACAGTTTTAATTTCAGTAAGAAAGGGGGGAAATTCTTTTCTATGATTTGTATATTATGGAGGCAGTCACCTTTATATTGAGACACTGTAACATATGATACATGAGATGAGATGATCCTTCCACACTCCTACAAGGAATGCACAGGTTTGCCACCTACCATCGTGTTATATGGTATGAATCTACGCTGGGGCACTATGTGTGAGGAAAAGTCGGGGAGGATGAGGCTTTATATTTCAGAAGAGCCTGGGCCATCCTTTGCTAATTCTAAGTAATGCAAGTATTTATTTGTTTTTTTTTCAAATAATTTAAATTATATCAAAGGATTGAAGCCAATTACAGATGTCTGTTATTTTTCATCTTCGTTTGTCTGAGAAAAGTCTTTTTTAAGTCCTGATTTCTGAAACATACTTTCACTGTTTATAGAATTCTACATTGACAAGTACTTGAAAGATGTCAATTGTTTTCTTTCTTATCTTTTGTTTCTCTGTATGTTGTGTGTCTGTTTTTCATTGGCTGCTTTTAAGATTGTTTATTGTTAGTTGTCAGAAACTTGATTATGATGTGACTTGCCATGGTGTTCTTTATGTTTATTCTTCTTTGGGTTTGTTGAGCGTCTTGGATCTGTTTTTATTTTATTATTATTTTTTTTTGAGAAGGAGTCTCGCTCTTTCACCCAGGCTGGAGTGCAGTGGCGCGATCTCGGCTCACTGCAGGCTCCGCCCCCCGGGGTTCATGCCATTCTCCTGCCTCAGCCTCCCGAGTAGCTGGGACTACAGGCGCCCGCCACCTCGCCCAGCTAATTTTTTTGTATTTTTAGTAGAGACGGGGTTTCACCGTGTTAGCCAGGATGGTCTCGACCTCCTGACGTCGTGATCCGCCCGCCTCGGCCTCCCAAAGTGCTGGGATTACAGGCGTGAGCCACCGCGCCCGGCGAGCGTCTTGGATCTGTGGGTTAATAGTTTTCAGCAAATTTGAAAAATCGTTAGCTATTCTTTCTTCAAACAACTTTTTCTGTCCCTCTCTCTCTGATATCTTCTAGGACTCCAATTATGCATATATTAGGCTACTTTATACTGTCTCACTGGTCATTTTCAGTTTAAAAAAAATCTTTATGCTTAATTTTGGTTAATTTTGTGGCAATATCTTGACATTGATTGATATTTTTCTTTAACAAGGTCTAATCTACTGCTAAAACCATACAATAAAGTTTTTCATCTCAGATAATGCATTTTTAAATCTCCAGAAGTTCTATTTGAGTCCTTTGTATATCTGCCACTTCTCTCCTTATCATGATTATGTTTTACTCTACCATTTTCAACATATGGATCACATGTATACTAGCCATTTAAATATTCTTGTCTGCTGGTTTCATCACACCTGGGTCTGTCTTCTTGATTGATTTTTCTCATGGTTAATTATCCTTTTTTGCTACTTCTTTGCATATTGGTAATTTTTCATTGAATGCTAGATATGGTGAATGTTACATTGTTGATGCTGGATTTTGTTGTGGTTCTTCAAATAGCATTTGGTTTTTATCTGCATACAATTAACTTAGTTGGAATCAGTTAGTTCCTTTAGAAACTCAATTTTAAGCTTAGCTAGAGTAAATTCTGAGCAGCCTTTGGTCTTGGGTTAATTTAGCCCCACCGCTAAGGCCTCCTGATAATTCTTCCCAAAGCTCCATGTGTATGGCAATCTTTTTACTTGGCTGGTGGGAACACAAACTATTCCCAGCCCTGTGTGAGCTCTAGACATTGTTATGCCTATTCCTTTCCTTTCTTGTAGCTTGTGCTTTCGCTAGCCTTGGGTAGTATTCTTACATGCATGTACTGATTAGCACAGAGCTGAAAGACTCAAAGGAAACCCTCTGCAGATTTTTCTTTCTCTCTCTCTCTCTTTTTTTTTTTTTAAGATGGAGTTTCGCTCTTGTTGCCGAAGCTGGAGTGCAATGGTGCCATCTTGGCTCGCTGCAACCTCTGCCTCCTGGGTTCAAGCTATTCTCTTGCCTCAGCCTCCCCAGTAGCTGGGATTACAGGCGCTCACCATGATGCCTGGCTAATTTTTTGTATTTTTAGTAGAAACGGGGTTTCACCATGTTAGCAAGGCTGGTCTCAAACTCCTGACTTCATGTGATCCACCCACCACCTCGGCCTCTCAAAGTGCTGGGATTACAGGTGTGAGCCACCATGCCCAGCCCCCTCTGCGGATTTCTAGAGCACTCCTTCTCTCTCTCTGCCTCTCCTTGTGTCTGTCTCTCTCTCTCTCTCCACTCTGGCACTCTGCCTCATAAATTCTAGTCATCTTAGTCACCTGGAACTCTGATCTCTGTATTGTCAACACAGCAAGTCTACCATGCTATGTTAGATCTATCCCTGCTCTGTGCCCAGGACACCCTCCCAAGGCAGTAGGCTAGTGCAGTCCTAGGGCTCATCTGTGTCTCTTCTCACAGGGGACACAGTCCTTTGGTTTGGTCTATTGTCCAATGTCTGAAAACTATTTTCTCACACATTTTACATTTCTTTCTTTCTTTTTTTTTTTTTTCCAGAGACAATGTTTCACTCTATTGCCCAGGCTGAAGTGCAGTAGAGCCATCTCAGCTCACTTCAACCTCCACCTCCTGAGTTCAAGCCCTTCTTGTGCCTCAGCCACTCGAATAGCTGGGATTAGGGATGTGCACCACCACAGCCTGCTAATTTTTGTGTTTTTAGTAGAGAGCTAATTTTTGTGTTTTGGCATGTTGGCCAGGCTTGTCTTGAACTCCTGGCCTCATATGATCTGCCTGCCTCAGCCTCCAAAAAGTGCTAGGATTATAGGCGTGAGTCACAGTCTGGCCTACATTTATTTCAAGTGAAGAAAATCAGTTCCCTGGTACTTCGTTTTGGACAAGAACTGGTATCTCCAGTTGTTTGTTTTCTATAAGAAGAAACCATGTCTTTCGCACCTCACAGACTCCAAGAATTTTGTAGCTCAAGGGACTCCTAGTCTAATTGATGTCATTATAGGTAGCTGGTAAGTGATACTCATGGAGGAAAAAAGCACACAAAAATATGGCTTTATGCTACACAGGGAGACATTTTACTCCAGCTGTGTAAATAACGACAGTCATACCACAATTATTAAACAGAATTGATCAATGATGACATTAAGGTAGAGTAAGAATGGTCTGGGCATTGTCACCAGTTCAATTGTCTTTGGGAGGTGCTAGTAATTATCCGTATAACAAAATGTTTCTCCTAAAGGGTTTAAAGAAAAACAAAATCACAATTTAGTTCTGTTGGCTGCTAGTTTCCATTTCTATCCAATGGGCATAGGACTCCTTTTCCTTTCCAGGTACCATTGAAGTAATAGGACAACTCCAGGACCTAATTGCATTCTTGCTTCTTTTTCCCTTTACAGAGGTGCTGGTGGTATTTTACTGATGCTTATCTGCCTGCTATCGTAAAAGTAACTTCAGTTTGGTTTAAAATGCACCTGAATCTAAAATCTCTTTACTGCTAGTCCTCCTTTTTCATTACCCTGCTTCTTACCAGATGGCATTCTCTTTAACACCAACATTTTTGAGAGTTTCAGAGTAGTCTGCTAAAGTGAAAAGTTGAAACCTGAGGGTATTGTCAAATGCTAGTACTAAAAGGGGACTTCAACTTGGGAGGGCCCTACTCTTTCTTTTTTAACATAGAAACACCATGATGGAAAATGGGCTTCTATTGCAATCCCATAAAGATCTTAGCAGTAGTGTATGTTTCCCATTACTAAAAATGTATATACACAATGGTTTAAGATGATTGCAAAGAATTCCAGCAGGTTTTCTAATTCTTTCCCAATCCCTGCCTTCTCCTTTCCAATATGCACGTGTTTTATAAGTTATTGTCCTGCTATCATTTTTTAAAAAATAAGGAAATTATACCCACATAGTTTTTCCTGTTTTTCAACCCCAACCCCTTTTAAAATTTTTTCAATTACTCATTGATGGACTTGGGGGAAATGCAATTAAATCGTATATTAAGCCATTGTTATATTTAATAAGAACAGGTAGTTTAAACATGAACATTTCAAACAGTTTATATCTACCAACAATGTCTAGATTCATGTGTTTTATTTAGAATGAGAGTCTCTTGAACATTATGTACAGCTAATCTTGTTCAGCACCAGTGACTCACCTCTAATCAGACAAACAACATCTCTTTTTAGACCAAAATATAATGTTGGTAAAAGAAGTCTTGTCAGGTTCCTGATTGTCTGTACTACATAGCGTCAAATTTAGAGATTATGCTGTAATACAGAGTACCATCTGGGATGCCTGAAAGATGACCATTGTATCTGCTAACACGTAGCTATGATGCTTATTTTAGTCTTCAGAGTTTCTGTGTATTATGAACACATATTTGTAGTCTGCTTATGTGCATGAATATGTTATAAATCAGAACTGCAAGTATATATATAACCCTGAAATTTTCAAACCCCCTGCACGGGGTTAAGTTTTAGCATGGGAGATTGCCCCTTTGTCACAACCTAAAATGCTGTCAGGGCTTGAGGCATGGAAATAAAATTCCTGTCCCTGGAAAAGGATAAAAGAATGAAGTGACCCCCATCTGTGGATCTGAAGCAGTGGGGAAGACCAAAATTTACTTGCATTATATCTTCTTCAAGTTGGGTATTATTTATAAGTAGCCCGTCTTTTTAATAGGAAATTTCAGGCCAACTATTCTATTATGTCATTTCTTTGCCATTTTTTTCCCCTTTCAATACAGTTGTGGTTTTGGCTTTTCCATGTAGTTTCTTAACTGAATTGTCAGCAAGATCTAGTCTCAATTACTTCACACTTAAGCACTGTTATAACTCTATTTCTCTTTACTCTATCTCATCACAAAAACCTGTAATAGTGACCAAAGTCTATTTTAATCATTCATCATTCTATCAGCAGTCTTTTGATGACCTAAGGGTCTAACTGTACTACACTGATGTAGATCCTAAGCTGTTGGTTCCACTGTGCAATCTGCATCAAAATATTCCAGGAGGCAGATACAACCTCACGTTTAAATGGAGCCAGGACAAAGCTGTATATTATGCTCTCTCCTTTTAAATATACAGCCAAACAACTTGGTACAATCATTGTATAAATTATGTGCATACGTACCACCAAATAAGAAAAAAAAGGTGTTCTGATTATTTTAAGAGTCAGAAAATTACAATATTTGGGTTTAAAAATAATTTCTATATTTATTTTTAGATGAGGTCTCACTCTGTCACCCAGGCTGGAGCGCAGTTGCGCAATCTCTGCTCACTGCAGCCTCAACCTCTTGGGCTCAAGCAATCTTTCCACCTTAGCCTCTTGAGTAGCTGGGACTACAGGTGGGAGCTATGATGCCTGGCTAATTTTTGCATTGTTTTTAGAGACAGAGGTTTCTCCATGTTGCCCAGGCTGGGCTCGAACACCTGGTCTCAAGCCATCCACCCGCCTTGGCCTCCCAAACTCCTGGGATTACAGGCGTAAGCCACTGTTACCGGCCAGTGTTTGTTACCCTGGGTCCTCCTAGATGTAGATGCCAAGACAGCTTGGTTAAACGATATATAATTCAGGAAATGCCTGCAACAGAACAAAGGAAGGGACCCAGAGAAGACTGAGCCTTCTGGCCACAACGTAAGCAGAATGAGTGAGAAGAGGGAGTGAAGAGTGGATGCAAGTATTCTAGATGACCGTGAAATCTAAGGAAGGTTCAGGGAGGCCAACAGCGAGTGCTCAAGGCAAAGTTGACTGTCAAAGGTGAGTCTTGAGTCTCCCAGGAGCGGGCTGTCTTAGTGCCCCTGCTGCACTCAGTCCTCACCTGGGAGCAGCCAGTGGGAAGGACGGCCTCAGTGCAGACACAGGAATGGATTTCAGTGAAAGGCAGCTGGGGCCTTTATCAATTTCAGTGTAGTCAGAGGTCTGCAAGCACATCCTTATAATCACCACAATTACTCTCTTAAAATACTAAATATAGTTCAGGATTCAGGAATTTGTTTCATATGAAATACCCAAGTGCACCTAACTATAAGTTCTATCATAACAGGACTTCAATATACTTACTTTAAATAAGGTTTGACACAATATGAAGTACAACTAGGTCTCAAAACAACATGTACTTCACATACCTGGAGCAGAGGAATATTGTTGCCAAGGTCCCGATGATAATGCAATTTCATTTATACCTTGAATTTGATTATGCTTAGCAGCTTAGGCAAAAAGAGGAACACATTTCTTTTTATGACAAAAGAAAGTCAACTAATTTAACATTAGAGGCCGGGCCGGGCACGGTGGCTCACGCTTGTAATCCCAGCACTTTGGGAGGCCGAGGCGGGTGGATCACGAGGTCAGCAGATCGAGACCACGGTGAAACCCCGTCTCTACTAAAAATACAAAAAATTAGCCGAGCGTAGTGGTGGGCGCCTGTAGTCCCAGCTACTCGGAGAGGCTGAGGCAGGAGAATGGTGTGAACCCGGGAGGCGGAGCTTGCAGTGAGCCGAGATTGCGCCACTGCACTCCAGCCTGGGCGACAGAGCGAGACTCTGTCTCAAAAAAAAAAAAAAAAAATTTAACATTAGAGGCCATCTTTTTTTGCTAAAGCTAAACTCAAGCTGTAATGTATTACTCATCCTCCCTGTGCAAAGAACACTCGGTAACATAATGGGTCATATCTCCAATTACAGGTTTACAAAAGGATCAGAAATTCAGTTCAAGGAGATGATTCTTGCACTGACCTTCTCTAATGGTAGAGGACTCAACATTCAACTGTAACTCGGTCAAGGAATTTCTATGTCTGGCTTTAATAATATGACTTAAAACCTATCCCTTCAAATATAATACTTGGACAGAAATTAAAGAATTTAGAAGAGATGCTTGCTCATTAGACTCGGCTAGACTTTCTCCATTATGTAATATTTTAGAGAAATCCTTGGCCAATCTTTGAGGGTGGTCAATTCATAGCAGAATTTATAATCAGTGTGATGCATATCACTCATAGCCCAGGAGATGTTGGAAGATAAATGAAACTTTTTTATTTTCATAATTAAAATGTTACTTTACTATGTTTTAGAAAAAAATATAATTAGCCCATTGAGTTCACAGATAAGATTAAGTAAAAAACTTTTAAGACAAATATTAAGTAAATAGTATTAACAGTATATTGGCAAGCAAACACAGCAAAAATGAAATGGTGAAGGTGATGTGGTAGATTAGATAATAGTCCCTGAAAATGTCCACAAACTAATCCTTATGTGGTGAAGGGAACATTGCTGATGTGATTCTTAAGGATATTGAGATGGGGAGATTTTTCTGGATTGTCTTGGTGGCCCAGTGATGTAATCACAAGGGTCTTATAATAGGGAGGCAGGAAAGGCAAAGACAGAGGAGTGGGAGTTGTGATGAGGGAAGCAAGAAGCTTAGAGTGATTGGAGGAAGAGGCCACAAGCCAAGGAATGCAAGTGTCCTCTAGAAGCTGAAAAACAAGGAATGCAAGTGTCCTCTAGAAGCTGAAAAAGACAAGTAATAATTTCTCTCTTGAAGGTCCCAGAAGGAACAAGCCCTGCAAACGCCCTGATTTTAGCCCCATAAGACTGAACTTTAAGTAGCCACGTATGACAAGCAGCTACCCTATGGGACAGCATGCTGTAGATGGTGCCATGAAACTGATCATTAGTGGGTTGCTTTGTGCAGCAGCCCCAAGGGACACGCACTAGATAGTAGTACGATTGCACTCTTGTATGACACTCAACCCAGCAGCTTTATATTCTGTATCTGTTATACTGACAAGGCTGTATAATGAGGTTATCCAGGAATATTGATATGATCCATCTTTATCACACTCAGGAGGTCAAAGTATAGGATCCATGATGCATCTCAGAGAAACATGTTATTTAAGTTATGTTTTAAGTCTGAGTTTCAGGGGGCAGATAATCACATCCAAATGAAAACCCTCTAGTAGTTGGTTCTTTGTGGTGTTCCTCCTGAGATGTAAGCAGCTGTGGGTTTTAGGTGTATGAAAAATGAGCCCTTTTGACCTAGCATGGTGTTTCAGTGAAGTTAGGGATATTATATCAAATTAAGTTCCAACTTGGAATGAGAACTGTTGTAAAATTTTCCACTTTAAGAGAAACCCAGGGAACTGAAGTTTGCTTTATTATATCAAAGTGAGCAGTCAGCAGAGAGAAAAACATATTACATCCTAAAGGAGAAAGAGAATTTTCTTGAATTGCAGAATGTTGACACCATACATCTGTCCGACATCAAAGCTGTTGGTTATAAATCTTGCAGATAACTGATCATCCCAAATCCACAAAGGAAAAAGTTGAAAGAGAAGTTGGAACATCAGAAAAGGCACAAGAAACTCCGCAGCCCCTGAAGGGGTTGAAGCCGTTTCCAGTGTGACATATACCATGAGGTTTCTGCAGGATTTGGCTGTCCATTTAAATGCTAATGTGCAATTCTGGCATATCCTCAGAATGAAAGTGCTGAAGCAAGCAGCAACACTGGAAATTTCAGAACATCGTTGAATATTCAGTATCCATGCACTAAAGAGCTCAGGTAGACTTTTAAATATCAGACAACAAACCATAGTTCTCACTTCCATATGCTTGGCTAAGAATTCTTTGGCAACATGCTACTTTTTAAAGAAAAGTTCAGTGAAGTTTTGCATTTCCATGTGATTTTTTTATGAAGTTAATCTGACAAGCAAAGCAAGAGGTCATCGGTTGCAATTAAAAGGCAAATTCAGAAGTTCTTCCTGGTTGTTTTCTCTTGAGTCTCAATCGTCTTCACCTGTGAGAACTGAAACTTGTCAGGCATTGAAGGGAAATTTGAAGGTTTTGCCTCATTTTCTTACTCTGCATTTATGTAGCGCATCAAGCCATATTAATATAACGTCACTGAGCCAGCAATAAGCGGGCACGCTGAGGAGTAGTAATAACTGTTACTGAAATTTGTGCCTTGAGAAAAAGAAGCAGCTATTCAAAGATGGAGAGTGAGTTTCCGGAAGGACAGTTATATGGGAAATGTTAATTGCTATATGGATATTTACTACAATCTCTAGAAGAGAAATTTTACACCAGTGTAGAGAAAGTGCAGTTTATACTTTGTCTTTGCCATATCTAAATTGCCAGCATCACTACTCTTGTGCTTTGGGGCCAGTATGAAGTAATATAAGGGTTCCTTGAACACAAGCACTGCTTTACTGTGACAGTGGACCTGATAACCGAGACAGCGACTAATGACTAACGGGTGGGCAGTGCCTACAGCAGGGATACACTGGACAAAGAGATGATTCACGTCCTGGGAGTGATGGGGTGGGATAGCTCCAGATTTTATCACACTACTCAGAACAGAGTGCAATTGAAAACATGAATTATTTCTGGAATTTTCCATTTAATCTCTTCAGACTGTGATTGACCATGAGTAACTGAAACTGTAGAAAATGAAACCATGGATAAAGAGGAGTACTGTATTAACTCATTTAACCCTGTAAGGGTGTAATCCTGTAAGAGTGTAAATACCCTTATGAGATAAATATTTATGGATGGGGAAACTGAGGCACAGAGATTCTGCGACTTGACAAAGGTGACACAGATCATAAGTGATGGAAAAACAATTCAGGCTCAGAAGATACTGAACCACAAGGTACGCTCTTAAAATCACTATACATGGTGCCTTAATCCCACTTTCCAGTGACATTTTGAACAATCTTCTATTTCAAATTTCTTTAGGTATTTACAAAAATAAAAGCCTGCCTCTCACTAGCTTATAAATACCTTGAGGTTTTCCTCACCATGTGGTGGCTTGCGCATATTCAATGTTCCACAGATGTTTGTGGTGTAGGCAGTATAAGAGCAAAGGTTTGGGGGCAGAGAAAGCTGAACTGGAAACTCCACTCTACGACTTCCTTAAGGTGTGAACTCAGTTTTTTCAACTACAAAATGGGAATCACGGAGTTATTGTGAGCACTAAACCTCACGGCTGAGGAAAATGAGGGCCAGCCACACTAGAACTCTGGCCATCTAATATCTACTCAGGTCTCTTTATCCAAGAGACCTCCTTCTCTCCTTTCCTTCATCCTTTCCCTCCTTCTGTTACTTTATTCACTCATTAAATATACTTTTTATTAAGTATCCACTTTGTACTGGGCCTTGTGATAAAAATAAAGCAAGTGATGGGTTTCCAATCCTGACTCAATTTCTGCTATGGTGGTAGCTCTTGGATCATGGACCCTGAACAAGCAGCATCAGCATCCCTTGGTGTGATGGTTCATTTTAATGTGTCAGCTGGGCCACAGGGTGTCCAGACATTTGGCCAAATATTATTCTGAATGCAGCTGTGAGGACATTTCTGGATGAGGTTAACATTTGAATTGGTAGACTGAGTAAAGTCCATTGCCCTCCCTCATGTGGATGGGCCTTATCCAATCAAAGACCTGAATAGAACAAAAAGGGTGAGGAAGAGAGACTCCCTCCTGCCTGCCTAAGCTAGAACACTAGTCTTTCTCTGCCTTCAGATGCAAACTGAAGAGTTGGCTCTTGGGTCTTGAGCCTGCCAGCCTTCAGACTGGAATGTACACCACTGGCTGGCTCTCAGGACTTTGGACTTCGACTGGAACTACACTGTTGGCTCTCCTGGGCCTCCAGTGTGCTGACTGCAGATCTTGGGACTGCTCAGCTTCCATAATTGTGCAGGCCAATTCCTTATAACAGATCTCTTTAACACTCTGTGTATCTCCTATTAGTTCTGCTTCTCTGTAGAATCCTGACTAACATACTTGGGCAGTGAGTTCAGGCTGCACCCTGAGAGTGAGGCCCAGCAAGCTGTGTTTTAGCAAGCCCGTCAGGTGACTCTGATGCCCCCTAAAGCTTGAGAACCACTCTACTTGAGATATTCTTGATTGACCTCACTAGTGGGAAGCACAGCATTTCATCATCAGCAGAGTTAGACTCCTGAGTCACGACTTCTTTTCAGATACTACAACTGAAGGTCAATTCTCTGAATGAGTTCACTTTCACATCAGACCTTTCCTACAAGAGCCAATAGGAGGCCCTGGTTGTCCAATCTCTTAATGAGCTTAGTTTATAAATATAAGTGTAAATATGCTGGATATTTGTTGTTGCTCAGCATAAATATATTCTAAAGACTGACTGAATTAGGTAAGAAAGCTCTCCTCAAACTCTTCAAGGACTGTAATTACTTTACTTCCAGTGGATGATGGACCTTATCTAACGAAAGCAAGCTACAGGGACAATAAAACATTCTTACACTACATTGCATCGAGTGGAGTCTGCCAGAGTTCCTCGGCACTCCCTCCCCAGACATCTGATCTCTATTATTTTTTCTCCATGATTAAACATGCAGGTCTGCTTTCCAGCTCCTCAAGGACACTCAAGAGGGGCTGCAGGAATTCGCATTCTGTTGTTCCACTGTGAAAACACACTGTCCTCAGGGGTATTCACGATTCCTGCGAACTGTGGGTGATGAATGTTTGCCATTTTCATCCAAATTAAGATCGGTAATGAAAGTCACAGGCTTTTATTTTTTTGCTTTTTTTGGGTTTTTTTGCTTCAAGAAAGATCATCTAGAGTTTCATTTCTTTCCTATCAGTAGGGGAACAGGAACAGATAACAGATCTTTTGTTCCAAACACATTGTACCAGCACTTGATCCAGGTATGTTGTACCCATAGAAGTGAGACAGACCTCCAGTCAAAGAGCATGCTCTGGAATTCTTTGTGGGCAGAGCAGCAGTCTATTTTTTAGTAAAAACACACAACAAATGGATTATTACATGTTATGAGCTATTAAGCAGTTCAAACATACGTTTATCATCTACAAATATTCATTGAGTGCTACCATGTACTAGCCAGTGTCCGATGGCATTCTAGAAGAGAAAGTAATGTACTGAGTTGTTAAACAATTCAGTCAAAATCACTTCGTTTGTGGAATGGAAGAATCAGATCTTAAAATCTATTTCTTTCTAAATCCAAGCACTGTAACATGTTTTCTCTGTGCCTCCAGTTTATCTCTAAATGGACAGTCAGAACTTCTACATTTAAAAACCTCAATAATAATGCAAATCTGCAAATACCAAGTGGTAGGAGTGGGGATATGAAGAGTAAGCATTAAGAAAGCAAAGATGGATACGGGCACTGTTCTACCAAGATCCAGCCAGGAAAAACAGAAAGGATATTTTAATGAAGATATTTTAGAAGAAAATTAAGAAATTAAGAACGGTATTTTAACGAAGAGATTGGTCAAATGGGTATTTGAGCAGTGAAAGTATGAAAGGGAACTCTAGGTAACTGCAGGAAGCAGCTCCCTATCCTAGACTGTGGGAGCAAAGACAAGGGGTTGGAGTTATTAGGACTTAGCTCCAAGGAAGGGCCTTGCCAAGTTGGAAGCCAGTCTTGTAGGCGGGGTGATGACTGGCAGGTGCTGGTCATTCTCAGATGGTGTGTTCAAACTTGTCCTGGGAAGGTGAGGGGGGAAACATGAAAACTGCAACCTCTGGAACAACTGCTGAGAGTGAAAAAATGTTTCTGATGAGACACTCAAAGGAATAGGAAGCCACCAGGATGCTAAATGGAAGCAGATGGAGGAACAAGTCCCCTTTTCCTCCTTCTGCCTTCCAGGCTGCCTCTTACGCCCGCTATTGGCAGAGCCTGGCATGGGTCCAGCTGGCAAAGCAGCAGTGTCTGCTCCTGAAATCCTCACTGCGCCTGGCTAAGTCCATCCCTAAGCGGAGGTAAACCCCATGCTGCCATGTCTCTGCACTGATCAGTTCATGAACTGGAGGAGAGGCCCCCTGGGTGCAGAATTCACTCTCACTTATACCCTTGGCTCCATTTGGTGCGACTCTACTCATGATCTTCGCTCATTTCACTCTCGTGGGATCAAGGAGCATTTTCCAGGTTGTCCACCTCATAGGTAGAAGTTTGTCAGGTTTTCCATGACTTAGTGTCTAGTATGTGAGTCCACTGACTTAACCCTTTTAATTTTACTAATTTCTCTGGATACATTTCTCCCACTAATAGAATAGATTTCACCTCCATTTAGTACATCTCTCTGATTTTCATCTCTCTACGAAGAGAATCCTACTTCTGTTTATTTTGTTCCTTTTCCCCATTATTACCTTCTGATGAGAACTACTCATTCTTATCCCAAGTTGTAGATGAAATTCCTGCGAGCTGAGATTTTAGAGAGAAAGGTAGTTATAGCAAAAATAATCCTCAAGTAAAATAAACCAGAGTTCCCCAGACTTTGGAACAGTGCTGGTCCAAGATGAAGTTTTCTCTAGTGCAAAATAAAAGCAATGCCAAGAACTATGAGAAGCAAATTTGAATTCTGCCTCCCGTGATTTTTGGGAAGTTACTTTACATCTCTGTGCCCCAGTTTTCTCATATTCTCTTACTATTACAACTAATCTACAAATTAGTCATTAATAAGCACATAGACCACTAAGTGCTCAATAAAGGCTAGATAATATTATTTTTGGACAGTTTAAGGATGCCAACTGTCCCTTATGAGAAGGATTGACCTATATTCAGAGATGACATCAATCTTAATTTTTAAAATTTGGAAATGCTTTCTTGTATAAAATGGCATTAACAGCAAATGCAGCGAAACCTAAAGGTCTGAAAACACTGCTATGAAAGACTCCTAAATTATATAAAGAAATGTTTTAAAAAAAAAAACAAGTGTTTTATCAAGTCTTTTGAGGTTTTTGTTTTTGTTTTGTTTTGTTTTTGATACGGAGTTTCACTCTTTCACCCAGGCTGGAGTGCAGTGATGTGATCTCAGCTCACTGCAGCCCTCGCCTTTTGGTTTCAAGAGATTCTCCTGCCTCAGCCCCCCGAGTAGCTGGGATTACAGGTGTGTGCCACCACACCCAGCCAATTTTTTTTTATTTTTAGTAGAGACAGGGTTTCACCATGTTGCCCAGGCTGGTCTTGAACTCCTGACCTCGTGATCCGCTTGCTTTGGCCTCCCAAAGTGCTGGGCTTATAGGCGTGAGCCACCACACCTGGCTGAGTTTATAAAATATTAATTTACTAGTTTGACAAAGATATGTTAGGTGCCCGCCTTGTGTGGGACCCTGAGATGATGCTAGAAATGCCGTGATGAGTGAGACAGACATGGTGTGTGGCCTCAGAGAGGTGATACCTAGCAGGGCTTTTCATATAACTTATTTAATTTGATCCACATAATCAGCCTGCGAAAGGGTATCATTATTATTACCTCTGTTTTAAAGAGAAAATTTAAGTCTCATGAAGGGAAATAAGATTCTTTGCATCGCACAGCAGGCAAAAGTTTGGGTTCTTTTCCCCGTAACACAATGATACATTGCAGGCCTAGCTCTTCTCCCAGGAATTGCATCTCTGTTCTTACAATGAAAACTGCTGGGAACATGTGCTTAATAAACGTGTACAAAGGCTCGCTTTTCGGAACACATCTAGTCTGTGAAACAAGACTGGGTATAGATTCAGAAGCCTCTGACCCCCCAGGTAGAATAACTGACTCAGGAATTTAACAATCAGCTCTCTAACCCTCTCACCTCTTCTCATTTGTTAAGTGAGCAGAGGGTGTGAAATGTACCTTTAATGCCTCTAGCCTATTCTTTCCACCCTCTCTGTGACCTTTTTACCCATCTATTCCTCAAGGGAATAGAGTGCAGAGCCTGCTGAGCCCACGCCCACCGGGAACTGGCGCTGGCCCACGAGTACCGTGCGCAGTCCTGGTTCCCAAATGCGCCTCTCCCTCCACACCTCCTGGCAAGCAGAGGGAGCTGGCTCCAGCCTCGGCCAGCCCAGAGAGGGGCTCCCACAGTGCAGTGGCGGGCTGAAGGGCTCCTCAAGCATGGCCAGAGTGGACACCGAGGCTGAGGAGGAGCTGAGAGTGAGCCAGGGCTGCCAGCACATTGTCACCTCTCACCAGCACTTGGGGAGGCTGAGGTGGGCAGATCGCCTGAGGTCAGGAGTTTGAGACCAGCCTGGCCAACATGGCAAAACCCTGTCTCTACTAAAAAATGCAAAAACTAGCTGGGCATGGTGGCACACACCTGTAATCCCAGCTACTGGGAAGGCTGAGGCAGGAGAATTACTTGAACCCAGGAGGTGGAGATGGTAGTGAGCCAAGATCATGCCACTGCACTCCAGCCTGGGTGACAGAGTAGGACCCCATCTCAAAAAAAAAAAAAAAAAAAAAAGAAAAGAAAAGAAAAGAAAAGTAAATTGCCTCTAAATCTCTCATCTCCTCTCCATTTTTTCAAAAAAGTAACATCATAGGAACTTAATTAAAGTATTACTGATAGATTAAGTAAATTATCCAAGTCACTTAGCTAAGAAGCATTGGAGCTAAGATGTGAATCCACAGCTCTCTGGCACCAAAGTCTGTGTTTTTCTGTTTACTGGCACTTACCAAACTTTATACAGCTAGATGTGAATTCCACTAGGTATTAGTAATGTTGTCCCGCCAAAGGCATTCATGATCAAGGATGTTTGGGAAATAGTAAATGTGCTTGATTCTTTTGGAGTTCACACTGTGTCTATATTTAGCAAATTAAGACTCTAAGAAGCTCCGAAGAATAGGAAAAAACCCTGTTTATTTGGCTTAGCTTAGCATTTGGGTTTCTGCTCCTTTCCTGGGTTAAACACTTAAAATAATTGCTGTAGGATGGAGAAAAGGAGACACTGCAGTGCATCAGTCAGAACAATGAGAAAATCATGACAACTGCTAGACTTGGATACCAGACAGCCCCTTGGAGCCAGAGTTGCTGTCTGGGACAAAATGATCTGCTTGAATCTAGAAGGTAGTATTAAGAACAGTCTCAGGAATAGAAAATGTCATATGGGGAGCAGAAAAGGTTTTTTTTAAAAGGGAGAGAGGTCTAAGTGGAAAAGAGCCCATTAAATACTGGGTAGTTATGGTGTGTAAGCGGGCAAAAAGAGACTAGTTAACAAAATATCAGGTTATAATTTTATATATATAGTAATAATTGAGTCTTTTGTTATTTTACAGATCAATACCAATGAGAGAGATTGACTCGTTTCCTAGGGTGACCACCCATCTCAGTTTGCGGGACTTTCAGTGCTAAAATTGAAAGAGAATTCACTAAAAACTGATTATTTGCAAAGATTGTCACTAACACTCAGGTACCACATCTATGTGATCTTAACACGTTTTTAAAGTTCATTCAATACATTAAAGGAAAGTTCATTACACAGATTATCGATAGTGTAGTTTTGATGTAGAGTGAAGCATTCTTGTGCATTAGATGTTAATGGTATGGTTTGGGATCTATCAGGGACACAACAAATATTTATTCTTAGCAAGTCAGAGCAAACGGCAGTGTTGTTAATCTGATATTCACCCCTCAGTAATATAAGCCTGGCCCAAGAAGAACTGTGCCAATTCTACGGCTGATAGGATGGATCCATGAGGGAGGCAGAAAGCACCAAGATTCAAGGTTGTAGCTGCCTCCAGCAAATGGGCAGCCACCAAAGTCCATGATGCAAGTCTAGAGAGATTGACAGCCTGCATCCAGTTGGCCTGTGTAGAGGAATTAAGGTGCGTGCAAAAGTAATTGTGGTTTTTGCGTTGTTGGAATTTGCCATTTTATATTAGAATACATTCTTAGATAAATGTGGTTATGTTATACATCATTTTAATGGGCATGCCTCCCTTTATGATTTTTTGCTAATGACTTATTACTTGCTGTTTATTTTATGTTTATTTTAGACTGTGGAAATAATGTTAGAGAAAAAGCAAATTCAAGTGATTTCCTTATTGAAATTCAAATGGGTTGTAAAGCAGCAGAGACAACTCACAACATCAACAATGCATCTGGCCCAGGAACTGCTAATGAACATACAGGGCAGTGGTGGTTCAAGAAGTTTTGCAAAGGAGAGCCTTGAAGACCAGGGTAGTGACCAGCCATCGGAAGTTGACAACGACCAACTGAGAGCAATCATCAAAGCTGATCCTCTTACAGCTACACGAGAAGTTGCTGAAGAACTCAACTTCGACCATTCTACGGTCTTCTGGCATTTGAAGCAAATTGGAATGATGAAAAAGCTTGATAAGTGGGTTCCTCATGAGCTGACCTAAAAAAAAATCATGACTTTGAAGTGTCATCTTCTCTTATTCTATGCAACAACAATGAACCATTTCTTGATCGGATTGTGACATGCGACGAAAAGTGGATTTTATATGACAACCAGCGACGACTAGCTCAGAGAAGAAGCTCCAAAGTGCTTCCCAAAGCCAAAAAAACAAAGGTCATGATCACTGTTTGGTTGTCTGCTGCCCATCTGATCCACTACAGTTTTCTGAATCTTGGCAAAACCATTATTTCTGGGAAATATGCTCAGCAAATTGATGAGACGCACTGAAAACTGCAATGCCTGCAGCTGGCATTGGTCAACAGAAAGGACCCAATTCCTCTCCAAGACAACGCTGAACTGCACGTTGCACAACCAGCGCTTCAAAAGTTGAGCTAATTGGGCCATGAAGTTTTGCCTCATCTGTCATATTCACCTGACTGCTCGCCAACCAACTACAAATTCTTCAAGCATCTCAACAACTTTTTGCAGGGAAAACACTTCCAAAACCAGCAGGATGCAGAAAATGCTTTCCAAGAGATCGTCGAATCCCAAAGCATGGATTTTTATGCTACAGGAAAAAAGAAACTTATTTCTTATTGGCAAAAATGTGTTGATTGTAATGGTTCCTATTCTGATTAATAAAGATGTGTTTGAACCTAGTTATAATGTTTTAAAATTAACAGTCCGAAACAACAATTACTTTTGCACCAATCTAATAGAAGGGACCTTGGCTCTGAATTGAAATGCAGAGCAAAGCTTTAGTTCTCAGGCAGCAGAGTCAGCAAGAGCAAAGGAGGGCTGGTTCTCAAAGGCAAGGCAAGTACAAGAGGCCCATTGTCAGAATGGAGACATCACGGGGGAGTGAGAGGCAGAGTGTGGACCAGCATGCTGCGGCCTTGCACCCTGATGGAGGGCAGGCAGCGAGATGTCTACCAACATAACAACAAGCCAATGGACCACCTCCAAGGACATTTAGCATTACATTTTTCCTGACTGTGACGAGATCAAGGGTCCCAGGTCCTTTAAATACTCTCTATCTGGGAAAGGTAGTACTGAACATCTATGTAGAAAGATCATCAGAACAAGACAGAGGAAGAGGGGAAGACAAGAAAAGGCAAAATGGGGTTCACTAATTGCCAGGTGCAGCAACGCCTCCTTCAGTTCCTGAGGGTTTGGGAGTTCTGAGAATGGAAAAGCAGAGAGGCCAATCCTGGAGTCACAGGAGGCTTCCACCCACTCACTCAGTGGGTTATGTACATGGAGTAAATGTAAAATATTGCACTGACACACGTCACCCTCTTCTGCTCCGCAATCTCAGTTCTGCTGGAGAACAGGTGCTGGGGGTGGGTAGGATTCCTCCTGGGACAAGGGCTTGGAGACTGTGGGACTTGGGCACAGAGCTCCATGTCACCTGACATGATGGAGGCAAACACCAGTAGGTGTTTTATCCCTAAAGGGAGAGGAAACGAAGGGGCTTGGCAAGGCTGTCATCCTTTCTCATCAAGTGGAATCTCTTTTACAATGAGGTCAGCAGTCTGTTTATTTTCCAGTTAACAAAACATCTGGAGAAGAAGGGAGCTGTGCTTTGTAAAATTTCAGTGTTGGGGTTCACAGTCCTGCTTTGAACCCACATAAAAACACATCTGATTTGAAGTAGGCTGGTGTTGAAATATGATGCTGTGAACCACACCACCACACACGAAAACCTTGTGGAATAAAAGGCCTTGTAAAGTCCCTGTTAAAATACTATGTTTTGTACAAGGGCATCTTATAGAACGTTTCAAATGACTGGAGGGGAATTACAGAGATTAATCATCTTATAAGCACCAATTAATGGACTGTATGTTATTGGTGTCTCACTGGACAATCAATTTTTAAAAAGAAATAAAAATTTCTGGGAGCTACATCGCTTTGCCTCAGCTAGTGACTGTTTATTATTCCTTGGCTGAACTACTTGCTGATTTATATCCTTAAAACTGAATCCTTTATTTGGAAATCCAGTTGTAGATTTAATACTCTGCAGTCAGTTTTCTTAAAGGGAAGATCTAGAAACAAAGAAATAATAGAATTTTCCAGAATCGACTCTGTAGATTAAGTTCTAAGTGTACATTCTTTGGGCATCTACTTCCAGGTCTCCTTTCACCCCCAGGCTTCCCCTGTTACTCCAAAGTCCTGCACTGAGGTCACACTTTTTGCTACCCCTTTAAGGTAGATAATCCTGGGGTGTTACTATCTTTTTTACTCTCTTCATCTGTTTTCTCTGGACCATCTACTCAACAGCCATTGCTTCAGCTAACATCGCTAAACTGATTACTCCAAATTTAGAGTTCTACCTCAGACTCTCTCTAAAGCTCTCAACTGCCTTCTTGATACCTTCCCTGAGAAGTGTCATTGGCACCTGAAATTCAGCATGCCAAGACCAGACTGGTCATCATCTATTTCTCTTTTATTCCCTATTTCAGGAAATGACATCACCACCAATTGGCTGGCCAGGCCAGAACTTTGAGAATTGTTTCAGACTTTGCTGTCCCTACAAAATTACCTTCCATAACAAGCATCACTTTATAGTCCACAGTGAGGGTCTCATAAGAGATCCTGCAAATTCCCTCCTACCAAGTGTGGCCCCTGATCCTCCTCACACTGAAGCACCAGTGTTCTTGCAGTGCTAAAGCACTCTCTGGGTCATGGTGTCTTAGATTGAAGTGAAACATTCCCCCACCTCATTTTCTCTTTTTCTTATCAAGATATGAGCTCATGAGGACAGAGGGACTTCTGAGGATAGCTACCAAACTGCATGCATAATCATTCCTGTCTTCTAACTGCAAATGTGTTTCTTGATCAAGCTGATTATTCTGACTCTTTAAAAGATGTTTTAGGCTGTCGCTTTCTCGCACATGTGCAGAATGTCTGAACCCAGTTTGGGTTCAGGCTAGGATGTCAATCTTGGATGTAGATAAATGACAGGTGTACCTTGAGGCTCTAGACAGCACCTGGATATCCTTGTTTACCAGGTATGTAGCTATGATTCAGGGACTAGTTGGAAAATGATGTTTACCTGTCAAATAACAGCAGTTCAAGTAGATTTCCTCATACCAACAATGCTTTGACATCTCACATCAAAAACTCAGAAAGAGGCTCCTTTCCCAAGATGCCTGGAAGTACGGCTCTTTGCTAAGCAATCAAAGTCACTTTAGATGCAGTTCTTTAGCGAGGGCTGCCAGAGCTCTGCCCACAAGAAGAAAGGATTATGAACACTTACTTTGTAAGATGTGGTCTTGAGGCAGCAGTAACTTATCCCTAAGGCTCTGTTGAACAAATGCTGTGTCACCCACTAAATAGGGACATGTGAAAACGTCTACTGCACATATTGTCTGGTGATTTCACTTCGAGTCATTGCTGCATTTCAACCAACTTTCAAGTGACTTTTTTGTTCTTCAACAACTACCCTAAATGTTACACTATTATCATAAAACAAAAGACCTGAGAATCCTTTCTGGCATTTTTGTGTGAAAGTAATTTAAGCTTTGCAGAAGTCTGTGGCCCTTTCGTATTAACAAATACATATCATCTTCAATGCCTCAGTCATTTCACAGCCATATATTGAAATATTCAATTAAAGATATTTCTAATTAAATGAATGAAAAACTATGGATACAGCTAACTAAAAATAGCTTTTCTCTGACAACTTTACTTGAATCACCATACTTTTAAACAAAGGCTATTTCATTTTTCCTCCCTGCTTCTTGTATCAAGTTTAAGAATCAATGCTAGCATTTTTTTCTTACCTTCGACCATTTCCTCCTCTTTAACTCAATATCTCTTCCTTTTGAAGTCCATGATGTCTGATTATATGACACCGCCCCACATCCTATCGCTGCCTCTGTTGGTCCTTCATCATCTCCATGTTTTTGAAGAACAGAAAGGCCATGTGCTCAGAGACTAGAGAGAGTGGATGATGCCGGGTAAGTTGGAGATGTTGGAGGGCTAGATCATAAGGACCTGGTGGGCTGTGTTGAGAACTTTGGTCCTTATTTTAAAAGCAGTCAGAAACCTTTTAAGGTTCTTAAAAGGATAAAATGATACCTGATATGATTTTTATTTTTTTGGAGACAGGGTTTCACTCTGTCTCCAAACTGGAGTGCAGTGGTGCGATCTCGGTTCACTGCAGCCTCCACCTGCCAGACTCCAGCAATCCTCCCAACTCAGCCTCCTGAGTAGCTGGGACCACAGGCACATGCCACCACGCCTGGCTAATATTTGTATTTTTTGTAAAGATAGTGTTTCACCATGTTGCCCAGGCTCGTCCTGAACTCCTGGACTCAAGTGATCCATCTGCCTCCGCCTCCCAGAATGCTGGGATTACAGGCATGAGCCACTGTGCCCAGCCAAACTGATGTGATTTTTGAAAGACCACTCTAATTGCAACACAAAGTATGAATTGAGTCAGGTAGGAATGGATATGAGGGAGCACTTAGAGTTCAAGGCCATAAACAGAGCAAGAGGATGACAGTGGCTTTGACAAAGGTGGTAGCAGCAAAGGTGGGCAAAGTGTTCGGAGAAAAAATGGGCAGAAGTTGCAGATTATTTAGATGGAGTTCAACAAAGAGAAAGAAGAATCTAGGATGACTCCAGTGTTTCTGCAAGGAGCAACAGAGGGTGTGGTGGTGTCGTTGCCTAAGATGGACAACACAAGAATGGGGCAGCTTCTCCTGGGAGTGAGGGCTAGCTCAGATTTCCTCCCCATGAACTCTCCCAACAACTGCCTGTCAAGTTCTAACTGCTGCTACTGTTCCCAGACAGGTAAGTGTCGCCATGGAAGATAATGCAGTAACTGGCTGCACTTCATATACATCATGTCCAATGCCCGCTGGTCCTCCAGGCTCTTTGGAAATGTTTTTATCGATTTCAAATTAAATCTTATTCTATTTTTTATACTGTGTTTTTAAAATGTTTTCACTCTTCCCATACTTCAGTCATATGGAGTCAATACAATCAAATAATATTTATAAACTGACAAACTTTAAGGATCTAGCTGTATATAATGCAACTCTGCAGAGTTTTGTGTGTTTTTTTTTAAGAAAACAGTATTCTGAAACAACATTCTATGTAATCATTAAAACAAGGGAATATATGTATATAACTAAATGAAAAAGCAGGTAGTAAAATAAAATATATGCCGGGTGTGGTGGCTCACGCCTGTAATCCCAGCACTTTGGGAGGCCGAGGCAGGCAGATCACCAGAGGTCAGGAGTTTGAGACCAGCCTGTCCAACATGGTGAAACCCCATCTCTTCTAAAAATACAAAAAAAGCATTTAGCCAGTCATGGTGGTGTGTGCCTGTTATCCCAGTTACTCGGGAGGCTGAGGCACGAGAATCGCTTGAACCTGGGAAGCAGAAGCTGCAGTGAGCCAAGATCACACCACTGTACTACAGCCTGGGCAACACAATGAGACTCTGTCTCAAAAAAAAGAAATAAAATAAAATATATAACCCCATTTTGTTAAAGTATATGTAAATACACAGCAATATAAACATATACACATGTATACATGTCTGTGTGTATGTATACACACATACATTCTACCACCTATCCAGGGGAAGAAATGAAAGAATACATACTAAAACGTTGACTGAATTTACTCTGTCTGATTAGTTTGGAGTGACTTGACTTTTTAGATCTTTTGATTAAAATGTACTGTTTCATTTGTGTGTGTGTGTGTGTGTGTGTCTGTGTCTGTGTGTGTATGAGATACAGTTATTTTTTATGTAATAAAAAGTAACAAGTAATGATTGTTATTTTAAAAGAGATACTATGGGCTAAAAATCAGCAATAACTTTTAAAATCATCTGGGCAAGTTATAAGGGAAGTCTAAACAATCCAAGGACAGAGTATTATTCACTGTTTGATTTGGCCAGTTTTCTAACTATAATTATTATAGCATTATGAAAACATTTTCATAAGCCAAGAATAGGTGTTAAAGTGAATCATCAATTTATAAAGGTAATTATAAAGTAATTCTACTCTGGTATTGATTGCATGTAATGATCCCATTCAGAAGAGTAATAGTACACTTCCTTCACTTCCTTCAAAGTGATTTGTTACTACACTGTTCAAAGAGATGTAGTATATAAAAGCATTAGGCATTTGGGACTCTACCTTAGTTTTATTAGGAAAATTAGGGAAAAAAATGTGTTTACATGTGGCTTGTATTCCCTGACTTCTCCCTTTGGGATAATTACATTCTGGTTAATCCTTGAAGAAGAGGCCAAGGTTCGTATTTACCAAGCACATACCATAGTATTTTTCAGGCATTGTACCGGTATATTTAATATTCACACAATCCTGTGAGGCAGGTTTTTACATTTTAAGAGATTGAGGCTCACAGAGATTTCTAACTTCTCTGTGGCCACAAAGCTAGTAAGGTGGTGATACCAAAATTCAAACTCAAGGCTTTCTGACTCCAAAGATTCTGTTCTTTCCAATCGGTCAGAGTTGTAACATCCTATGGTGGTAGATTGTACTATTTTTCAGAATTATTCAATCTCCTTTTACCACAAGGAGATCATATCTCCCGCCTCGTTTACTCTGGGCATGGCCGTGTAACTTGCTTTGACCCTTGGAGTGTGAGTGGATGTGATGAATACCACATCATTTTAGAGGCATCAGGGGTTTCTGTTAACTCGCTTGCTCTTTTCCCTGTGCCATACGAATGTGGCAAAACATTAGAGGGAAGGAGGAGAAAGAGATTATGTTTATCCCCTGTACACACACTGCTCCCTTCCTGCCTCTTGGAGTTCTAGGCTGGCTGCGTTCCTCTAAGGCCACAGGGCCTCTGCAGCTCTAGCTCCAATAACACCTTTAAACCTAAGAATGATCATGATTTCTCATTCACTGATGCTCCACCATTCCTTGCCTTCTTAACCCAGTCTCTATCTCTGTAAGTAGTTCCTTTATGATACTCTCTTCAGGTTTAAGCCCTTTGAGTGGATCATCTTTTCTTGAGATGTCCCTGATGATAGAGAAAGAAGTCCAATCAGACTTTGAAACATGATGCAGAACAGAAATCGATATCAAACATTGGAGGCCATAGAGAACCAGAATCAAAGAGATGAGAGAGAGGAATGATGAGTCATAGAGTCCTATGAGCAGTTTCTGTGGATCGAGTACTAAGTGCTTCACGTGCATGGCATTTAAACCTCACAATGACCCAGTGAGTTAACAGGATAACTACCAAATTTTTTTTTGTTTTTTTTTTTTTTTTTTGAGACAGAGTCTCGCTCTGTCGCCCAGGCTGCAGTGCAGTGGCGCAATCTCGGCTCACTGCAAGCTCCACCTCCCGGGTTCATGCCATTCTCCTGCCTCAGCCTCCCAAGTAACTGGGATTACAGGCGCCCGCCACCAAGCCCGGCTAATTTTTTGTATTTTTAGTAGAGACGGGGTTTCACTGTGGTCTCGATCTTCTGACCTCGTGATCCGCCCGCCTCGGCCTCCTAAAGTGCTGGGATTACAAGCGTGAGCCACGGCGCCCGGCCCAAATTTTATAGGTGAGAGAGTGGTTAAGTAATTTGTTGTGGTCACTCTTTAGTCATTGGCAGAGCTAAGATTTGAATCCCAAATCTTTTGCTTCCCAAACACAGGCTCTTAACCATGTACTATACTTAACTTTCTATTACAGAAATAAGACCTATAGTTTACTGCTTGCTTTACATACTTGCAAGGCTTGGTATGTGTCACGGTTAGCTGTCTTTAAAGGGCAGATGGGGGCAGGTATTTTGGCGATAGTCAGCAAATGTATCTGAGTGTTGATGAGTCCAGTGTTGAAAGGCTGCCATGGGAACACCTGACACCCTTCTCTGTGTCACTTCCTTCTCTCAAAGCTTAGGCAACTCCTCATTGGCCTCCAGATAAAATCCAGCCTCCTTTGCCTGTCCTTTCCTGTTCTCTGCAAGTGTGCCACATCTACCTTTCCAGAATTGTCTTCTACCAGTCACACGCTCAACATGCTTCAATCAAACGGACTCACTCTTTGTGGTTCACTGGTTTCTTCATGAAGTTGCTTTTAATCCATTTTTTCCCCCTGTGAAGGCCTCTTGAGCCCTTCTGGCCCTTAAAGTCGCTTAAAAGCTACTCCCTCCAAACCAATCTCTCCTTATTACCCAATCACAAGCCATCATCTCTCCCTATTCTTAATATTAGCAGCTTTGTTTAACTACTTTTGCTGCACATATTATACACAATAATTTTACTTGTCTGTGTTCTCTTTTACTTTCCTATCAGATATTAGGAGCTTAGACAATGGGGAAAGCTAAACTGTGTGAAACAGAACCCCTAACCCAAGGAGAACTGTCAACACAAAGATCTCTAAACACCAGTGCCTCTATGTACTTAATGTGGCAAATGATCAATACTTTGGGCATTTAAGAGAGTGAATGTTCACATTTAGGTCAGGGGACCGAAGAAGGTTTCTTGGGAAAAAAAAAAATGCCATTTGGGATACACCTGGAAGTCTGGTAGGGCTGTCAAATGGCATAAATTGGGAGGCTCATTCTTTGAGGATTCTATGGAGCATGAACTGGCTTTAAGAATATTGCCTCCGTTGTGCTCAACCATGCCTCCAGTGTTTAATGATACTAATAATAGCATATATCATTTACTGAGTGCTCAATATATGTCAGAGATTGTGTTAGACACTCCCTTTTGTACATTATCTCATTTAATTCTCATAAGAGCATTTAAGATGACAAAAATCAATGCTTAAAGAGATTTAGCAACTTTTCCAAGGTGGACCAATTAGTCAGTGGTGGAGGTGAATCTTATACCCATGTCTAACTGATTACAAAGTCTAGACGACTAAATGAGACCACATTGCCTTTATTTTTCCAACCTGATATTTTACAAAATCCTTCTTTATGTATCTACAACTGACATTCCAGGGAAAATGCAAACCCTCAAAAGTCATACGGAGTCAATACAATCCTTAAATAATATTTATAAACTGACAAACTTTAAGGATCTAGTTGTATATAATGCAACTCTGCAGAGTTTTGTGGTTTTTTTTTTTTTTTTAAAGAAAACAGTATTCTGAAACAACATTCTAACTATCTTATGACTTTTATATTGGGGCATTAAAGTTGTGACTCTTTAATCTGAGGTACACAACAAATTCCAAAATCTCTGAGTGATGATATAGCTCTTCACATGAAATATTTTCTAAAACTAAACTATGGTCCCCCAGTAATTATGTGAGTCATCATTCAAACTGAGGTCTCTGTTTAAATTCAAACCTGTATCTAGTAAATGAGATTTTAAAAGTTGCTCTTTGCTATTTTTATCAGGATAAAAATGTGACAGCACTTTCCAAGTCTACAATGAAATTAAATTCAGGGATATGAAAGTGTTATACATTGTAGAATATGAGAGACATTTACCAAAGACAATGAGCTTCTATTTTCCAGGTGCTCAGACACTGCAGTAATAAGCATTAACACACCGGAGTTTCCCGGGTGTGAGTTATAAACAAGCATGAGCTGAAAAGGGGATGTCGGTATTTTTTCATTGTTGTTAAATCATAAAAACATCTATTTCCCAGATGTTATGAAATGTTTTCTGTGCCCTGTGTGAAAACAGTAACGAATTTTCATACCAACAAAATATGACTTGAGGACAGATTGCTAGCAACATCTGTTAAAATGAAAGAGAGAAAGAGAGAGAGAGTGAGCACACAAGCACACACTTCCCAGGGGCAGAATCTGACCTACTGATAGGCAAAAGACTGGCAGGTGTCCTTCAGTTACAGCACTGCCAAACAGAACATTCTCCATAGAACCTCTTGTTAGCTACATTGTATTGGTGCAGAGCAGCAGCTCTGGAGAACTATAGGAAAATGTTAGTTTTAGCACACACTGCTAAAAATTTTGGGGAAAAAAATCACATCTGAAAGACATAAAGTTTGGAATTATCCAGACTTTCGCTCAGTTCAGAACTACCAGTAGCCAGAAGCAAAAGGGCAGTGGAAAACGAAGCATTTGCAAGTTTGTCAAATTGCTATTTATGTATGCATCAACATATGGACTTTTTGGCAATTCGCAGACACTTTTGAGATCATATATTTTTGTAGATGTGGAGAGGACTGAAACTGTTTCCCAGAATGACCACAATAGACTATGGTCACACTTGACAGACCATGAAGTGGGTAAAAATATGATTTGTTTAAATTATTGTTCACATTCTAGACAATGCCAACTAACATCATAAATGTTAGTAGCTTGGTAAATGTAGCTTATCTGCCTCAACAATACCAACCATTCTGGTTTTCTTGGGACTGAGGGGTTTCCCCAGGACAAGAGACATTCAGTTCCACTGAAATTGCCACTAAAGTAGTATAGTCCCAGACAAATGGTGGTTGGTGACCACTATAATAAGACAAAATATTTTAGTTTCTGTCTTATATGCCAAATTCATATGAAATTTAAAAGTGCAAAGGAAAACAAAAACCTTACTCTATTATTTTTAAGCCACAAACTTCTTATGTTCAATTTTTTAAATTACAAGTTTATTGAAATAATTTAAGTGATTGTTTTAAAAAGTAAAATAACACAATAAAATATTTCTTTAGTAAACTGAAGATGTTTTTATAGCTCATAAGAAACAGTGGAATCATTTCATCACTCTAAAGAGTTTCAAAACTTTTGCTTTAAAAATAAATAAATGAACAAAAAAAGCATGAAGTAAAACGACTCCTGAAAATGAATAGAGCAAAGGAGAGGCAATAATGATATGAGCCAGAGCCAATGCATTGGTGATGCTGGTGATAATTTTGATTGGGGCTCTGACTTGAGATAAATTGAAAACAAGGGTTCAAAGAAGCTTTGAGGCACTGTTGTATTGGGGGATAGAGAAGATAGCTGCACATGTGAATCGCTGAAAGAAATGATGGGACAGGATGGGATGAGCCACTCTGTGCCACTTCCTTAAACTGGAGCCTCCTTGACAAAAGGAGAAGCCACAACTGAAGTGGAAAGAATAGGTCAATAGAACCTTAGTAAGATTCACCAAGACCTGAAGATCATCCTCTTTTTGTACTTCAGAGTACAGCTTCAGGCAATTCTGTTTATTGCATCATAGCTTAATACTAGCTGAGTGGTTTGAAAAAATACATTTTAGAAGGAACAGTGCACATGTTTGTTATTAATTCTAATTTACAGTATAAGGTGTTCTATTTTAATTCTTTGCTTTTATATTGTGCCTGCTGTGGGAAAATGGAAAATGACTGACTTTTAGCAAATGAAAGGGGGCGGATGCAAAGCAATATGGCTTTTGCAGCTTTTATTTTTTTAAGCATATTTTATATACACTGAGAAAAAACAAGTAAATTAAACATACTAAATGTTATTAATGTAAGTTATTTCTGGGTGGCAAAATAATAAATTTTTATTTTATTTTTTATTATGTCTAATTCCTCTAAATTTTTAGAGTAAAATAATAATTTATCAATGTAATAATTTACCAAACATTATGTTCCAAGGAAAATAGACCACTGTGATTACTTTCAATATCTATTAGAGAAAGTGAGCAATTAATAAGCATTTTTTGACTATTGGGTACAAATAAAGAAGAAGGCATGACCCATGCTCTCAAAAAGTGTAAAATATAGCAGGGAAAGAAAAAATCATAAACATTTATGATGATAAAGGTCAATGTGATTCATTTTGTGATTACAAAGGATATTGTTATTCAAGTATATGTATTATTACTTTTGATATTGTTTTGTTGCATATACTACTTTATACATACATGGAAAAAATCACCGATTATTAGAATCTGCCTAGAGTATGAAATATATTTAAGAACCCCCCTTCCAAAAAAAGCTTTATGCATATTTTCAAAATAGCATTCAGGGGATCCTGCTCCAAGATGGCCAAATAGGAACAGTTCCAGTCTGCAGCTCCCAGCATGATCAACACAGAAGACAGGTGACTTCTGCATTTCCAACCTAGGTACCTGGTTCATCTCACTGGGACTGGTTGGACAGTGGGTGCAGCCCATGGAAGGTGAGCCGAATTAGGGCAGGGCGTTGCCTCACCTGAGAAGCTCAAGGGGTTAGGGGATTTCCCTTTCCTAGCCAAGGGAAGCCATGACAGACTGTACCTGGAAAAATGGGACACTACCACTCAAATACTGTGCTTTTCCAACTGTCTTAGTAGACAGCACAGCAGGAGATTATATCCCGCACCTGGCTCAGCGGAGTCTTGCTCACTGCTAGCCCAGCAGTACGAGATCGACCTGCAAGGCAGCAGCCTGGCAGGGGAAGGGGTGACCACCATTGCCGAGGCTTGAGTATCTAAACAAAGAGGCCAGCAAGCTTGAACTGGGCAGAACCCACTGCAGCACAACAAGGCTTCCTTCCTCTAATAGACTCCACCTCCGAGGGCAGGACATAGCTGAACAAAAGGCAGCAGAAACTTCTGCAGACTTAAACGTCCCTTTCTGACAGCTCTGAAGAGAGCAGTGTTCCCACAGCATGGTGTTTGAGCTCTAAGAACGGACAGACTGCCTCCTCAAGTGGGTCCCTGACCCCCATGTAGCCTAACTTGGAGATACATCCCGCTAGGGGCCGACTGGCACCTCATGCAGGCAGGTGCTGGGACAAAGCTTCCAGAGGAAAGATCAGGCAGCAATATTTGCTGTTCTGCAGCCTCTGTTGGTGATACCTAGGCAAACAGGGTCTGGAGTGGACCTCCAGCAACCTCCAACAGATCTGCAGCTGAGGGACCTGACTGTTAGAAGGAAAACCAACAAACAGGAAGGAATAGCATCAACATCAACAAAAAGGACATCCACACCAAAACCCCATCTGTAGGTCACCATCATCAAAGACCAAAGGTAGATAAAACCACAAAGATGAGGAGAAACCACAGCAGAAAAGCAGAACATTCTAAAAACCAGAGCGCCTCTTCTCCTCCAAAGGATTGCAGCTCCTCACCAGCAACAGAACAAAGCTGGACAGAAAATGACTTTGACTAGTTGACAGAAGTAGGCTTCAGAAGGTCGCTAATAACAAACTTCTCTGAGCTAAAGGAGGATGATTGAACCCATCGCAAGGAAGCTAAAAATCTTGAACAAAGATTAGACGAATGGCTCACTAGAATAAACAGTGTAGAGAAGACCTTAAATGACTTAATGGAGCTGAAAACCATGACACGAGAACTATGTGACACATGCACAAGCTTCAATAGCTGATTCGATCAAGTGGAAGAAAGGGTATCAGTGACTGAAGATCAAATGAATGAAATAAAGTGAGAAGAGAAGTTAAGAGAAAAAACAGTAAAAAGAAATGAACAAAACCTCCAAGAAATATGAGACTACGTGAAATGACCAAATCAACATTTGATTGGTGTACCTGATAGTGATGGGGAGAATGAAGCCAAGTTGAAAATAGTCTTCAGGGTATTATCCAGGAGAACTTTCCCAACCTAACAAGGCAGGCCAACATTCAAATTCAGTAAATATGGAGAGCACCACAAAGATAGTTCTCAAGAATAGCAACCTAAAGACACATAATTGTCAGATTCACCAAGGTTGAAATGAAGGAAAAAATTTTAAGGGCAGCCAGAGAGAAAGGTTGGGTTACCCACAAAAGGAAGCCCATCAGACTAACAGCAGATCTTTTGGCAGAAACTTTACAACCCAGAAGAGAGTGGGGGCCAATATTCAACATTCTTAATGAAAAGAATTTTCAACCAAGAATTTCATATCCAGCGATATGAAAACTAAGCTTCATAAGTGAAGGAGAAATAAAATACTTCACAGACAAGCAAATGCTGAGAGATTTTGTCACCACCAGGCCTGCCTTACAAGAGCTCCTGAAGGAAGCACTAAACATGGAAGGGAACAACCAGTACCAGCCACTGCAAAAACATACCAAATTGTAAAGACCATCAATGCTAGGTAGAAGCTGCATCACCTAATGGGCAAAATAACCAGCTAACATCATAATGACAGGATCAAATTCACATGTAACAATATTAACTTTAAATGTAAATGAGCTAAATGCCCCAATTAAAAGACACAGACTGGCAAATTAGATAGAGTCAAGACCCATCAGTGTGCTGTATTCGGGAGACCCATCCCACGTGCAGAGACACACATAGGATCAAAATAAAGGGATGGAGGAAGATCTACCAAGCAAATGGAAAGCAAAAAAAAGGAGGGGTTGCAATCCTAGTCTCTGATAAAACAGACTTTAAACCAACAAAGATCAAAAGAGACAAAGAAGGCCATTACATAATGGTAAAGGGATCAATTCCCCAAGAAGAGCTAACTATCCTAAATATATATGCACCCAACAGGAGCACCCAGATTCATAAAGCAAGTCCTGAGAGACCTACAAAGAGACTTAGACTCCCACACAATAATAATGGGAGACTTTAACATCCCACTGTCAATATTAGACAGATCAACAAGACAGAAGGTTAACAAGGATATCCAGGACATGAACTCAGCTCTGCACCAAGCAGACCTAATAGACATCTACAGAACTCTCCACCTCAAATCAACAGAATATACATTCTTCTCAGCACTACATCACACTTATTCCAAAAACGACCACATAGTTGGAAGTAAAGCACTCCTCAGCAAATATAAAAGAACAAAAATCACAACAAACTGTCTCTCAGACCACAGTGTAATCAAATTAGAACTCAGGATTAAGAAACTCACTCAAAATGGCACAACTACATGGAAACTGAACAATCTGCTTCTGAATGACTACTGGGTACATAACGAAATGAAGGCAGAAATAAAGATTTCTTTGAAACCAATGAGAACAAAGACACAATGAACCAGAATCTCTGGGATACATTTAAAGCAGTGTGTAGAGGGAAATTTATAGCACTAAATGCCCTCAAGAGAAAGCAAGAAAGATGTAAAATCAACACCCTAACATCACAATTAAAAGAACTAGAGAAGCAAGAGCAAACACATTAAAAAGCTAGCAGAAGGCAAGAAATAACTAAGATCAGAGCCGAACTGAAGGAGATAGAGACACAAAAAATCCTTCAAAAAATCAATGCATCCAGGGGCTGCTTTTTTGAAAAGATCAACAAAATTGATAGACTGCTAGCAAGATTAATGAAGAAGAAAAGAGAGAAGAATCAAATAGATGCAATAAAAAATGATAAAGGGGATATCACTACCCATCTCACAGAAATATAAACTACTATCAGAGAATACCATAAACACCTCTACATAAATAAACTAGAAAATCTAGAAGATATAGATAAATTCCTGGACACATACACCCTCCCAAGACTAAACCAGGAAGAAGCAGAATCCCTGAATAGACCAGTAACAGGCTCTGAAATTGAGGGAATAGTTAATAGCCTACCAACCAAAAAAAGTCCAGGACCAGACAGATTCACAGCCAAATTCTACCAGAGGTACAAAGAGAAGCTGGTACCATTCCTTCTGAAACCATTCCAATCAATAGAAAAAGAGAGAGTCCTCCCATTTTATGAGGCCAGCATCATCCTGATACCAAAGCCTGGCAGAGACACAACAAAAAGAGAGAATTTTAGACCAATATCCCTGATGAACATCGATGCAAAAATCCTCATTAAAATACTGGCAAACCAAATCCAGCAGCACATCAAAAATCTTATCAACCACGATCAAGTCAGCATCATCCCTGGCATGCAAGGCTGGTTTAACATATGCAAATCAATAAACTCCATTACATAAACAGAACCAATGACAAAAACCACATGATTATCTCAATAGATGCAGAGAAGGTCTTCGACAAAATTCAACAGCCCTTCATGCTAAAAACTCTCAATAAACTAGGTATTGATGGAACATATCTCAAAATAATAAGAGCTATTTATGACAAACCCACAGCCAATATCATACTTAATGGGCAAAAACTGGAAGCATTCCCTTTGAAAACCGGCACAAGACAGGGATGCCCTCTCTCACCACTCCTACTCAACATAGTGTTGGAAGTTCCGGCCAAGGCAATCAGGCAAGAGAAAGAAATAAAGGGTATTCAATTAGGAAAATAGGAAGTCAAATTGTCCCTGTTTGCAGATGACATGATTGTATATTTAGAAAACCCCATTGTCTCAGCCCAAAGACTCCTTAAGCTGATAAGCAACTTCAGCAAAGTCTCAGCATACAAAATCAATGTGCAAAAATCACCAGCATTCCTATACACCAATAACAGACAAACAGAGAGCCAAATCATAAGTGAACTCCCATTCACAATTGCTACAAAGAGAATAAAATATCTAGGAATCCAACTGACAAGGGATGTGAAGGACCTCTTCAGGGAGAACTACAAAACAGTGCCCAACGAAATAAAAGAGGACACAAACAAATGGAAGAACATTCCTTGCTCGTGGATAGGAAGAATCAATATCATGAAAATGGCCATATTGCACAAGGTAATTTATAGACTCAATGCCTTCCCTATCAAGCTACCAATGACTTTTTTCACAGAATTGGAAAAAACTACTTGAAAGTTCATATGGAACTAAAAAAGAGCCTGCATTGCCAAGATAATCCTAAGCAAAAAGAACAAAGCTGGAGGCATCATGCTACCTGACTTCAAACTATACTACAAGGCTACAGTAAGCAAAACAGCATGGTACTGGTACCAAAACAGACATATAGACCAATGGAACAGAACAGAGCCCGCAGAAATAATGCTGCATATCTACAACCATCTGATCTTTGACAAACCTGACAAAAACAAGAAATGGGGAAAGGATTCCCTATTTAATAAATGGTGCTGGGAAAACTGGCTAGCCATAGGTAGAAAGCTGAAACTGGATCCCTTCTTTACACCTTATACACAGATTAATTCAAGATGGATTAAAGACTTAAATGTTAGACCTAAAACCATAAAAACCCTAGAAGAAAACCTAGGTGATACCATTCAGGACATAGGCATGGGCAAGGCCTTCATGACTAAAACAGCAAAAACAATGGTAACAAAAGCCAAAATAGACAAATGGGATCTAATTGAACCAAAGAGCTTCTGCCCAACAAAAGAAACTACCATCAGAGTGAACAAGCAACCTACAGAATGGGAGAAAATGTTTGCAATCTACCCATCTGACAAAGGGCTAATATCCAGAACCTACAAAGAACTTAAACAAATTTTCAAGAAAAAAACAAACAACTCCATCAAAAAGTGGGCAAAGTATATGAACAGACACTTCTCAAAAGAAGACATTTTATGCAGCCAACAGACACATGAAAAAATGCTCATCATCACTGGTCATCAGAGAAATGCAAATCAAAACCACAATGAGATACCATATCACACCAGTTAGAATGGCGATCATTAAAATGTCAGGAAACAACAGATGCTGGAGAGGATGTGGAGGAATAGGAACGCTTTTACACTATTGGTGGGACTGTAAATTAGTTCAACCATTGTGGAAGACAGTGTGGCAATTCCTCAAGGATCTAGAACTAAAAATACCATTTGACCCAGCGATCCCATTACTGGGTATATACCCAAAGGATTATAAATCATACTTCTATAAAGACACATGCACATGTATGTTTATTGCAGCACCATTCACAACAGCAAAGACTTGGAACCAACCCAAATGTCCATCAATGATAGACTGAATTAAGATAATGTGGCACATATACACCCTGGAATACTATACAGCCAAAAAAGGATGAGTTCATGTCCTTTGCAGGGACATAGATGAAGCTAGAAACCATCATTCTGAGCAAACTATCACAAGGACAGAAAACCAAACACCACAACTTCTCACCCGTCGGTGGGAATTGAACAATGAGAACACTTGGACACAGGGAGGGGAACATCACACACTGGGGCCCATCATCGGGTGGGGGGCTGGGGGAGGGATAGCATTAGGAGAAATAGCCAATGTAAATGATGAATTAACGGGTGCAGCAAACCAACATGGCACATGTATACCATGTAACAAACCTGCACATTGCACACATGTATCCTAGAACTTAAAGTGTAATTTAAAAAAAAAAGAAAAAGAAATCATTCAGTCCAAAAGAATCCAGTTTGCCCCAAACATTTACAAATGCTCACCCTCCCTTCAATCACTTTCACTCTCTTCATTTGTTACTCATCGTACTAATAGGCATCTATGTTGAGCCTCCTTATTTTATGGAGTCATTGGAAAAACAAGCCAAATGTGAAGAGAGAAAATGATTATATGTGCAGAGCTTTAAAAATCACTTTTGAATTTTAACTGAATCCACTGTGACTACAATTCTGATCATTAGATTCAGTCATTTTCATTTTAGACTGAGATAGACCAACCATGTGACATTTTTCTTTACCCTTCTGTAAAATGGGAAGAAAGTTGATTATGTTTCTTCCTTAAGGAGCTATCGAATGAAGGTGATGCTGTTTTCCACTTACTGATAAAGGGTATCTCCTCTAAAACAAGGCTTTGTTAAAATTAAACATCAAGGTGATTTATAATAATTGGCCACTGTGTCTTTTAAGGATAAGATAGTCTTTTCTTCTGCATGAAAAAAATACAAATATAAAAAACAAGAGATCATTCTCTCAGTTTTCAACTGAGAAAACTGAGTTCTTGCCTTATTAGAAAGAAATCAAGCTTGCAATTGTTACTATGGCAACAAATTGTCGGTATGAACACTGGAATTTCTCTAGCCTGGTTGATCACTAAACAGAAGGCAACAGAAGAACAATTTATTCATTATTTTTTTAATTAAAAACATTTTGCTTAAGAATCCATGTCTGTAAGCTCTCCAAGGTTGGGAATACAGGTGCAGTAATAAGAACCACATTACAAAAGTAAGTTAAGCCAGAGGATGTTAAGAAAGTGAATTAGACCTTGGGACAATGAGTTTGCCATTTGTAACCTGTTAGTGGCTGGCAGAGACCTCTTGGTTGGCCTCATTGGACTCTGATTTCCTTTACTTGGCCTTGTTGCCCTTTCTCTGGTATTCATTTCTCAACTGGGAAATGCTGGGCTGGTGACAACATGTGGATACAAATCCATTTGTTCACCAATTAAAAGGTGTTTGTTGAGTGCATGCTATATACCAGGCACTATTCAGCACCAGGGGGCACAGTGTTTGAACAAAGAAACAAAAATAATGCCTTCATGGACTCACATTCTCGTGAGAGAGACAGGCCAAAAATAAACAGAGAAACCCATACATAATGTCAGATAGTAATAGCTGCTATGAAAAAAGTGAATTATATTAAGATAGTTGTAGAAAAATGTTTGAAAGAACAGGGAAATACTAAATCTTACGACATTTTACCTTACCTATAACTAGGCCTGATAGACATAGATTACATGTGAATATATTCATTCATTCATCTTTCTAAATAAACATGGACTGGATGGGAGCTTTCTATTTGCCAGACATTGGGATCACTCCTGAGAAGAGGGAAATATTGACCTGGTTTCAGAGATTGAAATATCATGAGCCCTTAATAAGGCTAATGAAAGCCTTCAATTTGAGACCTTTGACTTTTTTGACTCCGTATTTTATATCTCTCGAGTAAATTCCTCGACATTTTCCAAATATGCTTTATTGCTCTAAAAATGCCTTTGGAATATTTTAATGCAGTTTCTTACAGAGAAAAGAAGGCCTAAACATTTTGCTCTCCGGCTTACACGTTCTCACAGCAAGTTCCTTTGTGGAACCCATGACCTCAGGTGGTAGTCATAGAAGAAAATATAAATGGATTTGAAGAGAATCTGTTTGTATTTTCATAAATGGCAGAGCCATTCCAACAACTAAGGGGAGCTTAAAGGTTTGGAGTGTGTATTCCGCTAAGGAGCCTACAAAACAGAGGCCCTGCCAGGAGACAGGCAGAGAACTAAGAAAGGCCCTCCAGTTAGGAAGGATGACCAAGCCCCCTCCCTTCCCTGCCAAGGTTGGGCTGGCAACAGTGACTGAGTTGCATACCCTCTGGACCATCCAGTGTGGCAATTTCTGTGTTCTTCCCAGGTTATAGTTATTCTTTATTGTCTCATAAAGAGCCTGGCACTGACTTGGCCACTTTGTGGGACAGCATGTTGGCATTATATTTTGTGTTGCCAGAAGCAACTCCAGTGATTGTGGTAGAGCAGGCCTGCTGCTTTTTTGATGATCAACATTTAGCATGGATTATAATTGAACTCTTCACTTTCTTTTCCTGGATTGAAGATCACATTCTGCAAATGATTCTAAAGTGCTTTGTAAATACGAGTGCAGCCATATTGAAATGTTGGTTTTTATAGTAGCTGGGGTTAAGTAAAACAGTGCAGGCTGATCACCAAGAAATCTTAGAAAATCTGGATTCTAGACCACATAGATGAATTTTTAAGGATTACAAGCTGCTCTATCCTTCCTCTAAACGTTGTTTTGTTTTGTTTTTAGTTTTATTTTGTTTTAAGTGCTTGTTAACCTTCAGAATATCAGAGTTATGCCCTCTTGCCCTTGGGTTAATCTATCCCCATTTGGAACTCAAGGCTGTTGTGTCAAATAACCTTGAGGACCTCATCAAGCTGAAAAGTTGACAAAGCGACACCCATAGAAGTTCTGACGAAACACTAAAAAAATGATTCACCCATGAGCTTGTCAGGCTGTAGCCCAGTGCTTGGATGTCTCTTCCAGTTTCATTTCTCTCTCCCACCCCCGTTAATTCTCTTTACTCTGGAGCCCTTTTGGTCCCTTCCAATTCACAGGATATTGGCAATGGGTCCACCATCACATTAGCATGGGCCCTTGGTGGTGGAACACCTTGTTTCAGCCCATTTCTCTTGACAGTACAGCCTGCATCAAAACAGGCAGCAGGAGCCTTTCGGAAGATCCCATTAGTGAGTTAATTAGTAGCAGAGCTCAGATGTGCTCCAGGGATTTTATGACATGTCCTTTCTGAAGGGTTATTTCTATTCACATTCTAAGCCTTAAAAAAATTAAAGTCAAAATGTTAGTAAGCTAATAAGCCTGACTGTAATTTTTTTCGGGTATAGAAACAGATTTTTCTTAAAACTGCAGAATTAACACATTCCTCCTTTTCTTTCAACATTAATTAGTTTATTCTGAAATACAGACCATTTTTAAAAGGACATAAGAGGATCTTTGGAGTTCTAACTGCAGCATGGAGATTGTGTAAGTTACAATTCACACCATCTCAGCATTGCCCTGTGCTTGCTGCGGGCTTACAGCATTCATCTGCCTCTTTCAAGTTCTCTTTGTTTCCCTTAATTTCCAGCTTAGCTTACATATGGGCTAATTTGCCTTTCTCTTTTATTTATTCACCTTCTACAATCTACAATAGCTGACTAAGGATCAGCTATTTCCCTTAGCTGCCATCTCTTCCTCAGAAGAGCAAAATTCTACCTTCATTTTTGAAATATTTTGTCTGTCTTCAATACTTTACAAGTTTATATTATTGTGGTCAGGTTATCTTGACATACTGCATCATTTCTTAAGTTGTTTTCTTACATCCTTGCCTGCAATTCTATTTGATTAGATATAAATGACAAAGTAATTTGGGCTCACATTTGAACAAAAACCTGTGTGTGTATGTGTGTGTGTGTTTGAGTGTATTTGTGGTAAAGGATAGTGGTGGGCTGAAGGGGTAAAAGAGAGATGTTGGGGTGGAAATCTTCTCAAGCTGGTGGTATCAGCAGATTCTCCCAATCCAAGGAGGGATTTGAAATACTCCCTCAATCCCTTGAGAGACTCCATAATGGAAATGGACAATTGCCCATGGAGATTTCCCAGGAAACGGGGAGGTTCCCTGGGAAATTTCTGTACAGGCCAGGCTAGGTTTCTTCCCAAACCCAGAGAATCTTGGGGCTGCATGGCAAATAAAAGCAAAGAGAGTACTGGAAATAGGCATTTGCTTTGGTAAAGCCCAGTACTCATCCAGATTTATTTTTCGGTTGTCATGCTGGTAAAACTGGTTAATCTAAAGAAAAAAAAGTCTCTACAGGAGCCTATTCTGTGTGGGGAAGAGCGATCTAGTGAACCAACAGAAAAATTATATAGCTATTCAACTGTTATTGACTTGAGACATATGAAAGTGAGCAAGTCAAGATCTTTCTTTTCATTGAGAGCATATTGAGGCTAAATAAACTGTGCACAGTTCTGCAGTTCTGTAGACACTCAGACAATGTTTATTTATTTATTTATTTATTTATTTATTTATTTATTTATTTATTTATTTTCTTTGTAGAGACAAGGGTCTTGCTATGTTGCCCAAGCTGGTCTCAAACTCCTAGCTTCCAGTCATCCTCCCCGCTGGGCCTCCCAGAGTACTGGGATTATAGGCATGAGCCACTGCTCCAAGCCAGAAAATGTTTAATTTAAAAACATGTTTATTGCTTACTAAAAAGGCTTCTGGTGTGTATAAAAATATATAAGCTAAAATATTTTTGAAGTAGCCTCCAGAGCTCGGTAAGCAACAATTAGGCAGAGAGGTGTACTAACCGGTGTTCAGCAGGCCCCAATGAGAAACACAGGATTATCCTGTTTGGCGAGTTCTTCAGAGGTCACCAGCTGGCTGGTGAACTGGAATCTCCCATGTTCCTCTCTAACTTGGTTCTAGGACCCCAGGCTTTGAAGGATCACCACGAAAAGTGATCCAAGCCCCAGGTGTCAGGGTCACTGACCTGGCATGAGCACTCCCACACCCGCTTAAGACCCTGAACAGTTCCAGGTCCCAGCAACTCAATCCTGGCCAGGTTTTACCTGCAGGCTGTCATCCTTACTGAGCCACACCTACCTGGAGTAAGAAGCTGGGCAGAAGCTATTTGTCTTCTGTCCACTCCTAGGTTCCTTAGCCTCCCTCCTTTGTACTCACAGAAGCATTTCCCCTGAAGAAGTAGCCTGGCCCATGCCAATCAAACCAAGACAGAGAGAAGCTGAGGAGTCCTTGCCCTGTCGGACTCCTCCTGCCCCAGTCTCAGCAGGTGAAGCTTGGAATTAGTCTTGCAGGTCTAAATGAGAGATGCAGAAATCCAGGACTAATCTCTAGGCTGTATTGTGCTGCACTGGTCCCTTCTGTATGACTGTGTTTATGCCTTGGACTTCCATTGAACACATCAGTTCCTGAAGTCTTCCTTTCTCTTATGGACTGAATTGCGGCCCTCCCCACCATCAAATTCATTTGTTGAAGCCCTAACCCACAGTGCGACTGTATTTGGAGATAGGGCCTTTAAAGAGGTCGATATTAAGGCTGGGTGCGGTGACTCATGCCTGTAATCCCAGCATTTTGGGAGGTCCAGGTGGATGGATCACTTGAGCTCACAAGTTTGAGACTAGCCTGGAAACATGGCAAAACCCCATCTCTACAAAAAACACAAAAAATTAGCCAGGTGTGGTGGCTCGCACTGTAGTCTCACCTCCTCGGGAGGCTGAGGTGGGAGAATCACTTGAGCCTGGGAGGCAGAGGCTGCTGTGAGCCGTGATCACACCACCACATTCCAGCCCGGGCAATAGAGCCAGACCCTGTCTCAAAAAAAAAAAAGGTAATTAAGGTTAAATGAAGTCATAAGGATGGGGCCCTAATCCCACTCAACTGCTGTCCTTGTAAGAAGAGGCAGGAACACCAGGAGTGTGCATGCACCGATGGAAGGCCCAGAGAGGACACAGAGAAGGCATCACCTACAGGCCAGGAAGAGAGGCTTCACAAGAAACCAACCCTGCTGCACCTTGATCTTGGATTTCCAGCCTCTAGAACTGTGAGGAAATACATTTCTGTTGTTTATACCCCTTGGTCTGTGGCATTTGTTATGGCAGGCCGAGCAGGCCAATACAATCACATCTCAGCTCAGGTGGCTACCCAGGCCCTGCCATCCTCCTAACTTTTTTTTCTTAGCCCTGTGGCTGTTGCTCAGCCCTGTTGCTTTGTCTACAGTCTTTAAGCAGCCTGATTGATCCATCGCAACAGGAGGCTGCTCTTCACCTGACCTCAAGAGTCCTCCCTGCCCGGAATCCCACTGGATACCTATGCGGGCTAGACTCAGACTTGATTTGGCCACACCCACTTTTTGGTATGAGGCATTATTTATTTTTAAATTATCTTTATTTTCCCAACCCTACAGTGTAAGCTCTGGGAAGACAGAGACCTCTTATTCCATTCACCATTATATTTCCAGTCCATTTTTTTTAAGTTCAGGGGTACATGTGCAGGTTTGTTATATAGATCAACTTGTATCACAGGGGTTTGTTGTACAGATTATTTCATCACCCAGGTGTTAAGCCTAATGCCCATTAGTTATTTTTCTTGATCCTCTCCTTCCTCCCATCCTCCACTCTCAGGTAGACCCTAGTGTCTATTGCTCGCCTCTATGTGTTCACACACCCACTTTTGCCTGTGTATTTGGGCCATTGGCCAATTTCTTGCTGGGAGGCCAGAGCCACAGTTCTTGTTTCCTCTTCCTGCCAGCTGGCATGTGCAGGCAGGATGCACGCGTTCACCGCATCTGTGTCTAGGATGAGAGGACACTTCCTGCTTTTCTGCTTGTTAGTGCTATTACCCTGACCCACTGCCCAGACCTCAGGCTGCCTCTTCCCTGCGGCAGTACTCCCCAGACAGACCCCCACCCTGGCCTGGCTGGTCCCTGGTGCCAGCCCTCCTAGCTGAACCTTTCCTGGAACTAGTTATGTCCTGATGACAAAAAGTCCTTTCAGGCCATTGTTTTCTTAGTGATTTTTTTCATTTGCCGTTAAATGTCCTAATACACTCCACCATCTTTACATAACCAGATGAATCTGGCCAAGCTGCAACAGGGATGTCAGTGCTCGATAAAGATCTGTTGCCACTGATTTGATTTACCAAATTGTAGTGTCTTATTATAAGCCAGGCTGTCTCTAAGAAAACTCAGTAACAAACCTGCACATTGTGCACATGTACCCTAAAACCTAAAGTATAATAAAAAAAAAGAAAAGAAAACTCAGTGAAAAAGAATTGAACTAAGACACATGAATTGCATGAGTTAATAGCTTTAAAATTGAATTATTTATGGAAAATACCCAAGTATTCCTTCATATAGAAGCTTCCTGGTGCGTTTCTTAACTACTGACAGAGCGATGGAGGGCCAGAGGAACAGTGTTAAGAACATTACTAATTGAAAGTTATGCAGATGTAAGGACAAAGCATATTTAATCAGCAGAGTTTGATTTCCAAAGTTCATTCAGCCACAGCTATTCTGTAAGAGCTAGATTAAAGTAAAACTGCATGAGAGACTCATTTGTATATATCAAAGATGAGAATTTCTACAGTGTCCTTAAACCTCCAGCTTCATGTCATCTGAATGCCAGGATGAAAGTAAGCCTCTGCCAATCTCATCCTCCATTTCTTTTTCTATCCCCACAGTCTCTCTCCACCAACTCCTCAGCCTTTTTGTCTGGAGACAGTGTAGCAAAATGGGGAAAAACCATGGGTTTGGGGTCAAAAAGACTGGGTCTGCCACTTATTAGCAGAATGGCATATTAATAAGTTATTTAGGCATAAAATAGATTTGTTTAAAGACTTCTGTAAAATGAGGACTACCATCCAACTCATGGTGCTTGTAATGACCAGTTGATGAAATCTACGTACAGTACCATGCAGAGTGTCCAGCTCAATAATACACGTTTCTTATTCTTTCACTCCCCGCTTACATTCTTTCAAAGGAAGGGGAGCCCATCACCAAGGCTGTTGTGCTTCTAGTGCTGACCTATTGTCCCCGGCTCTCCTACATCTGTTCCCTCACAGGTTTGCCCTGTCTTTAGTATGAGCAATATCCCCTCTCTCTAGGCTTCTTCTTTTCTGCCTTTGATGGGTTCCATATATCAGATTCTAGAGAATAATTTCTACCTATTGTTTTTTACATTCTAATGATCTTCTTTTCAAAGCCAATACACTGAAATGAGTGGTGTGTTTTCACCACCAGTTTTCTTACCACCTGTCATCTCTTTTAATCTTAGCAGCTTGCAGATTCTTCCAAGTCCCTCCAGAGGGAAATTCCCAGAGTCTGAAATGCTGTCCTTCTGGCTTGGTGGGATTATCCATAACCGAGGCATCCGCCATGCTCATCGGGCTATAGGAGTGCTTTCACTGTGTAGGGAGTGAAGTATGTTAACACCATTGCACTGAAAAGGCTGCCCTCCAAAAAAAGGAAGATATAAGAAATTCGGGTCATAGAATGTTTAAATTATGTAATCATACATTTTCATCAGCACTAAAAAATAATTTTTGGCTGCAAGATATCATTTCTAAATTGTCCAATATAATATCCTATAGGAAGGGAACTTTAGATATAGATAGATATTGAATTGTGTTAGTACCCCTTGAAGAAACATCTGTTATTATTTCGACCGGTTTTGCATAGACTGAAACCCTTCCAGAAGCCTCATACATTATACATGTGGTAAATCACAGCACTTTTACCTAATTGCTCCTTTAGGAGCTAATGACCCCCTTTGCTGCTTTGTCTCAGACACCCGATCCAATCAGCATGGAGAGGGTGTGCTCAGTCTCATCTGTTGCCTTGTAAATTCATATTTAGTTCAAAATTAAGTGCAATTTCAAGGTGTTTAGTTTAATTTTAATCAATCTAGTGTACTGTAAGCATTGCTCAAACTTACACATTTGTTAAAATTTGTAAAGGTGACTTTGGTGAATGATTTTTGGCCTTTAAGTAGATTCAGCTTGCTGTATATGCAGAATAACTTGCACACAATCAACCATGGAAATTCACTGAATATGCCCTTTGCTCTCATAATATTGAAAATCACAGCATAACTTGAAGGACCTCGTTCAGTTAAGAAATCAGTGCAGGATTTATAAAGGTACCATATAGGAATCTGGTACCATGGGCTGGTGTGTTTCTCTATTATTATTTGTAGAGGGAGACTTGTGGATTGAATTTTTTTTATTTCTGAATACATAATTGATTTCTTAGCCCATTAAAAATGTGTAAGGCTGGGCCCAGTGTCTCACACCTATAATCCCAGCACTCTGAGAGGCCGAGGTGGGTGGATCACGAGGTCAAGAGTTTGAGACCAGCCTGACCAACATGGAGAAACCCCGTCTCTACTAAAAATACAAAAGTTAGCCAGGCGTGGTGGCATGTGCCTGTAGTCCCAGCTACTCAGGAGGCTGAGGCAGGAGAATCACTTGAACCTGGGAGGGGGAGGTTGCGGTGAGCCGAGATCGGGCCACTGCACTCCAGCCTGGGTGACAGAGCAAGACTCCGTCTTGGGGGAAGAAAATTTAAAAATTAAAAAAAAATAACTAAAATAAAAATGTATAAGCTTCATATAGCTTAAAAATAATTTTCTATAAAAAGATGAATAATGTGGTTTAAAACTACTCTCTATTCTTAAAAATTGAGAATGAAGAGTTGGAAAGCAACTAAAAAATAATATATTCCAATTCTCTTATTAGACAGGGGAGCAAAGAAAGGCCCAAGGCCCTTAGCAAGTGACGTGCTACGGTCTGTTTTCCCCTGCAAATTGATGACTAAACTAGGACAAATACTGAGTTATGAAAGACTTAATTTTATGGAGGAGAGGCACAGACACAATTATGACAGAATTTTTAAAGAGTTAAAAAATTACTTTGCCCACTTCATAGCAATATAATAAAGAAGAAAACAGATATAACATGGAAAAGCATTGTTCTAATTAGCTGATTTTCTGTATATATAAATCCATGTAGCATTCCTTTCTAACTGCATTTTGTATTTGTTGTCATATTTCTTTTAAATGAAAATGAGTAAATCAATAATTCTGTTCATCTGGAGTTTCACAAATTAAGGACTGAATTAGTTCCATTGATAGAAAAGAAATTTGTGAAGCAAGTGTGATGTCTGAAATTTATAATGGGGCCAGGTGCGGTGGCTCACACCTGTAATCCCAGCACTTTTGGGGGCTGAGGCAGGTGGATCACGAGGTCTGGAGATTGAGGCCATCCTGGTCAACATGGTGAAACCCTGTCTCTACTAAAATACAAAAAATCAGCCGGGCGTGGTGGCATGCGCCTGTAGTCCCAGCTTCTCAGGAAGCTGAGGCAGGGGAATTGCTTGAACCCGGGAGGCAGAGGTTGCAGTGAGCTGAGATTATGCCACTGCACTCCAGTGGCCACTGCACTCCACTCTGGCAACAGAGCAAGACTCCATCTCAAAAAAAAAAGAAAAGAAAAGAAAAGAAAAGAAAAAGAAATTTATAACGGGAAAGTTTACCTACTTAATCTAATAATTTGCAAGTGTTCTCTATTTATACCTCAATATAGCCACAGCCACAGAAGTGGAAATCCAGCAGTGCTAAGGTGGCTTGTTGGTTTGCTAATTATGAACTACACTTATCTATTCATTATAAGAGATTTTCTAGTATGCTTTTTAAACCTAGTTTTGGTGGATGCATATAACTGAAAATAATGAAAGTGGTGGAATTGAATATAGACTATTCTTTTTTTTTTTTCATTATTATTATACTTTAGGTTTTAGGGTACATGTGCACAATGTGCAGGTTTGTTATATATGTATCCGTGTGCCATGTTGATTTCCTGCACCCATTAACTCGTCATTTAGCATTAGGTATATCTCCTAATGCTGTTCCCTCCCCCCTCCCCCAACCCCACAACAGTCCCCGGAGTGTGATGTTCCCCTTCCTGTGTCCATGAGTTCTCATTGTTCAATTCCCACCTATGAGTGAGAACATGTGGTGTTTGGTTTTTTGTCCTTGCGATAGTTTACTGAGAATGATGGTTTCCAGTTTCATCCATGTCCCTACAAAGGACATGAACTCATCATTTTTTATGGCTGCATAGTATTCCATGGTGTATATGTGCCACATTTTCTTAATCCAGTCTATTGTTGTTGGACATTTCGGTTGGTTCCAACTCTTTGCTATTGTGAATAGTGCCGCAATAAACATACGTGTGCATGTGTCTTTAAAGCAGCATGATTTATAATCCTTTGGGTATATACCCAGTAATGGGATGGCTGGGTCAAATGGTATTTCTAGTTCTAGATCCCTGAGGAATTCTAACTTTACACTCATACCAGTCTGTATCACAGACATATGATATGACAAGTAGTTGGACTGAGATTCAAGATTATCAAGAAGATTATTGGAATATGGTTTTATATCAACTCTCATTAATGAGCCCTAAATATATATACTCTGCTTTGAAATATTAGCTGACAGTAGCACATATTAATTATTTTTTAATGCAAATACCTGTATTGGGAGTGATTGTTTTAAAATGCTTCCTATAATGGTGTACAATTATACAAAGTTTGGGGACCTTTGGAGACCTGCCTAGACAATGAGCATATGCTATTCATTACTCTCTTCCTAAAGCTTATCTCCTTAAGCTTCCTTGCAGAATGGTTTGTGTAATTACAAAACCATCACAAAGGAGAATTAGCAAAACATTTGGAAAGATGGATCCAATTTTATAGATTCAGAAACATAATTTGTTAACAGGCTCGATATTCTCTTAGTATCTCCACCAACACTGTCCAATGGAGCAGTATGCAATGACAGAAATGTTCTGTGTCTGTGCTATCTGATATAGTAGCCACTAGCTATGTGTATCGAGCACTTGGAATGTGGCTAGCGTGGCTGAGAAAGTAAAGTTTTAATTGTATTTAATTAATTAAAAATTAATGGCTGGGCGCAGTGGCTCACGCTTGTAATCCCAGCACTTTGGGAGACTGAGGTGGGTGGATCACGAGGTCAGGAGTTCAAGACCAGCCTGGCCAACACAGTGAAACCCTGTCTCTACTAAAAATACAAAAATTAGCTGGGTGTGGTGGCAGGTGCCTGTAATCCCAGCTACTTGGGAGGCTGAGGCAAGAGAATCACTTGAACCTGCAAGGCGGAGGTTGCGGTGAGCCAAGATCTCGCCACTGCACTCCAGCCTGGGTGACAGAGCTAGACTCTGTTACAAAAAAAAAAAATAGAAAAATAATTTAAATAGCCACAGGTAGCTAATGCCTACAGTACTGGGCAAATCAGTTCCTGAGAGAGATTACAGAGTTCCTTCTAAGATCCCCTAGCACTGAGCACAGTGCCTGATACATATTAGCCAGGTGAAATGAGAAATTAGGAAATGCAGCATATATATAGGAAGACAAAAAACCCCAGGCACACACACATATCGTTGAAATGACACTGAACTCATTAAGCTAATATGGAATGTAAAAGGAATTCACTTAGGAAAATAATCATCGCAAGTTCTTTGCTTGCTGACTAATTCATATAGGGGAAAAGTAAAAAAAATAAATTTTCTGTATGATTAAACTGGATTACCAAGCAGATAAGATCCTATAAAACCCATAAAAGCTTGTTAGATCCCTGCCAGGGCATGAGATCTTTAAGCCCATGGAGCGACTTCCTTTTAAGGCGACAGCCCCTCTGGGTGAGGCAGAAGCCATTCCCACCTCCCGCTGTGTGTTCCAAGCCCCCTCCCTGAGTCAGTGGCAGGCACTTCAGGGCAGCGGCCTGTCCTGTCACTAGTGTGTAGCTAAGGAAACCTGGCTGAACGCATTGTTACTATGGCTCCATGTGCCAGATCTCCGGGGCTGAGCATAACAGAAGAAGCTTAAGGACACTACATGCAACAGCCAGCAAGAGCAGGAGACGTCGGTGTTTCCAGAGTCCAGACCCACCATAGTAAGTGAGAAATGAATGCTGGATTTTCCCCATCAGGCAATTCACTGGCTTCCCTCATTTCCTTTTTATACTAACACCTGACCCATTAGAAAGTGGCCATATCTGTCATCACTGAGATATAAGAACAATATTTTTTCATAAACGTGAAATTTCTAAAGTAATAAAAATGGCGTGAATTGAGATGCTGTTTTTGAGTGAAACGTACAGACTATTGTGAAGTGAAAAAAGAATGTTTAAATGGTATGTGTAGCAGGAATCCATGACTGCAGAAATGAACATGTATGTATAGAATAGACGAGAATGACATATTAGTGTGTAAAAAGAGGTATCCTACAGAAGTAACGTTTTCAGTGATTTTTATTGTTTCTTTTGGCTTGCCTGTGTTTTCCAAATTTCCTCCAATAAATATGCATTACTTTTATGATGAAAAACTTTACATTTTTAAAAACTACATTCTCTATCTTGACTAACTAATCCTTTGGTAATAATAATAGTAACATAGTAATATAGCAGGAAGGAAAGAAAGAAGGAAGGAAGGAAGGAAGGAAGGAAGGAAGGAAGGAAGGAAGGAAGGAAGGAAAGAGAAAGAGAAAACATCCTCAGATAATTTGTCCTAAAGTCTCCACTTTTACCAATTTTGAAAGTTATTTGACAGTTCCTGTGAAATTGGCTGTTTTCACCAATCTATAATAGTCAAGAGGAACCATTTTGGTCAACTAGAGACAGATTACCCAGTTTCAAGATTTCAAATGAAATTAATTTAAAATAATAGTAAATGCTTTTTTATGTATAATACTCAGAACTCAGAAGATGATGAATTAATAATTGGTGTATTCATGTATTTATTCAACTGGTAAATGTTAGAAACCATGCGACATGCTAGAGATAAAAGAATGAATAAACGAACACAGATTTAACTATACATTTTATTTTTTAAACTTATATTTTAACTACTTCCAAAATGATTTGTGCTAGATTGTAGAAATTTTATTTTTTCATTTTTTACTTTTATTATTATTTTTTAATACAGGGTCTGGCTCTGTCACCCAGGCTTCAGAGCTGTGGCTCGTTCTCGGCTCACTGCAACCTCTGTCTCCCAGGCTCAAGCCATCTTCCCACCTCAGCCTTCAGAGCAGCTGGGACGGACTACAGGCACAGGTCACCATGCTCAGTCAATTTTTTTGTATTTTTGGTAGAGATGGGTTTTGTCATGTTGGCCAGGCTGATCTTGAACTCCTGGGCTCAAAGCAATCCACCTGCCTTGGTGGGATTATAGGCATGAGCCACTGCGCCCAGCCAGATTGCAGAAATTTTATAAGAAAAATATTTATTATTATAGACAACACAACATTATTAAATAGTCAAATGATCTATGAGATATAAAGGCATCAAAAACCTATTCAATCATTTTAGAAAATGGCATTGTAAGGATTTGAGAAGTCACCAGAAGAAAATCCAAATTATTCTCATCCCAGAATACTAGGAAAGACATTTTAAAAGTATGCCACTTTCATTCTGCTTTTTATTAGTTGATGGGTCTCAAACAAGCCATATCAACAACCTCTCAGATTTAATAGATTCATGTCATAGAGAAGTTTTCATATTATTTGAATTTCAAAGTTGAAAGACTAAATGCAAATACTCTGAAAGCAACATTGCTGGCAAACAGCTGGTTTGCATTTACATTTTCTAAGCTCCAATAGATCCTTACCTACCTTTTAAGGATTTTCTAAGGCCACCAGGACATTATATTTTTAAACATTGGCAGCTTACTACCATTAGAATTTTGTTTTGCCCACCTGTTCAATCGGTGGTGACCTATCTCTGAACTATGGTTGATCCTTCCTTTCTGCATACTTCCAGGCTATCTTTTGCAATCATCAAAGCCAGGGAATACTGAAGAACCAGGAACTTTGGGTTAACACACATGAGTGGCAGACCTCACTCTTCTTGACCCAGCTGCCCCTCTAAGGGGCTTTGAGAAAAGCACAAGAGAAAAAAAAATGATCCTGGGGCTAGGGTGGATACTGGCAGTCCCTCAAGAGGAAAGCAGAAGACCATTGGAAAGAGAGATCAGATGCTGCAAACCAAGTGAATCTGAGAAGACAGAACAATCGAATGACAAATCGGGGGCAGGTGAGGGCCAGAGTGATGGGAGAGGGCCAGGAGAGGTGAGAGGGAGCTGAGAGGAAGGTAAAGACTAGGATGGTTTCTGAACCCATTTAGGGACACTGAGCTCTACTTTCCATATGCTGTCTATGAACTATAGGCCTGTTCTTGGTGGGCAAGTGATAGGTCTTCTACCCCATACCATCTTGAACAATGCTATCTCTCATAGCTTGGGGTTTACCATTTATTTTAGAAAATTAACCCAGGTATTGTGATTTTATTTTTGACCTCTACACTGTCAATAGCCAACAAACAGGACTTTAATCCTATCATCAGAATTATTAGATACAATGCAATAACCAACCCAGGATTTGTCCTCATCCATGAGGGCCCTACAAGGGGAATCCTTTCGTTGTCCTTCTGAGTGTCACATTCCTTCAACACCTACAAGCTTCCCAAAGTGACTCCAAAACTGCCATGCAGCAGTAGGGACATGGCTCCTTATTTTCACAGTGATTAATATTTACTGAGAACCTGCTATTTACAGGCACTTTACATATATCATCCTTCTTCATGTGCGTAACAACCCTGTGAAGGAGGTAGCCATATCCCAGTTTAAAAGGATAATCTGAAATGCAGAAGGGGTCAGAAAGTCTGAAACACATACAGCTGCTACATGTCACGGCTGGGTTTGAAGCAGGCCCCAGCTCTTTTCCTTATGCTGTGATGTTGCTGTATTGTTCGGATCTAATGTTCTGTGGCCCATTTTACCATGGCATCACTGAATTAGCACATTATCAATTCCCTAATCACATGGCTGCTTCTTAGCCACACATAATTCCACTCTATGTTAGCGAGCTGGGCTCAGCAGTTACTTTGATCTTTTTTTAAAGGCTGCAGTGAACATCCAGTAATAATATATGAGCAACCTAATCTTTCAAAGTGGAAATATGTCTAATGGTCACAACCACCTCTCCTTTCAACTCCCTTACCCTCACATCTCCATTGCAATTATTCCTTAATTATTGAAACCTCTAGTCCATTGATGCTGTCACTCTTTCACAATTTTCACTACTCCCCAAACCTTGCTTCTCTTTTTGCCCAGCTTACAATTCATGACCCATTTCTAAAATCATTTAATTGAAAACATGCTCAATTTTCTGGCCCCACTCTCCCTATACTTACCTGGCTAGACTCCAACTCTTCATGAGCCTAACTAGCCATTTTCTCTATGCCTAGGGATTAATCACATCTGTTGTCCTGGCTGCACTTTAAATTTGCAATCTCAGGTCTCAAATAGGCCCTTAGTACTGTGAAAGAGTCCTACTAGTTTTCCCCAATAAAGTCCCCCTTTGAGTCTTTGAAATGATGATTTCACATTTCCTCTCTCCCAAAACCTCTCACACTGTCTCCCTCCCTATTCATAGCTGATGACTTAGACTCAAACTTCATTGAAAAAAAAATCTAAGATTGGACAAGAGTGCCTTCATCTCGTCAAATCTATGTACCTCAGTCTCTGTGCCCATATTGTCTCCGCCTTCCCTGTTTTTGAAATGGGAGAGATGTGTCTGCTCCTATTAGAGGTGAATCCTTCCAGTCCTACTCTGATCCTACCCACCCTCACCTTTCCAAGGCTTCTTGTTCTTACAGTTAAACTCCTTCTATTCTGCATCATCTATGGCTTTCTCCACATGGTGTCATTCCAGACAACATATATGCAAGTTCTGTGAACTCCCAAATTACAAAAACCAAAAAACCCTCAAAATACTTCCTTGGTTTTCATCTTTCTCTTTTTTGGTTACTCTATCAAGATTCTGTTTTTGTTTGTTGGTTGGTTTGTTTTGGTGGTCGTTGTTTATGTGTGTGTGGTTTTTTTGTTGTTGTTGTTGTTCGTTTGTATGTTTGTGTGTTTTTGAGACAGGTCTTATTATGCTGCCCAGGCTGGAATGCAGTGGCGGCCCCCTGCAGCCTTAACCTCCTAGGCTTAAGCAATCTTCCCACCTCAGCCTCCTGAGTAGCTGAGACCACAGGCACGTGCCACTATGCTTGGCTAAATTTTTTTTTTTTTTTTTTTTTTTTTTTTTTTTGTAGAGAAAGGGATATCATTATGTTGCCCATTCTGCTCTTGAACTCCTGGCCTCAAGTATCCTCCTGCCTTGGCCTCCCAAAGTGCTGGGATTACAGGCATGAGCCATCACACCTGGCTTCAAGCTTCTATTTAACCATTCACTGAATCTGCTCTGTTAAGGCCACCACAATCTTAATATTGCTAGATCCTATGTGCACTTCTCCTGTTTTCATTATACTCACCTTCTTCACAGCCACAACTGATCCAGTTGTCCAATTCCTTCTTGGAAAACTTTTCTCTCTTGGCTTTTATGATGAACGCTTTCCCATATCTAGCTCTGGCCAATCCTTTATTTCTTTTACTTTCTCTGATCTCAATACTGGACTGACTTCTAAATCTATGTGCAGTCTCTCCAGGTGACCTTGTCCAGTTCCTGACCATAAATGTCAGCTATGTGCCATTTGCCATTCATCCAACACCCTGAATTTCGAACTCACAATCAACTGACTACCTGGTACCTCCACTTGATAACAAACATTGATTTCTCTGGCACTTTCCATCAGGAGCCTGTCTAACAGCCACTCCTCCCTTCTTCTTTGCGATCAGAACCTTGATTGTATGCAGTTCCCAGGGGGCCATGGTCTTCAGGGTGACTGATCATCCAAGTGACACTCGATTAGTCATTGGCCCTATCATGGTAGCTCAATTCCTATTGTCAGCAATTGGTTTAAAAATTGGAATGCACATGTGACACAATTCTGGCCAATGAGTTGAAAGGAAAATCTGCTACAGAACTTCCTGGGATATTTTCCTTGCTATTAAAAAGGAATATGTAAGTCTCTTCCTTGTTTATCCTATATCCTATTGTCTATAAAGCCCTCTATCTTCAGGCCCTTGCTAATCTTTTTCATCTCATGCCATTCTTTCTTTGCTTACTCAGCACACTGGCCTCCTCTCTATTTTTCAAACCCACCAGGTGTCAGGGTCTTTGGCCTTGCTGGTTGCTTCCCCTGAATGCCTTTCCTCAAGTTCTTTGCATGGCTAATTTTGTATTTTTAGTAGAGATGGGGTTTCTCCATGTTGATCAGGCTGGTCTCGAACTCCTGACCTCAGGTGATCCACGGCCTCAGCCTCCCAAAGTGTTGAGATTACAGGCATGAGCCACCGTGCCCGGCCTGCTGAATTCTTTTATAAGTTCCAGGAGCTTTCTGGAGGAGTCTTTAGGGTTTTCAAGGTAAACGATCATATCGTCATCAGACAGTGACAGTTTGACTTCCTCTTTGCTGATTTGGATGCTCTTTTTTTTCTTTCTTTTGTCTGATTGCTCAGGATAGGACTTCTAGTACTATGTTGAAGAGGAGTGGTAAGAGTGGGCATCCTTGTTTTGTGCCAGTACTCAGAGGGAATGCGTTCGACATTTCCTCATTCAGTATTATGTTGGCTGTGGGTTTGTTATAGATGGCTTTTATTACATTGAGCTATGTCCCTTGTATGCCAATTTTGCTGAGAGTTTTAATCATATAACGATGCTGGATTTTGTCAAATGCTTTTTCTGCATCTATTGAGATAATCGTGGGATTTTTGTTTTAAATTTTGTTTATGGAGTGTATCACATTTATTGACTTGCATATGTTAAACCATCCCTGCATCCCCAGTATGAAACCTACTTGATAATGTTGGGTTATCTTTTTGATATGTTGTTGGATTTGGTTAGCTAGTATTTTGGTGAGGATTTTAGCATTTATGTTCATCAAGGATATCAGTCTGTAGTTTTCTTTTTTGGTTATGTCCTTTCCTGATTTTGGTATTAGGGTGATGCTGGCTTCATAGAATGAATTAGGGAGGGTTCTTTCTTTCTCTGTCTTGTGGAATAGTGTCAATAGGATTGGTACCAATTCTTCTTTGAATGTCTGGTAGAATTCTTCTGTGAATCCATCTAGTCCTGGACTTCTTTTGTTGGTAATTTTTTAATTACCATTTCAATCTCACTTCTTATTATTCATCTGTTCGGGGTATCTAATTCTCCCTAATTTAAGCTAGGAGGGTTGTATTTTTCCAAGAATTTATCTTTCTCTTCTGGGTGTTCTAGTTTATGTGCATGAAGTTGTTCATAGTAGCCTCGAATGATCTTTTGTATTTCTGTGGCGTCAGTTGTAATATCTCCCATTTCATTTCTAATTGAGCTTATTTGGATTTTTCTCTCTTCTTTTCTTGGTTAATCTTGCTAATGGTCTATCAATTTTATTTATCTTTTCAAAGACAAATTTCAAAGCTTTTTGTTTCATTTATCTTTTGTAATTTTTTTGTTTCAGTTTTCCTTTCTTCTGCTGGGTTTGGGTTTGGTTTGTTCTTATTTCTCTAGTTCCTTGAGGTGTGACTTTAGAAGGTCAGTTTGTGCTCTTTCAGTCTTTTTGATGTAGGTGTTCAGGGCTATGAACTTTCCTCTTAGCACTGCCTTTGCTGTATCCCAGAGATTTTGATAGGTTGTGTCATTATTGTTGTTTAGCTCAAATAATTTTTAAATTTACATCTTGATTTCATTTTTGACCCAATGCTCATTCAGGAGCAGGTTATTTAATTTCCCTGTGTTTGCATGGTTTTGAAGGTTCCTTTTGCAGTTGATTTCCAGTTGTATTCCACTGTGGTCTGACAGAGTGCTTGATATAATTTCAATTTTCTTAAATGTATTGAGGCTCTTTTTATGGCCTATCATATGGTCTGTCTTGGAGAAATTTCTATGTGCTGTTGAATAGAATGTGTGTTCTGCGGTTGTTGGATGAAATGTTCTATATATATCTGCTAAGTCCATCTGTTCCAAGATACAGTTTAAATCCATTGTTTCTTTGTTGACTTTCTGTCTTGATGATCTGTCTAGTGCTGTCAGTGGAGTATTGAAGATCCCCACTATTACTGTGTTGCTGTCTATATCATTTCTTAGGTCTATTATTAATTGTTTTATAATTTGGGAACTCCAGTCTTAGGTGGATATATGTTTAGGATCCTGATATTTTCCTGTTGGACAAGACCTTTTACCATTAGATGATGTCCCTCTTTGTCTCTTTTAACTGCTGTTGCTTTAAAGTTTGTTTTTTTTCTGATATAAGAATTGCTACTCTTGCTCACTTTTGGTGTCTATCTGCATGAAATGCCTTTTTCCACCCTTTTACTTTAAGTTTATGTGAGTCCTTATGTGTTAGGTGAGTCTCCTGAAGGCAACAGATAGTTGGTTGGTGAGTTCCTATCCATTCTGTAGTTTTGTATCTCTTAAGTGGAACATTTAGGCCATTTACATTCAATGTTAGTATTGAAATGTGAGGTACTGTTGCATTCATTTTGCTATTTGTTGCCTTTGTACTTTAGGTTTTTTATTTTTTGTTTTTGCTTTTTAACTTGTATTTTTGTTTTATAGGTCCTGTGTGACTTATGCTTTAAAGAGATTCTGTTCTGATGTGTTTCTAGTATTCATTTGAAGATTTAGAGCTCCTTTTAGCAGTCCTTGTAGTGGTAGCTTGGTAGTGGTGAATTCTGTCAGCATTTGTTTGTCTGAAAAAGACTGTATCTTTCCTTCGTATTTGATGCTTAGTTTCACTGGATACAAAATCCTTGACTGATAATTGTTTTGTTTGAGTAGTTCGAAGATATGGCCTCAATCCCTTCTAGCTTGTAAGGTTTCTGCTGAGAAATTTGCTGTTAATCTGATCGATTTTCCTTTATAGGCTACCTGGTGCTTCTGTTTCACAACTCTTAAGATTCATTCCTTCATCTTAACTCTGGATAACCTGATGACAGTGTGTCCAGGCAGAGAGCTTTTTGCAATGAATTTTTCCAGGTGTTCTTTGTGCTTCTTGTATTTGGATATACTAGCAAGGCCAGGGAGGTTTTCCTTGATTATTCCCCCACATATGTTTTCTAAGCTTTTGGAATTCTCTTCTTCCTCAGAAATACCAATTATTCTTAGGTTTGGTCATTTAACATAATCCCAGACTTCTTGAAGGCTTTTTTCATATTTTCTTATTCTTTTTTCTTTGTCTTTGTTGAATTGGGTTAATTTGAAGACCTTGTCTTTGAGCTCTGAATTTCTTTTACTTGTTCAATTCTATTGCTGAGACTTTGCAGAGCATTTTGCATTTCTATAAGTGTGTCCGATATTTCCTGAATTTTTTGTTTTTTCTTTAAGCCCTCTATTTCCTTGAATATTTCACCCTTCACTTTTTGTATTTTTTTGGGGGTTTCCTTAGACCGGGCTTCGCCTTTCTCTGGTGCCTCCCTGATTAGCTTAATAACTAACCTCTTGAATTCTTTTTCAGGTAAATCAGGGATTTATTTTTGGTTGGATCCATTGCTAGTGAACTAGTGTGATTTTTGGGGGGGTGTTGAAGAGCCTTGTTTTGTCATATTACCGTGGTTGTTTTTCTGGCTCTTTCTCATTTGGGTAGGCTCTGTCAGAGGGAAGGTCTAGGGCTGAAGGCTGTTGTTCAGATTCTTTTATCCCACGGGGTGTTCCCTTGATGTAGTAGTCTTCCCCTGTTCTTATGGATTTGGCTTCCTGTGAGCCAAACTGCAGTGATTGTTGTCTCTCTTCTGGGTCTAGCCACCTCTCAAGTCTACCTGGCTCTGGGCTGATACTGGGGGTTGTCTGCACGGAGTCCTGTGATGTGAACTGTCTATGGGTCTCTGAGCTGTGGATACCAGCGCTTGTTCTGGTGGAGGTGGCAATGGGTGGGTGCAATGGACTCTGTGAGGGTCCTTAGCTTTGGTGGTTTAATGCTCTATTTCTGTGCTGGTTGGCTTCCTGCCAAGAGGTGGCGCTTTCCAGAGAGCATCAGCTGTGGTAGTGTGCAGAAGAACCAGCAGTGGGCAGGGCCCTAGAACTCCCAAGATTATATGCCGTTGGTCTTCTCCTACCAGGGTGGGTAGGGAAAGACCATCAGGTAGGGGTGGGGCTAGGCATGTCTGAGCTCAGAGTCTCCTTGGGCGGGTCTTGCTGTGGGGGATGGGGGTGAGGTTCCCAGGCCAATGGAGTGATGTTCCTAGGCGGATTATGGCTGCCTCTGTTAAGTCATGCAGGTTGTCAGGGAAGTGGGAGAAAGCCAGCAGTCACAGGCCTCACCCAGCTCCCACTCAAACTGAAGGGCTGGTCTCACTCCCACTGTGCCCCCCACTAAGAGCCCTGAGTCTGTTTCTGGGCAGTGGGCAAGACAGGCTTGAGAACTTTGCTAGCCAGGCTACCCGCCACCCAGCTGCGAAAGATAAGAGCTTGTTTCTTCCTCTGCCTGTGATATCTACTCAGTGGATTTCTGCCCTCCGCCGAGTTCTGGCCACGAGGCTTCTCGCCCCATTCAAATTGTTACAAAGTACAGCTGGAGATTTCCTTCCCCCTGTGAAGCTTTCTGCCTCCTCCTCCTGCTCCTCTGGTCGCCCTCCCAGTGGATCCCTGTGGTGCCAGGCAGGAATGGGCTGCTTGGGGACCCAGCAAGCTCATGGGGCCTTTCTGCTGCTTCCTCTACCCCTGTATTTCACTCAGCTCTCTAAATTGACTCAGCTCCAGGTAAGGTTGGAAACTTCTCCCGCAAACAGACCTTCAGTTTCTCCAGTGGGGGTGTGTGTTCGGGAGAGGAGGCTCTCTTTCCCACTTTGCATTTGGGGCATTCAGTATTTGGGGTGTCTCCTGGGTCCTGCAGGAGCAGTCCACTTCCTTCAGAGGGTCTGTGCGTCCTCTCGGGACTGCTGGTTTGTTCTTGCAGTTGACCTGGAGCTGAAATTCACAATGCGAACCTCCACATGCTGCTCTGTCTGTCTGAGTCAGAGCTGCGATCTAGTCCTGCCTCCCGTCCACCATGATCCTCAAAAATAGAACATTTTAGATAATTTATTATAGCAACTCCAGATACTGATCCTCTCCCAGGGCTTATTATTATTGTTGTTTACTTGTTTGATTAGCTGGTTAAGTTTCTTTCCTCCAGAGCATATAGCGTTGGATGCTACATAATCTTGAGCATGTGCAGTCACCCTAACCACTACTCATTTCCTCCTCCCCCCAAAAGTGGTGATGGTTTTAGCCAGGATCTTTTTTACTGCTTATTTCCCTGATATCCCTATTAAGCATCTAGTTGGTCAGCTTCTATTGGTTAGCATCCACGAATTGCTTGCTAATTACTCTATTGTTTATGACTGTGTCCTGGGTCACAAATTAGTTCACAGTCTGACCTAATTAAAGTCAGATCTCTTTGGGGTGAGTTTTGTGGCTTATTCCAACTCCATGAGGACTCTTTTCAACTGTCTCTATATATATATTTCTCTTTCTCTCTGTTAAGCTTCTACCTGGTCTGCCATTTTGTTTATTGCTATCATGGAATTAATAGCCATGGTGGCAATAAACTTAATTGCTCACTATCAAAATTTCCATTATTTTCAATAGTGCACTTAGGCTTGAAATTCCTCACACTCCATTCCAAATAAAATCAATCCCCTTAGAGAGAGCTACAGAGCTCTTTGTTTTTAAGGTCTGCCTAATCCCCAGAGGCAGAACCTCTGATTGCAGATTTGGAACTGTAGGAGGGACAGCATCTACTTCCCTTGGATTAACACCAGAGTCTATGAATAGGGCACTTAGTGAGGGTGGTAGCCACCGGTCCTCTTGGATTGTTTCTCTTGGTATGAAACTTTTCATCCTAAAAGCAACTTGGATTGAGGCTGATTAGGACTCAGTAGTCTTGACTTATCAAGCCTGAGGTAAAACTTGCACTTTATGAGTTAGGGGCTTGGTGAAGAACAGGAGCCCCAGACCTCTTGTTTGCACTTATCTAAAGTAGAGTTTCTGCAGTAAGGAGATAGGAGAAAGTAAGAAATATTGGTGACCTGGGCCAGTCTGTGAGAAACTGTAACTCTACTATCATTTAGAAGAAAAATGAACTCATGTTCTTGGCCATACCCAGTAGAACCTCCATCACACTGAACTTGGAGGTGGAGAGCAAGTTATGGCTCGAATCCCAGAGAGTCGCTTTTCTTAATAAGATTTAGTTAATTTTCTTTAATAAACATTTCTACATCTTCAATATGTTGTTAGGATACCTTCCAGACACTTTAAATGGTTGTTGTTTTTACAATTTTCATTATGTATAGTTGTTTTGCTGGGAAGAGTGTCCACAGAGCTTCTCACACCACCTTTGGGAAGTGCTTCTCCCTGACATGATGAATTAGCTTCCTATGGTTGCTTTAACAAATTACCAAAAACTTGATGGCTTAAAACAATACAGATTTATTCTCCCACAGTTCTGGGGTCCAGAAGCCCAGAATCAGTTTCACTAGGCTAAAGTCAAGGTGTTGGCAGGGCTGGTTCCTTCTGGTGATAAGGCGGGAATTCATCCCTTGCCTCTTTTAGCTTCTAGAGGCTGCTGGCATACCTTAGCTTATAGCCACATAACTCAAATCTTTGCTTCATTGTCACATGGCCTTCTCTCTGACTCTGACTCTTATGTCCCTCTCCTAAGGAATCCTATGATTATGTCAGGCCCACCTGGGTAATTCAGGAGAGTCTCCCATTTTAAGATTTTTAACTTGATCACATCTGCAGTGTTCCCCTTGCCATATAAGGTACCATTTTCAGGTTCCAGGAATTAGTATGTAAACATCTTAGGGGAAGTGATTATTAGAATCTACGATTTTAATGTTTGGAAGTGATTTAGTCTTTTTAGATGAAAAAACCATAGCTTGGATTTGTTACAAACATACTGAAAATCATTTAACTAGTGTGAGATAGAGCTAGAATTAGGCCTCTGAACTCCTGTTTTGGGATATAGTTGAATGATCCAAAAAATAATAATAAAATCCATATTATTTATGAATCCTATTCCGAAACATAGATATAAAAATGGTGAATTATGGAGGCACAGATTGGGTTTTATCAAAACTAACTACCTGAGGTCAACTTAAAGTAATACATGCAATTCAATCATTGTATTCAAATTTCACCTTTTATAACATCCTTTGCCTTTTAAAGAAAAGGATTGGCTGCAAGAAAGATGTTTTCCCCAAAGTTAATTTAATTCATGTTCATGAATATGTGCAATAAAATGTAGTTATTACCACATGTGCTGTGAAATAAACATATGCACATTTAGTTAATTTATGGACAATGTGTCCTGTGGTGATACCAGATGAGAGAAAGCATCCACACGTTCAAAAGGAACATGGAAAATCTAGGTGAATTAACTGTGTGTGACATGTGAGGATTTCTCTCCCAAAATATTTTCACCGATTAGAGTTCACAAAGCGTGATCCCTCCAGCGCTTTTCTCTAGGGTTGTTTTCTCCCCCAGCACCTGAAGGACGTTCAGGGCATGCTAACATTTCTCTTGTGACATAAAATGACCCATGAGAAGAACTGATTAACGATTGCGCACAGTACTTTGGGGAAAAAAGTCATCATGAAAGTTGGAACAGTTCCCTTTAGCAACAATGTCTACGCTTAGAGTTTTTCAAAGCTATTTCACTAAAAAAAGAAAAAAGAAGTGAAAGAAAAAAAGAACAAACCTCCCTGCATGGATGCCTTTCAGAGGTTCACCCTCATCACTGAATAAGAAGATGAACAATAAGTTATTGTGAGTTATATACAATAGTTGCAGAGAAAGAATCTGGCCCTTGAAAGGGCTAGAATACACTGCCAGGTTTGACCTAACCCTCTTGTTAGCATGTACAATTACCTTTGTGGTATCAGCTCAGAGAGTGGGGAGAAAAAGGTAGCATGACGGTGTTTTCTGGGTGCAGAATAGACCCTTTTTTATTGTAGAATGTTCTTTGCCTGACTTACTGATTTACTACTATTCTGTAAAAACAGTGCAAGAGTCCATCAAACATTTCCTTAAACGACTGCATTTAAAGGTCTCCTTTAAAAGAATCACAAAATAAATCTGTTTAATCATGGAAAAACATTATTTGTTGTATTCTCAAGTGAGGGTCAAGCTCATTGAGAATAGGTTTTTGAGGTTTCAGCTTGGGTGGGAGTGATCTTTATGTTTATTCTGCTGAAAGTTCTATCAACTGCCTAGAACTCCCCAGCCCAGAAATAAATATGTAGAAGTAGTAGGTGCAACGCATGCTAAAAAATTATAGAACAAGGTTTCCAATCTGTATTGTATCCTATCTTTTAATTTTATGTGCATTCCCTCTTCAGGAAAGGACAAAACTTTTAGCTTTTACTGAGTACTGTTAGGAAATTCAGCCTAAAGAATCACTAGGTATATTAGTCAAATTATACTGAATTCAGTTCACAAAAAAAGTCGTAACAATCCCTACTCTTATGGAAGTAAGAGCTGTACTTACTGTTTATAATGCATAAGGGAAAATATCATTGATAGCATTTTCAAATCATGGTCTGTTCACTTAACTTTTAAGAATGTCTGTATTGAAGGATTTTATGTGTGTATATATGTGTACATATATACACACACATATACATATATGTATATATACATATATACACACATACATACACACAAAAATATAGAGATATCATGAATATTCAGGTCTGTTAATTTTATCAAACAACACATCTGTGGAACCAGCACCTAGGTCTAGACACAGCATTCTCAGGAACCTCCTTCATTAAATCTTTTAAAAAGGAATTTGATATTGCTTGTTTAGAAATGCGAAAGGCTAATCGAATAGCTGTTTTTCTGACACTTTTTTTTAGACAGTTTAGAGAGACCCAAAGTATCTGTCATACACTTTCAAACAGATGAAAAAGTACAGCCCCATGCTACCTTATTTTTTCCCTGAAAGGGAAGAGGAGATAAATATAACGCTACTTTTCCATTCAGTAAAGGAGGAGGAATTTATAGAAAACCACAAGAGAAATAACCGATTTGTGAAGAGGCCTGAAACATTTGTTTTAAATTGAAAGCCCCTCTAAGTCTGTGACCTTGGGGAACAAGGGCTGTGCACAGCCCAGGCAGCAGGAGGCCACCACAGGGGGAGGCAGAGGTGCCATCCCAGGCTCTGGGGCTATCTCTCCAGCTGTCACTCAGGCCTGTCTTGGTAGTGGTGAGGCCAGGGCCCAGCAGTCATGGGTTTCAACAAACCGCAGCCAGGCAAGGCTCTGGCAACCACCAGGTCAGAAAAACTTTTGGGACAAAGGAAGTCCTCTACTTAGATGATGACAGAACGATGAGTAGTAAGCCAGGGAGTCTGAAAAGAACTAGCTTAATAGGCTACACAGGACCTGAAGGCACTTGAGCAGGGGGCTCAATTGGAGAAGGCATGGAAGCTTCTAGAACCCCCCAGAGATAGCAGACCAGCTGTGTGGTGTAGGACCCATGATTGTTCGGTGACCACCCTGACATCATAGATACAGAAACACAGGCCTAAGGGATGTCCCCATTTGCAGGGGTGTCAATGGTGAAACTCCACCCAGAATACCCATTTCCTGGCTTTCAGAGCTCATTCTGTTCTTTATTATTACTCAAGTGGGATCATTTTTACCATTTGGTACTAATGAGTTGTGGTGGAAAGATGTTACATATAATTTAGGAGCCTGAAAAATGCAAGTTGAAACCAAGGATGAGGCAGTGTTGAAAGCCATTGGTTGAGGGAGTTTTGAAGGGTCAGTGTGAAATCATGGTCATATTATTACTCAGAGTTCATCATGCTCACTTTATCCTCAGTTGATAAGAAAAAATGAGGAGTAGGTGAAAATGAAAAGACCTCGCTACGCCCATTAACACTCTGCTCTGACATATGTGCGTGCGTGTATGTGTCTGGTATATGTGAATGTGTGCATGTGTATACATGTGTGTCCAACACTGTTAGCTCTATTGTGATTATTGTAATGCTGTTATTCACTTTTGGTCTACAGGACTCAGTTTTTCCACATAGCAATGAAAAATAATAAAAGTTGCATTGCAAGGGCAATTTGTGAATGCTGGGATACTTGCTTTTGTATTTGCCTTTAGATGGAGGGTACCTGTAACTTATTTGTAGAAGTGATTTTATGGTCTGGAGGTATTTTAAAACCCAGGTCATATGGCTAAATGTAATTAATCCTAAGCTAATGAGTATACAACTAAATAATGCAAATAATAATAATGCAATCCCCCTTTACCTTGAACAACAATTATAATAACTTCAGAAACTTATAAAACTTATGAAAACCTTATACTCTATTTGAATGTGCCCAGTTTATAGTAGTGACTCTACCTACTCAAATGATAGGCAATGACTCCTAAAAGTCCTGTAACTGAGAAGTAGTACTTTATTTTCTAAGCGAAAATGGGTGATGTGGGCTGTTCATATAAATCCACACCATCAGACTCTCTAGCTGTGGCTGGTGAGCTCTTTTTTCTACTTTAACAGCCAAGGTCATTGGTTTAATCTTTATATTAACCCTTTAGCGTTGCTCTATATCACAGTTATGGAATGGGTACATTTTCCTAGTTATCTGTTTCATAAATGAGCATTTCTGAAAATAAGGGAAACCAATGAAAATCAGGAGTGCTTGATAGCTTTGTAGGCAGTATTCGGATTAAGACTGATGGCAAATTTTAAGGATTATTTTAACTCAAAGATTTATGATTCTATGAGTTAACTACTTCTGAAAAGAACACTTATATTTGAGAATAGTTCATCTTGCATCCCTATTGACAGTAGAATGGTTGTGTCTTTTTCATATGTGAAAGGTGTTTTCAGTACATGTTGAAGATAAGAACAGCCAATGAGCATTGCTGGAGGTCCAATCCAAGTATAAGCCAAGTTTGTGCCAAAGATAGGTTGGGCTCTGAGGCACACAGGCCCAGGAGGAAAGGATGATTAATACCTATGTGCACACATCATACTCAAGGAATGATGAATTCTGAGCACCCAAGTCAGAACCAGGGAAACTGAATTCTGCCATCAAGTCCAACCTGTGAGTACAGGCAGCAAAGAGCAGGCCACGGCAGTCAGATCCAAAGCTGGCTAGACCCTGGAATGCAGATGGGAGAGACGAAGGAGGCAGGTGATATAAGAGGGTCTGCCACCATCTCTGTAAGCAGGAAGGCATGTCCAGGGGTGTGTTTTTAGCATCTGATGGGCCATGGGTGTGGCACACAGGCAAGAGTGTGGGATGGTAGCAGATATCCAATGTTATTGGAGAATGAGGCATTTCATTTGGGTGGACTTTCTAAATCCCAGAACAAAATTCTTTTAAATGCATACATTCAGCATTTGCAGGGATGCCTTTTGAGTGGATTGCACGCTTTCTCTCCTTTTTTTTTTTTTTTTTTTTTTTTTGAGACAGAGTCTCGCTCTATCACCCAGGCTGGAGTGCAATGGTGCAGACTTGGCTCACTGCAATCTCTACCTCCTGGGTTCAAGTGATTCTCTCACCTCAGCCTCTGAAGCAGCTAGGATTACAGGTGCATGCCACCACACCCAGCTAATTTTTATATATAGTTTTTTAGTAGTAATGGGGTTTTACCATGTTGGCCAGGCTGGTCTCGAACTCCTGACCTCAAGTGATCCACCCACCTTGGCCTCCTAAAGGGCTGGGATTATAGGCGTGAGCCACCGCGCCCGACCTCTCTCCTTTTTAAGTAGTTTATGAGTTTAATGTAAGCTTTACTAGATGACCAGCCCTGACTGTACTGTGCTTTAAAATAGCAACACCTTCAGGTTTATTCAGCTCTGACAGGCTTCTTGCCCATACAGGAAACGATAGAGTTTTCTCAGACTGCCACATAAAAAAAAATTCTTGTGTTATTTGTGTGTCTAATTTTTTTTCCTCTGGCAGGAAGACAGCATTTCTTATTACATCTAACTCTTCTCAGTGTGCCCATCTCTATTAGAGCTTTTCTCCTTCCCCGTCATCCACCAGCTTATTTCTGATTTATCTGTTTGGGGCTAGAAAAACAGATGTTTAGGCTCATTAAGATGGTGTGTAAAATAAGAGAGGCCATCCTCGCAAAATGTCTTAGGAATTCAGCACAGACACTTAGTGTGTGGACATCGGACTTCAAACATCTATTTTACCTACTCAGGACCCTTTTGGCGCCTTTGTGTTTTCTTTTGTTTTGTTCTGTTTGTTTTCATAGTTGAGCTTCAGAGGGATTATCTCTGAATACGTGAGGTCAGTGTGTGATCTTAAATGTTGTTGGACACTGTACATTTGCTGTCACGTCTTTTGTAGGACTGTGACTGGCATAGACTAAAGGCTTACCAAATATTTGTTGTACAAATAATATAATGATGAACGAGGCAGAGTGTGCAGTTTCTGCTCTGCTAAATTCAGCTGCATACACAGTTTAGCAGAAGGCAGAAAATATGTAAGTGTTAAGGGCAATGTAAGGGCAATGTGGATAAAAGCCAATGATGTTGATATTATTTTGTAGGGGGGTCACAAACTCAAGGTCAAGGGCAACAGTGGCCGGTGCAACTTTTCATTTTATGTTAGTGCCTGTGGGTCATGCATGAACTCTCCAGTTCACAGGCTGCACCATTGCTTTGTTATTTTACAGTTGGCTAAGTCATACGGTGAAGTTAGCTGTTTACTGTACCCTGAGGGTGTTTGGATTTTCAGGCCCCTGAGGGGCTAATAGAATCATTATTGAGTGTTTTTATCATACAAGGCAGTATCAGATGATGAGAAGCATATTCGAAACCCAAACTCTTGACTCCCCTCCAATCTCAAGCTTGCTCCTCTGCAGCCTTCCCCGGGGATGCCCCCTTCTAATGCCCAAAACCTTGGGGCTGTTCCTCTCTTTCTTTCATATCCAGCATTTGCTCCATCAGCAAATCATATCATTTTTGAAAGGTATAGAATTTAAATATTATCCCCATTGCTACCACCTTGATTCAACCCACTTGCCTCTGGCTCAGAATACTACAGTAACTTTGATTGTTCTAACAGCAGCCAGGGTGATCCTCTTACTGTGGAGGCAATCACATCAGTTTTCTGTCCAGAACCCTCTGTTGATTTCCCATCTCATTCAGCATAAAAGCGCAAGTCTTCTCCATGGCCCACTTCTCTTCCCTGTCTTTGCTGACCATATTTATTAGTCTGTCTTCTGCCTCAAGAGTGTAATCTTCTTGACAGAAGAGACTTTGATTATTCATTTTTATATCTCAAGTGTGTAGAATAAGGCCGTGTTTTAGGGGTTCAGTCAACATTTGTTTAAGGTACAAACAAATGAATAACTGAAAGGAAAAATAGGGAAACAGAATTATTCATTTAAGAAACATGAGGAGGTGTTGGTCAAACGATACAAACTTTCAGATATAATATAAACATGTTTTAGGGATCTAAGGCACAGCATGAATGGTGATGAATGTGTTCATTAATTTGATTGTGGTAATCATTGCACAATGTAAACATATATCATATTATGCTATATACCTTGGATATATACAACCCTTATTTGTTAATCAAATATTTAAAATAAAATTTGTTTTAAAAACTACGTGGCTGGGTGCAGTGGCTCACATCTGTAATCTCAGCACTTTGGAAGGCTAAGGTGTGAGGATTGCTTGATCCCAGGGGTTCATGGTTGCAGTGAGCCATGATCACACCACTGCACTCCAGCCTGGGTGACAGAGCGAGACCCTGTCTCTCTTTCTCTCTAATTAAAAAAAGTTACCCCTGCCAATGTATTAACATGTTAATAGATGTGGTTATTAGTTAACATGTGTTAACTCTAAGCCAGGCACTGTTCTAGGCCCTTGGAATACTCCAGTGACCAAATCAGAAGAAACTTTCTCTTGTGAAGGTCAACAGGCAATGAATAGAGATGAAGACAGCAGATAAGGAAAGTAGTTAGGAGCCCAGTGTCTGATGTCAGTTCACCTAGGTTTGAATCTCTTCCCTGCCGCTTACCAGACTATGTTCAACAAGTTACTGAAGCCTTGATTGCTTTGGTTTCTCTCCATCTGTAAAGTTGGGGTAACACTCCTATTGCATAGTGTTGGTGGGGATTATGATAGAACGATGGTAGAGCGCATATAAAGCACTTGACGTGTGGCAAGAATTCATAGATATTGACATTAATAGAGCAAATGAAGATATGGAAGCTAAACAGTAGTGGCTACAGAGTGGAGTACAACCCACAGGAGGCTTTAGGAGGGAAGCAAGGACCCAGTGCCTGAAGTTGCGGTGCTCAGTTTAGCACTTTCAAGTTCAACCTAAGGAAAGAAAATCAGCTCATAGAAAAGAAAACTGGCCTTGCTCTGTGAGAAACTCATGTATACCTGGATCATAGACACGTGGAAAAGGCACATAATAGCAGCAGAGTTTTTGATGTTGTAAGAAAAGCTAGAAAATGTACTCCTATCTTATTGAAGAAAAGAAGCATTTATATTGAAAAGGTATACTTTACCATCTTTCTCATCCTTCAGAGAAACAACAGAAAAGAAACTAGAAATTTATTTTATCATTTTAAAATTATAGAAATTATATATTTAAAATACTTGTATTTTAAAAGTATATTTTGTAATTTTGTAAGTTATAAAATTTGTTTTGCTAACTGTAAAAATTGGAATTGAGAACAGAATTAAATGGAATTAGAAAGTTGTGGAGTTCCATTAACATTAAAAAAGGCCTTTTTTTGTTGAAATGCCCTTTGAAAACATTGCATGGGGAATCACTGGTGGTGTTGCTATTCCATCTAAAACGCAATCACTTGTGGGAAAATATAGTTTCCTCTGGAAAAGCAGCTCTGTTGTAACTTAAACTCTGAAAGTAGCTAGTCCCTTTTTGCTCTTTTAGTGCAGTACACTCGAATTTAAAGCAGAGTTAAAAGAGAGTCTAAATTATGGAATAGCATGGTCACATATGTATATATTGTGCATCTGAATATTTATAAAGCTAAGGCTTTTGGAGATACTAAGTTCAAAGGATTCCCTTGAAGGGCTGGGCACGTCTATTCAAACTCGGAGTTACTAAAGCCAGAATTTACATGTAGGATAAAAGTCTTATAACCAATGTTTCAAAAAAGGAAGAATTGGCAAATCTGTGATCAGTCTTGGTGAGAATTCTTTCGCATTAGTTATGCCCAAGGCGGCTTGACCATCCATTTTGCCAAATCTAGTCCATCCCTGGGGGATGAGCAGGGAAGGGAGAGGCAGAGATGGCTGTGTGGGCTCCAGCCTCACCCACCATCCTGCCCACAGAGCACTGGGAATTGGCTTTGGGAAAATGGCAGAACAAGCACCTGCAGTCTTAGATCATTCTTTCCTGGATCACAGCCTGCCTACCAACAGCCAGGCTTCCCCGAGGAACCATCTGGAGATGGGAATACTCTCTTAAACTTCACAGAGCAAATGCAGACAAGAAAAGAGGGCCCAGGCCTCTCTCAACTGTCTTGTGAACTGATTACAAAAGGCCAACTTAGAAATTGAAGTTTGTTTATGGTGCGTTTAACATGCACTGGAAAGAATTGAAAAGGGCTATAATGTGTTTTAACTTTGTTGTATGTTTTGCGTATAGAACTTTTACATTTTAAGTCAAATTGATAATCTTTTCCTTTAGGTTTTGCGTTTTGTTTTATTTGGAGTAGAAAGTTGGAAAACTAGTTTTATATATATATATACATATAGTTGAAAAGCATGTATCCCTTACCCAGCAATTCTACTTCTACAGATATATTCTAGAGAAACTCCTGTACAAGTACACAGGCAAACACATACAAAGGTGCTCTTTGCAGTATTTTTTTAATAGTAAAGAAGTTGAAAATGATCTAAACGTCACTGAATGGGGAAATGAGTAAATAAATTGAAGCAAATTATAGAATGCTCTTACAATGGCAGGGCAAAGACTGTTAACCCATCACCAAACCTGTTTCCTATTTTGGGGTAAATCGTTTCACATTGATTAAGTCAGTTGATGAATTTCACTCATTCAGTGAAATTCAGTGAATGGCTATTAGGTTTTAAGTACTGTGCTATGTACCATGGATGAGGCAAGAAGCTCATAGCTTAGCCATCTTTGTACTTTACTAGCCAAAATATGATGTTGAAGCTTATTTAGGCTTATAATTAATTAGGTCATTTTAGCAGTTGGTTTGGTCTTGGAGTCAGTTATTAAATTATTAATATTCAAATTGATGTTAAATTATTTTACCAAGTATAGGTGTGCTGATGCCAGCCCCTCCCACAGTCTCATCACAAGGAGAAAGAAGAGTTATAAAATCACTCCCACTAAGGTCTTTGTAGAGTCTTAACATGTTGCTCCAACCTAAACAGCAATCTGCATTTTAAGGAGGAAATTCTTAACCCAAAGCAATGGTATTGCAAGTATCACTAAGGGCACTGCAAGTATCAGATTCTTCTGTCTGCCCCTTTTTTTTTTTTTTTGAGATGGAGTCTCGCTCTGTCGCCCAGGCTGGACTGCACTGCAGTGGCGCGATCTCGGCTCACTGCAAGCTCCGCCTCCCGGGTTCACGCCATTCTCCTGCCTCAGCCTCCCAAGTAGCTGGGACTACAGGCGCCCGCCACCACGCCCAGCTAATTTTTTGTATTTTTAGTAGAGACGGGGTTTCACCGTGGTCTTGATCTCCTGACCTCGTGATCCGCCCGCCTCGGCCTCCCAAAGTGCTGGGATTACAAGCGTGAGCCACCACACCCGGCCCTGTCTGCCCCTTAAAACCCTTTTCTTTCACCTGAGTGAGTGGTTCTCACTTGCAGCTGCACAGTAGAATCACCTGGGGAATGATTCTAAGAAGACTGATGCCTGCTCTCCAATCAAGAGCAATTAAATCAGAATTCCCAAGGGTATAGCCTGGCACTTGGAACTTTCTAAAAGCTCCCCTAGTGACTAATGGGCAGGCTTGGCTGAGATCAATCAAAATGTCCATTGTAAGTAAAATCCCACACTTCTCTGACACACACACAACCACAGAGAGACAAATAGGAAGTTACAAAAGCAGTTCTTAAATTTTGGGGATAATTGTCAGAAAAAGTAGAGATTGGGGAAATAATTGAGAGAGCAGGCTCAGGGGTCAGATGAGATAAGTTTGTGTCAGCACTGCACACACTGGCTGTGTAAGCTTGTACATCAACCCCTTTCCTGTATAATAGGGACAACAACGACACCTACCTCTCACAGGACCCTTATGAATATTAAATACATAGAAGAGTGCATCTTCATTACTGTTGCATCCTTCAAGTACTGCTTCAAATTTCAGCTGCTCTGTAAAATCTCTTTTGCCTCATGCAAGAAGAATAAACCACTCCATTCTCTGGCCTCACACAGCATCAATCAAGATTAATATTATTTACCTATGTATCACGTGGCATTGCAATTGATAGAGTTTCTTGTCTATCTTCCCATCACGATCATTTTCTGTTAAGCATGGTGCACTTCTGAAAGAAAGAAGATCATTTTATTATGTTAAGGAAATACCTATCAATTCTTACTGTTTTGAAAGTTTTTATTTGTCCCCCTTCCCCCTTTTCACTCTCTAGAAAAATAGAAGCCATAAGATGGGCTCATCTGCAAGCTCCCACCACCTCTACCTGCCACTTGCCTCTGTGTCCATGTACTCTGCCTTCCCTCTATTACCACAGATAAGCTGCCCATTCTCCTGCTAAAGGCCAACGCCTCCACTTGTCCAAGAGATAACATCCCCCTCTTGTCTACAGTAGACACCTGCCTTGCGGGTTTGACTGATGTCAGTGAAGTGTCTGGTTTTGGTGGCACCTCAGAACCAAGAGGCAGATAGTACCCAAGACTGCATAGGGACACTGGAGCTCTGTAAAATTCACCTATTAACTAGGCAGTACCCACTAAAGTGAATAAACAGAAATTCTGTGCCCGTCAGGGCCTCAACATAAAGTTAACATTAACATTAAATATTATAGCTAATTAAAGTCAATATTAGCAGCTAGGGAAAGAGCAAGGCTGACTCAGAGCTTGTGAGTCTTACTAGCCATATGAGTTATTGAGAAAGTTATTTTACCTCTCTGAGCCCCCTTTTCCTCCTTTGTGAAATAAATTAGTCCTTATTTTAAAACAGCTATACTGAGTTACATAATGTAAATTATATTGAGGTATAATTTACATACAGCATACTTCATCCTTTTTAGTGTACAGTTCTAAGTTCTGAAAATCCCATGTTCATGTAACCATCACTAGATTCAAGATAGAGAACATTCCTGTCACTCCAAAGAAATCACCTTGTGCCCCTTTGTAGTCAACTACAAGTCAACCTCACCACCAGCTCCTGGGAAACAGAAATCTGTTTTCTGTCCCTGTAGTTTTGCTTTTTTCCAGAATGTTATTATATAAGGGAATCATAACATATGTGTCCTTTTTATTTTGAAATAATTGTAGATTCATATGCAATTTAAGAAATAACTCAGAGAGATCCCCCTATACCCTTTACTCAGTTTTCCCCAATGGTAACATCTCACAAAACTGCAGTACAATATCACAACCAGGTTACAGATATTGATCTGGTCAAGACACAGAACATTTCCATCACCACCAGGATCCACTTCCCTTCTACTCTGCCTCCTCCTTAACCTCTGACAAACTTGAATCTTGTCTTCGTTTCCATAATTTTGTCATTTCAAGAATGTTATGTAAGTGTAATCATACAGCATGTAACCCTTAGGGATTGGCTTTTTTTTACTCAACATAATTCTTTGGAGATTCATCCAGGTTGTTGTGTGTGTCAGTAGTTCATTCTTTTTTATTGTTGAGTTGTTGTAAAATAAATTATTGCAAGGATTAAATGATACAAAGCTTAGCACAATGTCTGCCTAAATATCAACTATTATTATTGATTCATCAATAATATTAATTAAATATTTTCCTTAGAGACTTCCCCTACCACCTTGTCTAAAAATACTCAGCTATGTTACCCTCTTTCTCTTACTCTGCTTTGTTGATTTACTTCATAAGCCTTCTCACTATCTCACATTGGTGTGTGTGTGTGTGTGTGTGTGTGTGTGTGTGTGTGTGTGTGGAGGGGGTGAGGTGTAGTCTGTCTCCCCTACTAGAAGTAGACTTCTTGAGGACAGGAACTTAATTGGTTCACCACTGGGTCTGGAATGGTGCCTGCTACCTGGTAGGCATTTAATAAATGTGTGTAGAATATACACATTCACATGAGTGAATAATGATCTTCCACATATAACTTTAGGCAGAATCATGCTAAAATCACTGAAATAAAGAATAATTTATTTTAAAAAAATCTACCTGAGTAAACTCCAGTTTTAACAACTTACACTGTTAATATTTTCTTATGACAACTCAAGTTCTAACATTAAGAAATAATTTATGACACTAGGCTGGGCGCCATGGCTCACACATGTAGTCCCAGCACTTTAGCAGGCCAAGATAGGCAGATCACTCGAACTCGGAAGTTTGAGACCAGCCTGGGCAACATGTTGAAACCCTGTCTCTACCAAAAATAGAAAAATTAGCTGGGTGTGGTGGCACACACCCGAATCTCAGCTACTGAGGAGGCTGAGGCAGGAAGATCGCTTGAGTCTGGAAGGCGAAGGTTGCAGTGAGCCCAGATCATGCCACTGTACTGCAGCCTGGGCGACAAGAGTAAAGAGTGAGACCATGTCTCAAGAAAAAAGAAAAAAAAAAAAGAAAAGAAAAATGTATATGGTTCTGCTATATGGCTCTCTTCTGAACGTTGTCCAGAATCTTCACATCCTTCTCTGGCTTGGAGTTCAGAATTGGAAAGGTGCTTCTAATTACTGCAAAGGGAACTGAATTACCTCACGCACTCTACTCTGCTTCTCCTATTTCTATATCCAGGAATTGTGCTCGTATGTTTTACTGCATCATGTTGCTGACTCATGGTCAGCATGTGACCCACAATGACCTCATCTTCTGCATTCACCCATCCCCATCTCTCATCTGGTGAGCAAGAAGCTTGTTCTGCTACCTAAATTTCTCCCTTTTAGCTGAGCCTCATTTTGTTTGGCCACTATTACGGACTGGATTGTGCCCCCCTGTATTTATCGGTTGATGTCCTTTCCCCCAGTACCTCAGAATGTGACGGTGATGCAGATAGGGTCTCAACAAAGGTAACTAATTAAAAATGATGTCATTAGATTGGGCCTTAATCCAATATGACTAATGACCTTATAAGAAGAGGCGATTAGAACCCAGAAATCAACAGAGGGAAGACAGTGTGAAAACAGGGAGAAGATGGCCATCTTTAAGCCAGGAAGAGCCTCAGAAGAAACAAACCAAACTTAACAATACCTTGGTCTTGGACTTCCAGTTTCCAGAAGTATGAGAAAATAAATTTCTGTTGTTTAAGTAACCCAGTCTGTGATACTGTGTTGTGGCAGCCTTATCAAACTAATATAGCCACTTTGCCTATTTGCCAAGCACACTTTCAAGTCTGATTCTCTCTCCCAAGGTGCTAGACTCTGCAGTCTGCCAAGTCTGTTCTACTTTAGTTAACCTCTGTTAACAGAAGAGAAACACTGTTCTCTTCTGGGTTTGTGAAAATTAACTTTAGAAGGAAAACACCCCAAAAGGAATGGGCACAAAGTCTATTGCATGTGATAGTATCATGGAGAGTAGATTAATCTTGAACTCAGTTCATGGATGACTACTCTGCAGGATGTCTGGAGAAGCAGCTTCTCCAGATGTGCTGAGCTGGAGGTCAGCATTTAAGGTGTCACCCAGAGACCTGGTAATTGAGGATTTGGGATGTAGGGAGTTCATCAAGGGAATGTGTCTGTGCTCAGTATCAAGAACTGAGCTATGGAAATTCCCAGGGCTGGTGGAGGCAAGAGCAAGAGAAGTTGGAAATGGAGCAGAAGAGGCAACTGATGAGGCAAGAAGAGAACTAGACAAATGTGTAGGAAGCTTAACAAGGAATAAACAGAAAAAAAAGAGGACGTCCCTCACCCCATCCTTCAATCAGTCTCCCTACTCCCACTGGCCACTGATGACTTGCCTCGATAAACCCAATGGACACTTTTTTTAGACACTTTTTTTTTTAACCCACCAGCAGCAACTGACATTAATAATCATTCTCCTTCATTCTGGAAACCACTCTCTTCCTTTGTCCATGATACTCCTCTCTGCTTTCCCCCTTGTCCTTCTGTCTCTTCTCCCAATGCTTCCCCCTGTCTTCTCCCTTAGTTGCCCCTCAGCTGCCAGCTCTATTTAGGAATCTGCTTGAATCCCATTTCTAAAGGAGCCCGTTTAGACTCCACACCCTCCTCCCACATCATCCATCTCTTTCATAGGTGGGGTCCTGTGAAAAAAGTGAAAGTATTTCCAAATACTTTCTCTCTTTCCAATGTTTCCTTTTCCTATGACCTGTTGACAGCAAGATTCTATTGATATTAAATATTTTTTCTAATAAGCTAATTTAATTTATGCATGCATTCAATCATCTGTTCATTCCCTTAACAAATATGCATAAGGTTTTATGTGCCAGACACTATACAGAGCACTGCACTACAATGTTAATTATCAAATGAGGCTCGTTTACATTTTGCCAGAAGCCTTCAATTCCGAGGTCCAAAGAAGTAAGTCGTGATCATAGAGTTAACATTTTTGTTGCAGTTTACATAATGCTTTTGTGTAATTTATGCCATATAATGCTCATAACAACTGTAAGAAGTAGATTGGGCAGGTATTGTTTTAACCTCAGGAAACCAAGGCCCAGTGATTCCCACTAAAAGATCTAGCTAAAAAATGGTAGAGTCAAAACACACACAGGTCTTTTGGCTCCTAAGCTAATCTTGATTTCTTTTCTACCCATCACAATGTCAGAACCAGCAGTAAGAGTGCTTTAAAGTCTAGAAGGAGAACAGGACTTATGTGGTGCATTGACTTTCTGTTGCTACTATAACAAATTACCACCAACTTGGTGCCTTAAAACAACAGACGTTTATTCTCTTAAAGGTTTTGGATGTCAGGAGTCCAAAATGAGCGTCTCACTGGGTTGAAATCAAGGTGTCTTCAGGGCTGCGCTTCCTCCAGAGCTTCCCTTTCACTGCATTCTCCTATATTCTGCAATCTGTCCTCGTTCCATGGCTCATGACATTGCTCTTTCTCCCCTGCTGCCATCATCCCATCGCCTTCCTCCTCTTCTAGCAGACCTCTCTCTGTCTGCCTATAAGAACACTTGAGACTACATCACAGGACCCACTCAGATAACGCAGGATAATCACCTTACCTCAAGATCCTTAATCTATTCACATCTGGAAGTCACTTTTTTTTTTTTTTTTTTTTTTGAGACGGAGTCTTGCTCTGTCGCCCAGGCTGGAGTGCAGTGGCGCGATCTCGGCTCACTGCAAGCTCCGCCTCCCGGGTTCACGCCATTCTCCTGCCTCAGCCTCTCCGAGTAGCTGGGACTACAGGCGCCTGCCACCACGTTCGGCTAATATTTTTTTGTATTTTTAGTAGAGACGGGGTTTCACCGTGGTCTCGATCTCCTGACCTCGTGGTCCACCCGCCTCGGCCTCCCAAAGTGCTGGGATTACAGGCTTGAGCCACCGCGCCCGGCCTGGAAGTCACTTTTGCCATATAAGGTAACTTTCACAGGTTCCAGAAATTAAGACCTAGATGTCTTTGGGGCCATTATTCAACCTACCACATATGGTAGCCTTTAAACTCTATACATGGGGGACATTTAAAAAATATATCCATAAAGTCATTCCAGCTCTAGACTCCCTTTTCTGTTTCCCTGCATTTAGATCAGTTCATCAGAGCTTCATTCATTCAGCCAAAAAACATCATGGGGATTCAGGCACCATGCTAGTTACTGGGCATATAACAAGCAGATAACAGTGGTGAAGATAAAAATAAGATCTGATTCGAGTTTACGTTACCTGAGTGACTCAGCAAAGGTTTCCTAGACATAAAATTGCTTGACCTAAGCCTTGAATAGCAGTAGGAGTTTGTTAGGCAGATATCAAAAGAAAGAATTCTAGAAAAATGGATAGAGATGGTCCAAAGCCTAAAAGTGTGAAATCCACAGTGAATTCCATCCAGGCTGTGAGTAGTGGTTCAGTGTTGTTGACAGTGGGAGTGTGTGTGTGTGTGTGTGTGTGTGTGTGTGTGTGTGTGTGTGTATGTGTGAGGGACCTTACAGACTCAGATAGAACTGGTTAATTGTAGGAAATGATATACTTTCTTCCAGGTTGTTCATTCATTTGTTTTAACAAGAAGCATTTGACTTACTCTAAAAAATTTTAATTTTGCTATCTCTCCATCTAAAGCCACAGTATTTTGCTTATTTCTTTAGTTGGCAGTGAAAAGAAAAGCCCTCTACCTTACTGAACACACACAAAAACCTTTGAATAGGTACAATTATGTTAAAGGCTAAGATGGCAAAACAAGCTTAATAAGCACTCTATCCCTGGATGGAAATTTTTTGCTGTTTCGTGACGAAAATACTCCAATGGATAGAAGTTTACTCTTAAATTCCACCACACAGAATAAAGAGAAAGCAACCAAAGAGGAAATGTTAGGGATCAGAACTGGCAAGCAAAGGAAATCCAAATGTATAAAGAACCATTTAAATCAGACTAGCATAAAATGAGGTCCATTCTAATCTAACTTTTGAATGCATCGCTATTGCTCTCTAAGGAAATGGGATCGGGCTCATTTTCCAAGACCGCTTGACTGGAAAAATAAAATCAAATAAATATTTTAGCAGTGCTCATGGTTATGACTGTGTGTGTGTACGTATGTGTATGAGTAACAGACAGGAGAGAAAAAGAGAAAGGGAGTCAATCCTTTACTTCTCAATCATATTTTGGAAGCATTCTTATTATGTTTTGTTCTTTAAGGCAATATACTATAAATGTTCTGAAATGGAATACTGGAACACTGGAGCTAAAATGATGAGTGGGATTAAACTTAACCATCTGAACTCAGCTACATAGTCGAGGATTCCAGTGTGGACAAACTTCCTTCATCCCAGTCCCTCCTCATCACTGTATTCCTCACAGCCTGTGCTTAAGTCTTCCCATCCTAAACAAAACAACCCCTCCTAAAACCATCAAAACACCAAAGGCTTCCTTTGATCCTGTTAATCCTCTTCTTGCCCTGATTAGTAATGTTTTTAAAAATTATTTATCTTCGTGGTCTTCTTGCCCTCATGATCTAATCATATCATAACACCTATACATACGATTTCTGTCTCCAGTACGCCACTAAAATTGCCCTTTAATAACATTTCTTCTTAATCACCAAATGCAATAGCTTTGCTACAATTTTTGTCCTGTTTGACTTCCCTGGTATTTGAGGTTAAAACTTTGTCCTTCCCTTGACGTCCTGCCCTGCTTTATACTGGTTCTCTTCGTTCTCCTCACTTTCCTTCTCTGCTTCTTTGACTCCTGTATGCCCCTAGAAATAGGTGTTACTCAAGGGGTCTCTGCTTTCCTTAAAGACGTTACTTGAGAATCTCTCACCCCCACAGTTGTGACTGTTAAAGACAAGTAGCTTCCCAGTTTTCCTTCAGTCTGAGCCTCTGCTGTCCTCTCAGATTTCTTATGCCCAAACCAAACCCAACACCTTCTTTTGAAGCTAGCTGAGCCTTGAGACTTCCTTATATCTAATCAATGAGACCTCTATTCTCCCAGTCCAAACTAATAACCTTGGAAGTTTCTGTGGTTTCTTCTTAACCCCCGATTAGTGAGATGCCAAGCCCAACGGTGTCTCCTTTACTCTTCCCCTTGGGTCCCCTCCGCTTCCATCTATATGATCACCACTTCAATTCAGCCTCTCATTGCCTTTCCCCTGTACCACAATCCTAGTTTCCTAATCATCTCCTCATCTTCATTCTTCTCTTTCTTTGATCCATCCTTAACCCACTGCCAGCTGTAAAAAACGTTTATAGTCTTGTGTTGTTTGATAAATGAAGGTGCAGGGTCTGTTCCAAGATGGCCGAATAGGAACAGCTCCAGTCTGCAGCTCCCAGCATGATCAATGCAGAAGACGGGTGATTTCTGCATTTCCAGCTGAGGTACCTGGTTCATCTCATTGGGACTGGTCAGAAAGTGGGTGCAGCCCACAAAGGGCAAGCTGAAGCAGGACGGGATATCGCCTCACCCAGGAAGTGCAAGGGATCAGGGGATTTCCCTTTCCTAGCCAAGGGAAGCCGTGACAGACTGTACTGGGAAAATCGGGACACTGCCACCTAGACACTGCACTTTTCCAACAGTCTTAGCAAATGGCACACCAGGAGATTAAATCCCATGCTTGGCTCACCAGGTCCCATGCCCACAGAGCCTTGCTCACTGCTAGTCCAAGATCGAACTGCAAGGTGGCAAGCCTGGCTGGGGAAGGGGCATCCGCCATTGCTGAGGCTTGAGTAGGTAAACAAAGCAGCCAGGAGGCTTGAACTCAGTGGGGCCCACTGCAGCTCAACTAGGCCCACCTGCCTTTGTAGACTCCACCTCTTGGGACAGGGCATAGCTGAAAAAAAGGAAACAGAAGCTTCTGCAGACTTAAATGTCCCTGTCTGACAGCTCTGAAGAGAGCAGTGGTTCTCCCAGCATGGTGTTTGAGCTCTACGAACAGACAGACTGCCTCCTCAAGTGGGTCCCTGACCCCCATGTAGCCTAACTTGGAGACACCTCCCAGTAGGGGCTGACTGACACTTCATACAGCCAGGTGCCCCTCTGAGACAAAGCCTCCAGAGGAAGGATCAGGCAGCAATATTTATTTGCTGTTCTGCAGCCTCCGCTGGTGATACCCAGGAAAACAGGGTCTGGAGTGGAGATCCAGCAAACCCCAACAGACCTGCAGCTGAGAGAACTGACTGTTAGAAGGAAAACTAACAAACAGAAAGGAATAGCATCTACATCAACAAAAAGGACATCCACACCAAAACCCCATCTGTAGGTCACCAACATCAAAGACCAAAGGTAGATAAAACCACAAAGAAGAGGAGAAACCAGAGCAGAAAAGCTGAAAATTCTAAAAACCAGAACATCTCTTCTCCTCTAAAGGATTGTGTCTCCTCACCAGCAATGGAACAAAGCTGGACGGAGAATGACTTTGACAAGTTGACAGAAGTAGGCTTCAGAAGGTCAGTATTAACAAACTTCTCCTAGCTAAAGGAGGATGTTCGAACCCATCTCAAAGAAGCTAAAAACCTTGAAAAAAGATCGGATGAATGGCTAACTAGAATAAACAGTATAGAGAAGCACTTAAATGACCTGATGGAGCTGAAAACCATGGCACGAGAACTGTGACGCATGCACAAGCTTCAGTAGCCAATTTGATCAAGTGGAAGAAAGGGTATCAGTGATTGAAGATCAAATGAATGAAATGAAGTGAGAAGAGAAGTTTAGAGAAAAAATACTAAGAAGAAATGAACAAAGCCTCCAAGAAATATGGGACTATGTGAAAAGACCAAATCTACGTTTGATTGGTGTACCTGAAAGTGACACGGAGAATGGAACGAAGCTGGAAAACACTCTTCAGGATATTATCCAGCAGAACTTCCCCAACCTAACAAGGCAGGGCAACATTCAAATTCAGGAAATACAGAGAATGCCACAAAGATACTCCTCAAGAAGAGCAACCCCAAGACACATAATTGTCAGATTCACCAAGGTTGAAATGAAGGAAAAAATGCTAAGGGCAGCCAGAGAAAGGTCGGGTTTCTTTCCCATCAGCCTAACGGGATCTCTTGGCAGAACCCCTACAAGCCAGAAAAGAGTGGGGGCCAATATTCAACATTCTTAAAGAAAAGAATTTTCAACCCAGAATTTCATATCCAGCCAAACTAAGCTTCATAAGTTTTATTTCATAAGTTTTATTTCATAAGAAATAAAATCCTTTACAGACAAGCAAATGCTGAGAGATTTTGTCACTACCAGGCCTGCCGTACAAGAGCTCCTGAAGGAAGCACTAAACATGGAAGGGAACAACCAGTACCAGCCACTGCAAAAACATGCCAAATTGTAAAGACCATCGATGCTAGGAAGACACTGCATCAAGTAACCGGCAAAATAACCAGCTAACATCATAATGACACAATCACATTTACAGATAACAGTATTAACCTTAAATGTAAATGGGCTAAAGATCCCAATAAAAAGACACAGACTGGCAAATTGGATTAAGAGTCAAGACCCATCAGTGTGCTGTATTCAGGAGACCCATCTCACATGCAGAGACACACATAGGCTCAAAATAAAGGGATACAGGAAGATCTACCAAGCAAATAGAAAGCAAAAAAGCAGGGGTTGCAATCTTAGTCTCTGATAAAACAGACTTTAAACCAACAAAGATCAAAAGAGACAAAGAAGGCCATTACATAATGGTAAAGGGATCAATTCCACAAGAAGAGCTAACTATCCTAAATATATATGCACCCAATACAGGAGCACCCAGATTCATAAAGCAAGTCCTAACAGACCTACAAAGAGACTTAGACTCCTACACAATAATAATGGGAGACTTTAGCACCCCACTGTCAATATTAGACAGATCAACGAGACAGAAGGTTAACAAGGATATCCAGGACCTGAATTCAGTTCTGCACCAAGCGGATGTAATAGACATCTACAGAACTCTCCACCCCAAATCAACAGAATATACATTCTTCTCAGCACCACATCACACTTATTCCAAAATTGACCACATAGTTGGAAGTAAAGCACTCTTCAGCCAATGTAAAAGAACAGAAATCACAACAAACTGTCTCTGAGACCACAGTGCAATCAAATTAGAACTCAGGATTAAGAAACTTACTCAAAACTGCTCAACTACATAGAAACTGAACAACCTGCTCCTGAATGACTACTGGGTACATAATGAAATGAAGGCAGAAATAAAGATGTTCTTTGAAACCAATGAGAAAAAAGACACAACAAACCAGAATCTCTGGGACACATTTAAAGCAGTGTGTAGAGGGAAATTTATAGCACTAAATGCCCACAAGAGAAAGCAGGAAAGATCTAAAATTGACACCCTAACATCACAATTAAAAGAACTAGAGAAGCAAGAGCAAACACATTCAAAAGCTAGCAGATGACAAGAAATAACTAAGATCAGAGCAGAACTGAAGGAGATAGAGACACAAAAAACCCTTCAAAAAATCAATGAATCCAGGAGCTGGTTTTTTTGAAAAGATCAACGAAGCTGATAGACTGCTAGCAACACTAATTAAGAAGAAAAGAGAGAAAAATCAAATAGATGCAATAAAAAACGATTAAGGGGATATCACCACCAATCCCACAGAAATACAAACTACCATCAGAGAATACTATAAACACCTCTACATAAATAAACTAGAAAATCTAGAAGAAATGGATAGGTTCCTGGAAACATACACCCTCCCAAGACTAAACCAGCAAGAAGTGGAATCTCTGAATAGACCAATAACAGGCTCTGAAATTGAGGCAATAATTAATAGCCTACCAACCAAAAAAAGTCCAGGACCAGATGGATTCACAGCTGAATTCTACCAGAGGTACAAAGAGGAGCTGGACGTTCCTTCTGAAACTTTTCCAATCAATAGAAAAATATGGAATCCTCCTTAACTCATTTTATGAGGCCAGCATCATCCTGATACCAAAGCCTGGCAGAGACACAACAAAAAAAGAGAATTTTAGACCAATATCCCTGATGAACATTGATACAAAAATCCTCAATAAAATACTGGCAAATTGAATCCAGCAGTACATCAAAAAGCTTATCCAGCAAGATCAAATTGGCTTCATCCCTGGGATACAAGGCTGGTTCAACATATGCAAATCAATAAACATAATCCATCACATAAACAGAACCACAGCGAAAACCACGTGAGTGTCTCAATAGATGCAGAAAAGAGCTTCGACAAATTTCAACAGCTCTTCATGCTAAAAACTCTCAATAAACTAGGTATTGATGGAACATATCTCAAAATAATACGAGCTATTTATGACAAACCCACAGCCAGTATCATACTTAATGGGCAAAAACTGGAAGCATTCCCTCTGAAAACTGGCACAAGACAGAGATGCCCTCTCTCACCACTGCTATTCAACATATTGTTGGAAGTTCTGGCCAGGGCCATAAGGCAAGAGAAAGAAATAAAGGGTATTCAATTAGGAAAAGAGGAAGTCAAATTGTCCCTGTTTGCAGATGACATGATTGTATATTTAGAAAACCCAATCATCTCAACCCAAAATCTCCTTAAGCGGATAAGCAACTTCAGCAAAGTCTCAGGATACAAAATCAATGTTCAAAGATCACAAGCATTCTTATACACCAATAACAGACAAACAGAGAGCCAAATCATAAGTGAACTCCCATTCAGAATTGCTACAAAGAGAATAAAATACCTAGGAATCCAACTTACAAGGTATGTGAAGGACCTCTTCAAGGAGAACTACAAACCACTGCTCAACGAATTAAAAGAGGACACAAACAAATGGAAGAACGTTCCATGCTCATGGATAGGAAGAGTCAATATCATGAAAATGGCCATACCACCCAAGGTAATTTATAGATTCAATGCCATCTCCATCAAGCTACCAATGACTTTCTTCAAAGAATTGGAAAAACTACTTTAAAGTTTATATGGAACCAAAAAAGAGCCTGTATTGCCAAGACAATCCTAAGCAAAAAGAACAAAGCTGGAGGTGTCACACTACCTGACTTCAAACTATACTACAAGGCTACAGTAACCAAAACAGCATGGTACTGGTATCAAAACAGATATAGACCAATGGAACAGAACAGAGCCCTCAGAAATAACACCACACATCTACAACCATCTGATCTTTGACAAACCTGACAAAAACAAGCAATGGGGAAAGGATTCCCTATTTAATAAATGGTGCTGGGAAAACTAGCTAGCCATATGCAGAAAGCTGAAACTAGATCCCTTCCTTACACCTTATACAAAAATTCAAGATGGATTAAAGACTTAAATGTTAGACCTAAAACCATAAAATCTCTGGAAGAAAACCTAGGCAATACCATTCAGGACATAGGCATGGGCAAGGACTTCATGTCTAAAACACCAAAAGCAATGGCAACAAAAGCCAAAATTGACAAATGGGATCTAATTGAACTAAAGAGCTTCTGCACAGCAAAAGAAACTACCATCAGAGTGAACAGGCAACTTACAGAATGGGAGAAAATTTTTACAATCTACCCATCTGACAAAGGGCTAATATCCGGAATCTACAATGAACTTAAACAAATTTACAAGAAAAAAACAACCCCATCAAAAAGTGGGCAAAGGATATGAACAGACACTTTTCAAAAGAGGACATTTATGCAGCCAACAGACACATGACAAAAATGCTCATCATCATCGGGCATCAGAGAAATGCAAATCGAAACCACAGTGAGATACCCTCTCACACCACTTAGAATGGTGATCATTAAAAAGTCAGGAAACAACAGGTGCTGGAGAGGATGTGGAGAAATAGGAACACTTTTACACTGTTGGTGGGAGTGTAAACTAGTTCAACCACTGTGGAAGACAGTGTGGCGATTCCTCAAGGATCTAGAACTAGAAATACCATTTGACCCAGCCATCCCATTACTGGGTATATACCCAAAGGATTCTAAATCATGCTGCTATAAAGACACATGCACACGTATGTTTATTGTGGCACTACTCACAATAGCAAAGACTTGGAACCAACCCAAATGTCCAACAATGACAGACTGGATTAAGAAAATGTGGCACATATATACCATGGAATACTATGCAGCCATAAAAAAGGATGAGTTCATGTCCTTTGCAGCGACATGGATGAAGCTGGAAACCATCCTTCTAAGCAAACTATCACAAGGACAAAACCAAACACCACATCTTCTCACTCATAGGTGGGAATTGAACAATGAGAACAGATGGACACAGGGTGGGGAACATCACACACTGGGGCCTGTCATGGAGTAGGGGAATGGGGGAGGGATAGCATTAGGAGAAATACCTAATGTAAATGACGAGTTAATGGGTGCAGCAAACCAACACGGCACATGTATACTTATGTAACAAACCTGTACGTTGTGCACATGTACCCTAGAACTTAAAGTATAATTTTTAAAAAGGCAAAAAGAAATCTAGATGAAGGTGGCCATAAACTTTGTCAGTTATACTACAACATCTAGAATGAAAAATGTAGTAGACTCATCCACTGTGCTTAATGTCATCAGAATTGTGTCCCATGGAGGTATTTCACTTAAAGGGGTTTGTAAGAAACACTGAGTTTAATTAGAGTACAGTGATGAGAATGGGGAAAGATCCATGATCATGTTATATAATGAGTGGTTAAATAAACAGAGATATTCTGGCCATAAGAACCATGATTTTTAAAATGTTTAAAGCTGACTTCAATACTTGAGTAAGTCCTTTGGAAAAGGACTTCTTTTGTCCCATGCGGCCGTAAGAGGTAGAATTTAAACAAAGAAGTGAAAGCTGTAAGAAAAAGGATTTTAAGTCAATATAATGAAAAAATAGAACTAAACAAATTTGGGACAGGTACTCTTAAGAGGAAGCAGATTCTCTGCCACTAGAGGTGGCCATTTAAACTAGATGGCTTTGTGGGAATGTGATAGGGTTGATTCACAAATATGACTCTTTTCAATCATGCAGTACCTTTTTTTGCTTGCTTGTTTGTTTGCATAGCTCTTTATTAGCCTGACACGTAAGACTGATCCACTTGTCCAGCTTTCCCTCCAATATTCGTATGTGTCCCTGATATTTCTTATATCTACAATTTCCCTGACTTGCAGTTTCCCCTTTTAAAATTTCATGCCATTTTTCAGTGGTCAAATCATATGTCACTTTTTGAGAAAAATTTCCCTTCTCCCCACTTCAGATACCACCACAAATAGATGGGTTCTATTCCAAAACTGCAGACTTCATTTATGCATTTTAGGTCACTTATTATTCTGCCCTATGTTATTTGTGTATATTTATTATCTTACATACTAGCATGTCATCTTCATGAGGACAGGAATTGTCTCTGTATTGTTAATTTCCTATAAGACCTAGTATAATAGAATTTCTTTATTTTTTCAACAAATATTTCTTTTTCTTTAGAATGAAAAGACTATACTTACCTCTTAGGGGCCTTCCAACTTAAAAAAGATGTATTATTCTGATTCCAGAACTTATTTCATAATTAATAATACAAAGACCTCTTTATTGACTATGTGTACGAACAGTCAGATATACCAATGTCAAACTGGTTCTGTAAGAAAGTGTTTAAAATCTGACTTCAAAAGGCAGATAAGTCCCATGCTGATCAGTAGTAGGATTGTGCCTGTGAATAGTCACTGTGCTCTGGCCTGGGCAACACAGTGAGATCCCATCTTTTAAAAAAGGTAGAGAACTATTTTTCAAACATTTTGCAACATTCCTGTTGAGATATTCAATGCACATGTTCCTGATAGAATTTTGAATATTAAAAGAATTGTACATCTGGTTATATTCTTATGAAATCAACTGACACTAAATCAAGTGCTCCACAAAGTTAAAGATAATATAATTAAGAACATCATCAATGAGGTAAGCAATGAATCCTGGCAAGACTTAAGAGAGGAAACACCTTATTGTGGTGTATCAGAATTTTTTACCACTCACCTCTACCATTTCTTCCTGAACTTTATAGTCTTACAGAACATTTCCATTGCTGCAGGTTTCTGTTTGGCAAATTGCTGGCAATACTCCAGATGTTTTTCAGTGTGAATTTATAGAAACGTGCATTGTACAAAATTCAAAGGAAGGGCTGTTAGGTTAGATAAAACAAGAAGAAAACCAGAGCAACCAACATTGAAAAATAAGCCTGAATTCTTCGTTTGTTTCAGCTGATTTGTTTTCTCTCCTCTTCCCATCTGCCTTTAGTTCTCTATTGACTGAAATTAGCAGGGACGAAAAGTCATATCACAAGTTGACATGCTTAACTGTAGCCTCCAGAAAAATCCAAATGTATTGGAGTCTAAAGGCAGTTATATCAGATCAGGAGTAAGAGTTTTTACTCTTGGTATTTCTTGGGAAGTAAACTTCTGGATCTTTCGACTGTCAGCAATTAAAAGCCCTTTAGAAAAATTCCCAGAGAAAGCTCTTTCTTGTGGGTCTGAGGCAGTTGTGGACTTGCCAAGGAAAGATAGTCCTATGACTTCCTGACCATGTCAGCACCTGGGGAATTAACAAAAAATCAATTATTTCTCTCTGGGCACATTTGGGGCTTTCTGCTACTTTGCCTTTTTCTCAAATGTCCCCTTCCTTCTCCACCTAAACAGAAGAAAGTCAATACAATGTGGGTCAAGAACAGTCAGCAGGAAGGTTGAGGTTTTTTCTTTTTCTTTCTTTTTTCTTTGGATGCATGCCCCCTAAAGAAAGAAAAGAAAAATTTAGGATTAACAAGTTGCAACCAGAGTTATGCTGCCTAATTACAGGTCTGATTTCATGCTTTTCTGAGAGATTTATGAAGAGGCTAAAAGATACTAGATTATAGCCCAGTCAGTACCCCTTGTTTCTGGTATCATTAATTAATTAAGACAAATTTCTAAATATAAAAGAAGCATGGATAGATATAATCAAATTTTCTGACATTATTACCTAAAACATGGTTTCTAACATTATAAAGTAGGCATTAATACTTTGGTAAAAAAGTTATAATTAATAATAATTTATTGTACATTTCAAATAGCTAGAAGGAAATATTTGTCATATTTCCAACACAAAGAAAAGATAAATGTTTAAGGTGATGGATTTACTAACTACCCTGATGTAATCATTACACATACAGGTATCAAAATACCAAATGTACCTCCAAAATATGTACAACTATTATATATTGATTAAAAGGTAAATAAATTAATTAAATAAGTCAAAGAAAAGGATTAACTTGCAGCAATTGTGAAGCATAAGGTGATGGTTAAGTATTGATTTTCTTTCTTTATAAACTTGTATCTTGTGTTCCAAAAGCATTAGCTTTGTTTTAGAATGGAATCTTCTCTGAGATTAAAAAAAATTTATTTTAATTTTTGTGGGTACATAGTAGGTAGGTACATATATTTGTGGGGTACAAGAGATGATTTGATACAGGCATGTAATGCTTAATAATCACATCATGTAAAATGGGGTATCCATCCACTCAAGCATTTATCCTCTGAGTTACAAACAATCCAAATATACTTTTTAAATTATTTTAAAATGTATAACGAAATTATTATTGATTATAGTCACCCTGTTGTGCCTTCAAATACTAGGTCTTATTCATTCTTTCTAACTATTTTTTTGTTCACCCATTAACCATCCCTACCTCCCCCAGCCCCCACCATCCCACTACGCTTCCCAGCCTCTGGTAACCATCCTTCTGCTCTTTAACTTCCTGAGATCAACTGTTTTGATTTTTAGATCTCACAAATAAGTGAGAACATGCGATATTTGTCTTTCTCTGCTTGGTTTATTTCACTTAGCATAATGATCTCCAGTTCCATCCATGTTGTTGCAAATGACAGGATCTCATTCCTTTTATGGCTGAATAGCACTCCACTATGTATAGTACCACATTTTCTTTGTCCATTCATCTATTGATGGACACTTAGGTTGCTTCCAAATTTTGGCTATTGTGAACAGTGCTCCAACATACATGGGAGTGCAGATATCTCTTTGATATACCGATTTCCTTTCTTTTGGGCATATACTTAGCAGTGGGATTGCTAGATCATGTGGTAGCTCTATTTTTGTTTTCTTGAGGAATCTCTAAACTGTCGTCCATAGTGGCTGCACTAATCTACATTCCCAACAAAAGTGTACGAGGGTTTCCTTTTCTCCACATCCTCACCAGCATTTCTTGTTGCCTGTCTTTTGGATAAAAGCCATTTTAACTGAGGTGAGATGGTATCTCATTGTACTTTCGATTTTCATTCCTCTGATGATCAGTGATGTTGAGCACCTTTTCATATGCCTGTTTGCCATTTGTATGTCTTCTTTTGAGAAATATCTATTCAAATCTTTTGCCCATTTTTGATCAGATTATTAGATTTTTTTCCTATAGAGTTGTTTGAGCTCCTTATATATTCTGGTTATTCATCTCTTGTCAGATGAGTAGTTTGCAAATTTTCTCTCCCATTCTGTGAGCTGTCTCTTCACTTTGTTGATTGTTTCCTTTGCTGTGCAGAAGCTTTTTAACTTGATATGATCCTATTTGTCCATTTCTGCTTTTGTTGGCTGTGCTTCTGGGATATTACTCAAGAAATTTTTGCTCAGACCAATGTCCTGGAGAGTTTCCTCAATGTTTTCTTGTAGTAGTTTCATATTTTGAGATTATAGATTTAAGTCTGTAATTCATTTTGATTGTGGTTTTGTATATGGTGAGAGATAGGGATATAGTTTCATTCTTCTGCATAGGAATATCCAGTTTTCCCAGCACAATTTATTGAAGAGATTGTCTTTTCCCCAGTGTATGTTCTTGGCACCTTTTTCAAAAATGAGTTCACTGTAGATGTGTGGATTTGTTTTTCAGTTCTCTATCCTATTTCATTCATCTGTGTCTGCTTTTATGCCAGTACCATGCTGTTTTGGTTACTATAGCTCTGTAGTATAATTTGAAGTCAGGTAACATGATTCCTCCAGTTTTGTTCTTTTTACTTTGCATAGTTTTGGTGTTCAGGGTGTTTTGTGGTTCCATATAAATTTTAGGATTGTTTTTTCTATTTCTGTGTAGAACATCGTTGGTATTTTGATAGGGGTTACACTGAATTCGTAAATGGCTTTGAGTAGTATGGACATTTTAACTGTATTTATTCTCCCAATCCATGAACATGGAATATGTTTTCACTTTTTGGTGTCCACTTCTATTTCTTTCATCAGCATTTCATAGTTTTTATTTATTATAGCACTCTTTCACTTCTTTGGTTAATGTCTAGGTATTTAATTTTGATTTCTGGCTATTATAAATGGGATTATTTTCAAATTTTTCAGATTATTCACTGTTGGCATATGAAAATGTTACTGAGTTTTGTATATTAATTTTGTATCCTACAACTGTATTGAATTTGTTTAGCAGTTCTAATAGTTTTTTGGTGGAGTCTTTAGGTTTTTCCAAATTTAAGATTATATCATCTGCAAACCAGTATAATTTGACTTCTTCCTTTCAAATTTGGATACCCTTCATTTCTTTCTCTTGTCTGATTGCTCTAGTTAGGAATTCCAGTACTA